>NC_143576.1:127886077-128230128 GCF_048544385.1 Mastigoproctus giganteus | reverse complement strand
AACTTACCCTTAATACCATTCTGCTCCAATTTGTACAATAGTCTTCCATGCGCAACAGAGTCAAAAGCTTTCCTGAAATCCAAATATATGATATCAAAATTATTTTTTGCATCCAGTTCCTTTGTAACCACATCATAATATCCGATCAAATTTGTCAGACAAGACTTTCCCTTAACAAACCCATGCTGGGTCTGAATTATTGCTGCAGTCTTGTCTAGATGATCCTGCAATGCACCTTTAACCAGTGACTCCATTATTTAGTAAATAATAAAAGTGAATAGTAAATTTTAAAAAAATGGGCTCATAAATGTTCTGGGGGCAAAGACGTTTCACGTGAGCAGGTAGCTAATATCAGGGAAGAGAGCCTAAAAAACTTCAAGGGTTGTGTTAGGGTTGTTAAATATACAAGAACAGTAAATCTTAATTGTTTATACAGTAACGTTAGAAGTGTCGTCAATAAAATGAGCGAATTCGAACTGCTGGTTAAAACAAGTAACGCGGACATAATAGGGCTTACGGAGACGTGGTGTCACCCGGAAATTGGGGATGATGAGTTTCAGTACGGCTTGTATAATGTATTTAGGAAGGATAGAGTAGATAGAAGGGGTGGTGGGGTAATGCTTCTTATCAGAAGCAGCCTGAGTGCGACGATAGCTTTCCCAGATTCAGACATTTCACATGCTAGTATAGAGTCTGTATGGTGTGAGATAGTTGGAAACAAAGGTACAATGCGAGTAGGCGTAATCTACAGACCAGGTGATTGTGAAGACTATGACAAAAGCCTCTACATGCAAATGGAATGGGCAAGTAAGCGTCAATGCCTTATTATGGGTGATTTCAATTTGCCTCTAATTGATTGGAGTAAATGGGAAGGAAACTCGACATGGGGAACAAAATTTTTAAATCAACTAGATGACTGTTATTTGTATCAACATGTCAGGGAAAGTACTAGAGAAAAGAATATCCTAGACCTCATCATCACACATGAATCAGATGACATAACAGGGCTGACAGTAGAGGAACCAGTAGCAGGAAGTGATCACGGAGTTCTACGGTGGATGATGACGAGAGAGGTAGCAGAAGTAAAAGGCAAAGGAATGGGTTTTAATTTCAGAAAAGGAAATTACGATGCCTTAAGGTACTACATGGCCTCTATTAACTGGGTAGATATCGCGCAGAGAATGAATACAATTGAACTGTGGTACGCTTTTAAAACATTAATCAAAGATGCCTTGAATGCGTATATACCATTAAAAAAATACTCCACGAGAAGGGTTCCAAGTTGGATGAATAGTGAAGTTGCCACATTACTTGAGCAGAAAAAGGTGGCATGGAAACGTTACAGAGCAATAAAAAGTACTGAAGCCTATAACAGCTACAAGGTGATGTGTAATAGAGCCACAGAAAAGGTTCGACAGGCAAAGGCAGTTTATGAGAAATCACTAGCAAACAGAGCAAAGAGGGGGGATAAAGAATTCTTCACATATATAAATGCCAAGAAGAGCAGGACAAACCAGATCGGACCTTTACGTAAGGGAAAGGGGATAGTAATAAATACACCAGCTGCCGTTGCAGATGAACTCAACAGTTATTTTGCATCGATATTTACAAATGAAAAGCCTTTTGTGGCAATGGGAAATTGTGGGAGCGAAGTTAAAAAATATGTAATTAATGATATTGAAATTTCGCAAGATTATTTAATGAAAAAACTTTCAAGCCTACAGACTAGTAAGGCTCCTGGAGTTGATGGAATATACCCTATAATCTTGAGAGAGGCGGCAAGCGAGTGCATTGAACCACTGAGGCTGGTTATGCGAGCATCACTAGACTCTGGGGAGATTCCCTTGGATTGGAAAAGTGCAAATGTATCTCCCATACATAAGGGTGGCTCTAAAAGTGAAGTGGGAAATTATCGACCTGTCAGTCTGACTTCAGTAGTAGGGAAAATCATGGAGGCATTGATCAAGGGTGGAATTCAGGATCATTTGGATCGAATTGAAATTCTCAAGAATACTCAGCATGGTTTTGTAAAGGGAAAATCATGTTTAACAAATCTGGTTCGCTATTTCGAAAGGGTCACTCACGAGCTGGATTTAGGGAATAATTTCGACATTGTTTATTTAGATTTCAGCAAAGCTTTTGACTCAGTCCCACATGAGCGGTTGCTTTATAAGCTGGAACAGGTTGGAATCACTGGGAAAATCCTTAGATGGATAGAAGGATGGCTTCAGGGCAGGAGGCAGAGGGTTGTGATAAATGGCTATTCCTCAGATTGGGTTGATGTAAGAAGTGGGGTTCCCCAAGGATCAGTATTAGGACCACTGTTGTTTTTAATTTTCATAAACGACATTGATGAAGGGATAGAGGGCGTGATGTCTAAATTTGCAGATGATGTTAAAATTGGTAGAGTAGTTAATGATCACTGTCAAGCTGAGCTTCTTCAGAGAGACCTAGATAGACTTCAAGAATAGTCAGAAAAATGGCAGCTGTGCTTTAATCCAACAAAGTGTAAGGTATTACACCTGGGAAACAGTAATCCCAAAATAACTTATTCACTTGGTGGAGTTCAACTAAACCCAGTACTGGAGGAAAGGGACTTGGGTGTTACGATACGGTCAGACATGAAATTCTCTGAGCATTGTAAACAGGTTGCAAGGAAGGCCCATGGTGTCCTATCGATGATCTATCGAACTTTTGCAAGTAGAGATAGGGACGTGATAATCCCATTATATAAGGCCTATGTTAGACCACACTTGGAATACTGTGTTCAAGTATGGAGACCGCACCTAAAGAAAGACATCGAGCTTCTTGAAAGGGTGCAAAGAAGGGTAACTCGCCTGGTGAGATCGGCAAAAGGGCGTCCTTATGAAGAAAGACTTCGAATATGTGGGTTGCAGAGTTTGGAAACTAGACACCTTAGAGGAGATTTGATTGAGGTGTTTAAGGCTCTGAGAGGCATCAGTAAAATGAATGAGGACAAAATTTTCAAGATTATAAATGATGCTAGAACTAGGGGACATAAATTCAAGTTACGCGGGGAAATGTTTAGATTGGACTGCAGGAAGTTTTATTTTAGCCAGCGAGTTATAAATTACTGGAATAAGTTGCCTTCATGGGTGGTAGAGGCCGACAGTTTGGGGAAATTCAAAGGTCATCTGGATAGTACTTTCGGGTAAGGGAAGCGCATAGGATGATAGGATTAATATCCCTTTTATTTAATTTTTAATTTCATTTTATTATTTTTATTTATTTATTAATTATTATTATTTATTTATTTATTTAATTTTTGTTTTTATCATTGTTTTGTTCGGATTTTTTTTTTTTTTTTTTTTTTTTTTTGGCTGGTGCAGCATAAGCCATAGGCTTTCTTGCACCATACGGCCGTTACTAATACTAATACTAAATGCTCTAGTCTCTCGGTAAATAATACACTTCAGCTAAAATAGAACCTAATCCATATCTGGTGCCAACAAAGGATCGAAACGGGCGTCGGGGAGAGGGCACCAGTGGAACACTAAGAGATTTTGCCTTGGGGGCTCGCACGTTTAACTGGTAGCTTTACAATCTTTAATGTGACAGTAGAATTATATAATATAAACAAAATGTATACCCAAGGGGCAGGGCGGATTAAAAAAAAGAGAGAGACAGGGAAAATAAAAATACATGTTAACCAATAATAAAAAACCAATAATAACCAACATGTTAAATAAATAAAATATATTATGTACTATTAATGTTTTATTTCCAATAAAATTTGAATATAATATATGTATAATATAATTAATAATAGCATAATAATAATCACAAAAGTTTTGAACTAATATGTTCAACTAAAATCGTCACCAGCACTTCTGGCTCACCACAATAGGCTTGCAATCACTAACAGATTCCATCCCAAGCAGATGCTCGCCACCCTGAGCTGTGTGGACGCTGACTTTGACAGCCTAATAAGTAACAAGGACAGACACAACTTTATCAAAGCCCTTTGTCCCTGATCTACTAAAAGGATCACGATGCTCCCATCCTCAAGTTCAAATCTGTCATCACTGGAGCCCTGCCGAACCATTGCTAAGCTGGCTGTTTTTCTGTACAGTTTTGTATTAGTATGCTGTATTTGTATCCTGTTTTGTATTTGTATGCTGTATTTTATTCTGCTTAACTCAAGCTGCTACATGTGAACCCCTGGTGCATGTCGCCGTGATGGGATATTGTATCTCTGTTGCTAAATAAAAAATTCTCGTTGGAAGCTCACTATGATCGCACATTTAAATACTGATTCCAAAAAAAAAAAAAAAAAAAAAAAAGAATTCTTAATCACGGGTTTAAATAAATGATTCAATCTAATCGTGAAGCAGAAAATTATCCAGAATTAATGGAATGACTTAAAGAGTGGAGCAAAAAAAAAAAAAAAAAACACACGGGGGAATTTTTGTGGCTTCCACGGTTCTAAACTTTGTGGAAGCGAATATCCTGTGATGGGATATTGTGTTGTAACACTCTCAATTTCACAATAAAGATTTATTTATTTGAGCAAAGAGCAATCCCCACACAATTCAGAAGAGTCACTGCGCTCATATAACAAAATCACTGTGTGATGTGGATTTAAAGCAGAATTCATCACTGGCCGTTGTGGACAGAGATCCTCCCAAAAAAACTCACAATTTTGTAAATGCCGATCACTACGGTTCCTTTTGGCCAATTCTGTAAATCTGGAACAGTACGAATGCTGTTCGTACTGTCTAGATGATATGCAAAAATAGTACCTCTGCAAATCGAAATCTCCTGAATGCAAGTGCTTTAGATACATTTCATAAGACTATAATTTTATTTTTGGCGACACTGCCATTAATTATTAGTTGCAGCATCTCTGCAGCGCCCGATTTGAATCCCTGTGACTTTTAGGAGTTTCGAAAAACATATACCGGTACCTTAGTAACAGTGACATCCTATAAGACCGGAAGGCATCATATGTAAAAATTTTTTTGAAATATTTTATTCCCTTCCTAAGCGAAATTAAATATACTGACGCCTAATTTCAATCAACTTCTTTGGTTTTTTTTTTCTTTTTTTTTTTTTTCTTGAATCCCCTTACCTGCATCGCCGAAAATACGTTGACAATCGTTACGCACCTAATCATGGATATGATATGGTTGTGCATGAGGCCGTTTCCACACAACTTCTTCGCTAATACCATATCAAGGGGGAGAAACTAGACTGAGTAGAAATTCTGAATATGACAGTCACTTTCACACAGATAGAAAGTTTATTTACACTTGTATCGCTGGGTAGAACAGATCTTCTACCTGTAGTGAAACGATACACAGACGAAGCATTTACCATTCCTATTACCCAATAAACAAACAACCATCTTATTTAGTTACTGTTGGTTAGCATTTGTTTCAATTTAAGACTTCTATGCAAAGAATTAAATGACGAAGCAGGTTTGCACTATCAATACAGAAACATTCTCCAATAAAATATTCTTAGAGCTGGATAAATCAGTAAAAGACATTTCAAATTAAATAAGCAAGGAATAAGTTTGCTGGAGGGTTAACAAAACAAAACATAACACAATAAATATAAATTAAATGAGAGCTGTATTTGAACTTTTAAAATGACAGCTGCGTTTACATGTTTGAAAAACAAATGAAATTTACGAAAATATTCGGGTATATATAATAAGATTATAGTCCTTTTTTTTTTTTTAAGAATTTTTGAGTAAAAGCACGGTTAATCTGCAAGCAGATAACCTGTCCAGCCATTCTCGAAAGCGACCGCTTGCAGTTTCGATGAAACAACAAAAAATGCCGCAGCTCAATATACATACGCCTACAGCGTGAGTCATTTAACGATCGAGTACTCTATGGAGCTTCCAGTAAGTGAATGCCCAAGCATTCGTGTTGTGTCCTCAAGAGCCTCACGAGACTAATAGACGGAAATATTGATCTCTTTCCGAGTGCAACATACTTTTTTTCAGCTGAGAGGGAAATACTGGTGCATAAGCATAAACGGGCCAGAGTAGGGGGATAAGAGAGAGAGAACGGCTAAACAAGGTTAGAACATGTTTATAGAGGCTCATTTAGAGCAGGGGTTATTCACACGGTGCCCTAGATTGCCATTCATGTGTTGCGAAGCGTAATAATGCATTTCTGACATTATAATGAAGTACACTGTTCTTACAT
This sequence comes from Mastigoproctus giganteus, assembly GCF_048544385.1. Taxonomy (NCBI): domain Eukaryota; kingdom Metazoa; phylum Arthropoda; class Arachnida; order Uropygi; family Thelyphonidae; genus Mastigoproctus; species Mastigoproctus giganteus. The sequence goes on along the minus strand of NC_143576.1, from coordinate 128,223,946 downwards.
TTGGAATCTGAGTGGCCATAACAGAAACAAGATGATCATATCTGCCGAACTTTATTATTGTTGCACTAATTTTAGCAGAAGAGGAGCCGTTCTTATTATATACGAAGTTGGGACACTGACAAAACAGTCAATTCATTTAATATGTATTAGTGATTTTTTTTTTTTTTTTTTTTTTTAAATGGATGGCGACAAAGGTTTATGGCATTTCGGTCGCACACCTGTCAAACAGTCGGGACCACCAAATGTGTGAATCTACATACACCAGCCTACTAAAAGTATTCGGACATCTCTCCTCTCGTGTAAAGAACAGTGCAAACGACATCTAATCAAAACAAGAACAGAAGCATGCAGACAATAGCAGATTGAGTTGCAGCAAAGCGCTTACAGAGACTTAATCAGAGGATGCCGTATTGGCTTATTTATTCATCTATTACCTACCTGTTTATTCACTATAGGCTAACACTGTACGGCCAGTGAACTAGGAGGGATACAAATACTTCATTACGTACAAGATACAATTTTATATAAATTCTCAAAATATTTAAAATATTAACGACATTGAAATAGAAATATATAGGAATTGAATTTGCATATCAGTTCTCCAGAAATTGACATTTGCATTATATTATTACCACTCAAATATGTAAACAATTTACATAGATATAAACCGCTTATATTCATATTATTTTATTACATTTTAATTTACATTAATTTACTGATTTAAATCAAGTTCAGGCTACACTCTTATATCACGTGGTAGATTTAAGTAATTTATTACTGAATTGCTACAATTTGAACGATTGACACACCGCCATGCCAAACACTTAAAAAATTCTGGGTGAGTTTTGGGAACTCACTGTTTCCCGTCTTCATGACTGTTTGTGCAATTCTGGAGTGAAGTTTTCTGGGAAGTACTTCCCATAAATAGGCTTGAAGACGGGAAACAGTGAGTTCTCGAGACGTAACCAGAATTGCTTAAGTATTTGGCATGGTGGTGTTTCAATCGTTCAAATTGTAGCATTTCAATAACAAATTACTTAAATCTACCACGTAATATAAGTCTCGTTTAATTAATTATCTCACAATGATGAAAAAATCACGTAGATCCCTTCTAAATAATTAAGTTCAGGTTGCTACAATAATTCAGAGTTTGGTCAATTTGGCATCTGCAGGCTTTATTCAATTTGAACTAGCACGTCGCCGGTGCAGTGCAAAGAGAGCAAAGAGAGAAGAATGCATGGAAGTGTAGTTGGAGAATACAGCAGTATAACTTCTGCTTTCTTCTGAAATTAGCGTATACCTCATGAACCTCCCTTCACACGCATTTCCTGAAAATTACAATATACTGTATACGCATACATACACACGCATATGTATATAAAACGACTACAGCCTTGAAAACAAGATGGATGTGCGCAAATGGTGGACCAATAAAACTGACAGATAGGAATCGCAGATCCCTGATGAAAGTGTGATGAACGCGAACCGAGCGATATACAGTACTTGGAAAACATGATAACTGGAGAAAGTTCATGGATTTCCACTATGAGCTCCTGCTCACAAACCCCGTATCACACAAATGAACATAATATGCCATTGCAGTGATGCCCGCCTCATAATTCTTAGCCCACGGACAAGGTCAAAGAAAGTGCGCATGTCGTCTGGCAATGAGGGTCGCTGATCGGTCAACTTTGCAAAACTCTTTGGAATACTGCTCCTATCTCCATAATCAGGATAACGCATTTGGGTGAACATTTAAAATCTTCTTTACTGCCTCCGTCTATGATTAGTCCCGATTATATTCTTCTAACTGCTTTCCACCGCAATAAATTGAGGTACACATCATTTTATTGCGTGTGCCAACGGAGCATAAAAACGTCATTCAGTACAGTACTGTACTGTACTGTACTTGGTAACCGTGCACAATGTAAATGAGTGATTCATTCACGGTAAGACTGTTCTATTTAAAGCTACCCATGTTTATATTCGCATCAGTTACTTTATCTAGTATGCGTACAATTTCAGTTCGATTTACGAAGGGAAAATGAGCAAACTCGAATATACTCTTAACTTTTGTTCAACAACGTATATACCATTACAATATATAACGGTAATCCTTGCTAGAAAGTAATACAGTACATGTCAGAAACTGAACTCCACTCGTTGAAAATCACAGTGCTCTTAGTAGATAAAATTGAGAATCCTAATTTCCTTAGTTGAGAAGTTATCCATAGATATAGGATAATTAACTATTCATGGACCGTTTTCCCATGGACTGACCGCTCTTAATCCGAGTAGAGGCAATTAAGGATTTAAGACATCAGTATATAGTTTGTAAACTGCGTGTGTGCTATGGTCGGTTTGTCTGTTTGCAAGATGCAAAACCCATACACCCTCCTGAGACGGACTAAAGTTCCTTATCGAGTCCGTGGGGATTCTAACCCAAGCCTTTTCCACGCAGTGTGGAATGACAGTTATTGTAACCAATGGCTGTCTTTCCCGCTGTGCTGGCCGCTGGAGCTCCTCTTCTAGTGGGGGGAATCAAAATTACACATACATGTATATATATATGTATGTGTATGTGTAAGTATATATAAAATATAAAAAGATAAACAAACCAAGTTTTGAGTTACAATTTCACTGAATTAAAATATATTTAACATTTGAAATGTGTTCTCCTCTAAGGGTAAGTTTATAGTGCAGTGCGTTCCCCACGAAGTAAAAAAAGAGGCCAGGTAAACTGAATAGCACAACTCCCTTAGTATACACTGCTGACAAAAAAAACAAATAAAATAAAAAATAAATAAAAAAAAATGTCAAAATTTATTCCTCAGCACGGAATCCCAAGTAATGAGAACTCGTGGATCACTAGTTTAAAAACACCAATCTAAAGAAACCTATGTGGTCAGAGGTAAAACCAATGGAGGCAATTTCAAGAGAGGAGACTATAATGGAATGAAATATTTCATGGGCTCGATTAACTGGAGAGATTACTGTCTAGTGTCGAATGGTGTCCGTAAACGCAAGATGCCGAAATGGATGGCTGGTGAGGTCAAGAGTTTCATTGAGCAAAAGAAACAAGCATGGGATGGTCACAGACAATCACGTGCTTTTGTAAGAGCATTATAAGAGAATATGTAACAAAGCCACTGACTGCGTAAGACCGGAGAAAGCTGATTACTAGAAGGTATTATTTTATTTTATTTTATTTATTATTTTTTTTTATTAGCAAACAGAGATAAGAAGTGGTAAGGGGTTCTACTCATAAGTGAATACAAAACAAAAGAGTAAATCAAATTGGCTGTTAATTGGGTGCAATGGAAGGTCCACAGAAATCCCAGAAAAAAAAATGGATAAGTTGAATAGATACATTTCAACGATATCTGCACTCTAAAGTAAGCCTGATTCTCTGGGAAATGTTAAATAAATTTATTCCTAAGCACGGAATCCAAAGTAAAGAGAACTCGTGGAGCACTAGTTTAAATAACTGATAACGGTCTCAGATAAGCAAGCGCTTGTTAGAAAAGCTATTGAATTTGTTTCTTAGATAATCTACTTTTTAAGTAGAACTGAATATTACCCTGCCTCGGAGCCTTTTCCGAGGGAATATGGTACAGTATATTCAGTTATACTAAAGAGGCTGCATGTGAATGTATCAAGATGTTAGGAATGTTAATGAGAGCATCATACTTCCGGGAAAATCCCCCTTGAACAGAAAAGGTGTGAATATCTCAATCCACAAAAGTGGTGCTGAAGAGAAATTGGTAAGCTACAGGCCAGCGAGTTTCATTTCTGTGTTAGGGAAGACCACGGAGTTTGTGGTTAAGGATGCAATTCAGGACCACCTCGCCACACGGTATCTTGAATAGATTCCCAACATGGGTTCGTTAGGGGGAGGTTATATCTGATTAACGTAAATTACTATGATGTCGTCAAAGAGTTGGAGGCAGGTAACCATTTTGACATTATATCTATAATTCGGTAGGCTTTTTATGCAATACATCACTGCACTGAAGGTTTTTTTTTTTTTTTTTATAAGGCGTGGTTTGACTGACAGTATTGTAAGAGGTAAAATCTTACATGTTTAATATTTAAAAAAAAAAAAAAGTGAGATTTATGTAAAATAAAGATTAGGATATGGCAATATGGGGGAGCGAACCTTACAAGTCAAGGGATTAAATTAGACAACGTCTGTACAAGGGGAGCGGTAAGTGGAAAGCTATTAGCAACCTGGGTACACTCGATTCCCAGCTCACACAGACAAACCAAAACAATAGAAGCGCGTAACTACTGCTATTAGCAGAAGGTGGCAAATCTGGTAAACAATAGCGCCGTGGAACATGCTACTGTCAGGACATTTCTTTAATCGTGACACCTGGAGAAGAGAAGATAGTATATACGGAACGAAATGCTGGGAATTAGATTTAAGGCTGGCGGCTGGTTGTCGTGATGGCAAAGTTGTTAGATCGAGGGAAATTAGTCTACCACAGTGTAACTATAAGCGGCTGACTTCAAAGGTATTGACAGCCTGAGAAATTTTACAAAGTTCTCAAAATAAGAAGGGATAGGGCACTAAACGGACACCGTGAAAAAGATTAAAATTAGCTCTGAAGATACATACAGCTTGAGAAATTTTAAAGGACGAATACGAAATAGGGAAAGTTGATAAAATGAATAAGATTGGTTAACTGAAAATTAGAGCGGATTTGGCATACGTAGGCGGTACAGAAATTGAGATGAACAAAAAGTGAGTGAAGAGGGGGAGAGAGGTGAGACCCCGCAGTTGAGCATTAGGTGGATGGTCTGTTTATACTCCGGGACGACCAAACGGTCAGAGGAGTTCACAAGATAGACAGAATACAAGAAACAGCATGAGTTAGATATCAGAACCGGCAGTTGAGCATTAGGTGGATGGTTATGGAAATGAGTTAGGCGTCAGATCCCGTAGTTGAGCTGTATGCGGATGTTTACGAAAATGAGTTAGGGGAAGACAAAGCGAGATTCTTGTGGGTGTTTGGGGAAACGAGTTAAGAATGACAAAGTCGAGATTCTTGTCAGAGTTGTAAAAAAGAGTTAGAACAGACAGTTGGGTTTTTCGTCGATATAGGTAAAAATGTGTTAGTAACATGTACAGTTGAGAGTTCTGTTGTAGTAGAAAATATGTGTCAGTTAACATTTGAGCGTTCGGTCGTGTTGGAAAAATGAGAAGGGTAGCGCCCTGGGAAGTTTTCTTCTGGAAAGAGTTTTAATAGGTGGAGCGGAAAAAGCGAGGGTAGCCCCTATGAGCTTTCTCCTTGTGAAAGGTTTTAATAAGGTGGAGAAAAAAAGAGCGAAAACCGCAGAATTAGTAGCTCGATGGAGGAGCGAAACTGCAGAATTAGTAGCTCGATGGAGGAGCGAAATCCGCATAATCAGTAGCTCGTGAAGGAGCGAAAACTCGGAATTAGTAGCTCAATGAGAAAGAAGGAAGCAGTGAATGGAAGGTAGCCGAATAAAGTGGAGGAAGGACGTCAGATCCATGCAGCAAAGAGTTCCTGATAATTATCTATAGCAGTTCCAGGTGAAAGCAGATGAAGGAGAACCTCAGTGAGCCAAAAATGGAAGTTTGAAACCTCCCCGGAAAGGAAAGAAAAAAGATAATAGTAAGTAATGTAAGTTAACAAGGACTGTTAGGAAACAGTATAGTGATTAATTAAAATGAAAAAGAGTGGTAGCACTAAAAGTAAATTGATAGATAAATTATCTCTGAAGTAAATTATAGATATACAAACAGAGTTTAATTATTTAAAAAATGCTATTGTAGAATGCAAGATAAACGAAAGATAAGTAATAGATTAGATTGTTGTCAAATGATTATATAATGTGTTAGGAGGATAGTAAAGTTAATATGAGAAGGTTTTATGATGTTTTAAGGATAGATAATTGTATATAGTGATTGTATTAATGAAGAATAGTTGGTTCAAAGATAGATAATTGAATTATAATTGAATATATAGTGTTTGTATTGATGAAGAATTGTTGGTTCTAAGATAGATAAATGAATGGATAGTAAAGTTTATATGAGAAGGTTTGATTATGTTTTAAGGATAGACAATTGAATATATAGTGTTTGTATTGATGAAGAATTGTTGGTCCAACTGAAAGACTAATAACAAATAGGGACTTTAGGAAAGTTATGATTGGTCTTCAGTTATTGTAACAGAATGGAGAGAACACAGAGTATAATGATGAAAATAGCATATTGATTGTTAATATAAGAATAATATATGCAAGGTATCCTATATTTAACTTTGTATGCATATTACATGTTTTTTATTCAATTGCATATTATGTTGTATATATATATATATATATATACAACATAATAGCATATATATATATATATATATATATATATATATATATGTAAATAAACTTTGTTGCTTATTAAAATGTGTTGTTTGTTATTCCTGAACACTCAGCCCTTCCGAAGGGAATTATAATTAATTGAGAAGTTCCCTTGAATTTGGAATTCTCCTGTAAAGTAAAGTCAGATGTGTAAGTGGGGAAATTAAAATAAGGTGGATAACATTATAAGGGAACAAAAAAAAAAAATAAATAAATAATAAATAAATAAAAATAAGAATAAAACTAAACATAAATATATAAAGTACAATCATCATTACAAATTCCACCCCCCCACAGTATGTTGTCAGTCTTGATCGGAACAATTAATGAGAAAAGTGCATCAACGATGAGTTGACTGCCAATGAAATGAACAACGAACCACAGAATAATATAAAGCGTAACTTTGATATTGCCAATCATGTAGCTTTCAGTGATGAAAACTCGCGGTAGATAAATTAATTATGCCTAAATATGACGTAAAATTTTATGTACGTTGTCACAGTCTACTAAGTACAAGGATGCATACTCGTATGACTATAAAGAGACAGAAAAAAAAAAGTGAAAAATGATTATTTGAATTGGTACTTATTGCACGCGTATACATTATTCCAATATTCCTAGTAATAATAATAATCGGAGTTGTAATCACTAAGGAAAATTACACGTAACTATCAGGTGCAATCAACAATTATCATTTCTATCTATATTTCAATTTTGAATTCAATATACAGGGTTGTTAAAATTAAAGTATCCCTATGTAGAGGGCTCTGTAGCGAGTTCTAAGGCTCGTACTGAAGAAAAATTTGGACAACAGGTACAGTAAAAGAATACGCTCACCATTTATTGGGGAAAAAAATTAGTTACAAAATTTGTCACTGTATGGCGCGTTATGATTTAGTTATGATTTTCATAATCGTAAGTTATTGCCACAGCGCCACTACTCAGTTCTACTATACTGTAGAAAAGCAAAGCAGCCTCTTCAAATTCATACAGTAGATGTTTGCCTGCACTACAGCAGCAATGCCAACAACGTTGCAGGAAAAGGCGCTATTAGTGAAGTTGTACTATAAGAACAGTAACAATGCAGCTGCGGCTATCAGAGAATTCCGACGTCAGAAGCGCACAAGGCGTGGACCTATGACTGTTTGTGCTGTCCGCAAAATGATTGCGAAATTTGAAGCGACAGGACACCTTGGTGTTCAACCAAGCAGAGGTCGAAAACGAGTGGACTCCTCTCGTGTTTAAGATGTGGCTATGGCTGTCGTGAATTTATCAAGTCAATCTCCATGTGGTAGCGCAAGTGTGCCAGCTGTTACTCATGAAGTGGACATGCGTCAGGTGTTGCGGTACTATTCTTACAAGATGCACATGAAGCTAAAGTATGGTGACGCAGATATTCGTTTCACATACGCACTTCAGTTTCTGGCGAGAATGACAGTGGAAATCACTTGGCCATTGAACATCCTTTGGAGTGATGAAGCCCACTTCTACTTAAATGGACAAGTGAATACGCACAACTGTCGCATTTGGGCAACAGAAAATCCTCGAGTTATCCAAGAGGTCCCGTTGCATTCTCCGTAAAAAAAACGGAGAATGCAAACGGAAAAAAAAAAATAGTAACAGTGTGGTGTGGATTTACGGCCACATTCATGATTGGGCCATATTTTTTTTTGAACAGGTAACACCCACTGTACCCGCACCTGTTCCGTCACTAGACAGCGATATTATGAAATGTTGGCAAATTTCGCAATACCAGAGCTGTAACAACGTGGATACCTTCAGGATACCATATTCATGCACCGCTGTCCAAAGGTTGCTAAGGCAACACTTTACAGACGAACGAGCCATCATTCGTTGTTTCCAGACATCTTGGCCACGGAACTCACACCCCATGTGACTTCTGGCTGTGGGGTTTTTTGAAGAACCAGGTGTATCGGGAAGGATGTCAAACTCTGACAGATCTGAAGGACAGCATTAGACGTCATGTGTTGGCTATTCCAGTTGACATGTTACGTTCTGCTGTAGAAAATGCTGTTCTTCGAATGGAAACTGTTGTTGACCAAAATGGAGGACACATTGAACGATCGTAGCGCTGTTCAAGTGATTTGTATTGCCACAGCGCCATATAGTGACAAATTTTGGGACTAATTTTTTTTTTTTTTTACAATAAATGGCGAGCGCATTCTTTATTGTACATGTTGTACAAATTTCTCTTTAGTACGAGCCTTAGAACTCTCTCCAGAGCCTCCTACATAGGGATACTTTAATTTTATTGTATTTAAAAATATATGCAGTACATATTAATGAAATACCCTTTTCTGACAATGCAGGTACCGAAATTTGTCAATTGTATATTATCCGACACGGCATAAAAAAAAAAAAAAAAAAAAATGTGTACCGAGCATGCATAGCGGAAGTTAAGTGAAACTTCTTTAGGCGAACATCTATCACTTGACCGAGGATCCTGTATTGGCCGTATAAATTCCGCAGGCGACGAATCTGCATGAATGGGAGCCTCTGAGATATGAGACGTTCCGTTACCAAATCTAGTTTCGGAAAGTGCTGTGACATGGGATGATATTTAAAATCATTTGACTTCGATAGAGCCGGAATCACTTTGTTCTTGAGAGAGGCACGACAGCTGTTACGGACAGATATTTAACTTATATCCTCATATGGAAATGCTGTTTGAAGAAGAGCGTGATCTCGAGCTGCTACAATCTTCACATCCTTCTTGAACCAAAGCCGATCACACATGCAACAGACTGAACCGAAATAATTATCCAGTAATGTACGTTTAAACTGTGCGTGGATGCTTCGGTATTTCTTAAAATCCTGTTGCTGCTCCTGCTGTGTATTAGGTGTTGAACGATTTCATGGAGTACTTCTGGCAGTCTGTTTTGGCTTCTTCGCTTTTCTTTTACGACTGGGCTTCGAGGACTCTTCATCGCTTTCATTTGCAGTATCGACTTCCATGACTCCTTCTTCCAAATTCACTTCTAACGTTTCTGGGGAGATGTAAGGCTCTCAAGATGTGGATGGAGTTCTCGGCTTCTTTGTTCAACTCCATCGCACGCGCTGTAATTTCTTACGCTGTCGAAATAGCTTAGAGCTCTCCTTTGTACTTAATTAATTATACTTAGTTAGTACACCGGACCGAACCTATTGGTGACTCTCTAGGAGGCTTCCGGATCAGCTAGTGTATAATCTTGCTACCTCTACTCTGCCAGATAGTGACTGGAAGGAGTCCGAGTAGTGGTATTGGGGAGCATTGTCGATGCCACGTTATGTGAAGGATCTGGGTATACTCTTACCATGTGTACGCCATATCCAAATTTTTCATTACTTCATACAGTATGTTTCCCCCCCCCCCAACCACTTTTCCTTACTATTCAATACACCATGAATTGTCAAACTAATAGAGCAAACTTATCTGCGAAAAGATCTAAACCTCCCAACCACTTCCAAGTTGATTTCACAAATATACGCGGTCTCAGTTTTAAACTCAATTCCACTGTCCATTTCCACTTACAGACTGCCAAACCCATGTACTTTTTCTGACAGAATCTCAGTTATCGGTTGTTTCAACTACTGCTCAACTCAGATGCCCAAATTATTCGCTGTATGATTTCTTTCTCCTCAAAGGTGGTACTTGTGCATATGTCCGTTCTGATATTCCCTGTCAGAGACTTGGCAATTTGGAATCTCCTCTCTCTGATCTTCTCTGGCTCAAAATCCCTCCACCTCATTGTGTCAAATTCATCTGTTGTCTCTACCGTTCTCCCAATTCCACCAATCACTTGGAGCTCTTTGACTTTCTCTCTATGCAACTTGACTTTCTCCAGTCCAACTTTCCTAACAGTGAGGTAATTTTCCTTGGTGATTTTAATGTTCACAACTCCAGCTGGCTTCCGTTTTCTAGTCACACCGACCCAGCTGATCGAGATGCTAAGGCTTTTGCAATTACTAATGACCTTGAACAGATTGTTCATTTACCTACAAGAATACCGGACAATTCTAATCATACAGCCAATACGCTTGATCTTTTTCTCACAAACAGCCCTTCTAAGTACATGGTCAAAGTGAGAGGTCCTTTAGGCACTTCAGATCACAACTTGGTGATTGTCTCTTCTCCAATGGAACCTTTATCTCATGGCTATTCCCAACCTCGTGTTGTTCGGCATTACAAGAATGCAAAATGGGATGACCTGCGAGACTTCTTTTCTTCTTTTCCTTGGTCGGATTACTGTTTCAAAACTTCTGATGTCAACGTTTGCTCAGATTGTGTCAGTGAAATTATTCTTGCAGGAATGGAATCCTTTATCCCACACTCCACTTTAAAATCTCGTCCTTTATCTAAACCTTGGTTTTACAATAAATGTGCTAAGGCTGTTCAAGAGAAGAATGTTGCATATCGTAATTGGCTTGTTTCTAATTCTCTAGTTTCATTTTCTGCCTACACCAAAGCTCGCATCAATTCTAAAGCAGTTATTAATCAGTCCAAACTAGAGTTTGAACAGGATAAGAGTAGAAAACTTGCTTCTTGCCCTAATGGTAGCCGAGCATTCTGGTCTCTTGCCAAAGCTATTGGCCGCAACTTTTGCCCATCTCTGCTCCCACCTCTCTCCAAACCAGATGGTTCTGTTGTCACTTCAGCCAAGGATAAAGCTGACCTGCTAGCATCCCATTTTTCTTCAAACTCATGTATCAATGATTTTGATAAAACACCTCCCACCATGCCCAACACGCTCCATTCAATGCCTCCTGTGGTCTTCCGTCAAAAGGATGTCTGAAGGATTTTGACGAATCTTGATGCTAAGAAAGCTCCAGGTCCCGATAGTATTTCTCCACTTGTTCTCAAAACCTGTGCTCCTGAACTTACTCCTATTCTTTGCCGCCTTTTTTCACTTTCTTATTCCAAATTTGTTTTTCCTTCTGCTTGGAAATTTGCTCATATCTAGCCAGTTCCTAAAAAGGGTGACAAATCCCTCCCATCCAATTATCGTCCCATTGCAATTACTTCTACTCTTTCTAAAGTAATGGAGAAATCAATTAACCGCCAACTCTTAAACTACCTAGAAACCTTCCGTCTGATCAACGATCGCCAGTATGGATTCTATCAGTGTCGATCCACTGGTGATATTCTGGCTTATGTTACCCATTTATGGACCAATTCAATGGAAAGGTTCGGGGAAACACAAGTAGTTGCTCTTGACATCTCAAAGGCTTTCGATCGTGTTTGGCATAAAGGTCTTCTAAACAAGCTTCCATCTTATGGTTTGCCAATTGTTTTTAGTAATTGGTTATCCAGTTTTCTCACTGATCGCTCACTGAGGGTGATAGTAGATGGCTCTCTGTCTTCTAACTTCTCCACTAATGCCGGTGTCCCCCAAGGTTCAGTTCTTTCCTCCACTCTTTTCCTCTTGTATATTAATGACCTTCTTCCATTGACTGGAAATCATATCCATAGTTTTGCCGATGATAGCACATTGCATACCACTTTCCATTTTCAGAAACCTTGTCCTACTCAATCAGCTTCAATTTCTTGAAAATCTGCTACCAATTCCTTAAATGACGATCTTCGGGTATTTTCTTCAGTGGGGCAAAGACAACTTAGTTGATTTGAACCCTTCTAAAACTCAGTCTTGTTTTATATCTCGCAAAAAGGATTCTTCTGCTCCTATGCTTATCTTTAGTGACACTCAGATTTCTAGGCAAAATGATATATCTCTTTTGAGGATTACCCTGATTCTAATCTCTCTTGGCACAAGCACATTACAAATATTGCTTCCTTTGCATCTAAAAAACTTGGTTTTCTCTTTCGCTCTCGGCGTTACTTTTCTTCCAAACAGCCGCTCACTCTGTATAAATCGCAAATCCGCCCTGCCATGGAATATTGTTCCCACCTCTGGGGTGGTTCCCCCAAAACCTCTCTCAGGCTTCTTGATTCCATTCAGAAGAGGGCAGTTGGGTTAATTAATGATTCATCTCTAACAGAGTCTCTCCACTCGCTCTCTCATAGACGTACTGTTTCTGCTGCATGCCTCTTCTACAGATACTTCCATGGGCACTGTTCTTCTGAATTGGCTTCTATACTTCCTGCTCTATCTTTCAAAACAGTCCGAACACGTGCCGCCACCAGCCAACATCCATTTACTGTCCAACTTGAAACTCACAGAACCAACTTTTCATCTTCCTCGTTTATTCATTCAACTGCCGTTTTCTAGAACAACCTTCCTTCATACGTATTTCCTGAAAATTACAGTCTACAGAAGTTCAAGTCCAATGTCAACAAATATCTTCTTTCGTCTTCTCAACCTTCAACCCAAGCACGGTACTAAGTACTATAGATTCTAATACCTCTCGTGTTTGGGGTTTACAGTTAATTATTGGAAATTAACTGTAAATTATTGGAGAGAGATTCTGCGAAGAATTGTATCCACAATAAAATTCCTCGCAAGTTTGAGCATTGCTTTTAGAGGCCATAATGAGAGTGCAACATCTTCGAGAAAAGGCAATTATTTGACTAGTTTAGAGTATTTGAGTGAATATGACGATTTTTTAAAGTTGCACTTACAAAAGTATGGAAATCAAGGTAGCGGACATGTAAATTACTTATCGCATCAGACGTGTGATGAACTTTTGCAAATAATTGCCGATTATCTTATGGCACACATTGTGGAGGAAATAAAATGCGCAAAATATTATAAGTATTATTTTTGATTCTACACCCGATTGTTAAAGGTGCGTCATTATTAAAAAGTCTAGAAATTTTTATTAATGAAAACATAAGACATGATTTCAACGAAATCGAATCAGAAGTTAAAGAACTAACAGATAAAACATTTGAAGATGATCGCGAGCGAACATGTACAGAAAATAGAAAGGAATTTTTTTTACATAATGTACTCTACGTAATATGCGATCATTTAATAGCAGAACTGAACAGACGCGGAAAAATCTGTGAAAATGTTATAAGTAATTTTAGAGTTTTTTTCCTGTTTACATTGTGTGTAGAAGAAAAGAAAATATGCGTTAATAATTTAATAGAAATGTATAAAGATGACTGACTCAAGTAAAATTCTATGATTTTTTTGTTCAAATTTCTGATTGTTACTCCTATTATACGTATACTATCATTAATTATAATTATACTTTTACATATGTTCGATAAATTCAAATATCTGGGATCAATCTTACAAAGTGATGGATCATCCCAAGCAGAGATCAATAAGAGAATTACAGACGGCAGAAAGGCTATCGGCATGTTAAACTCTGTTCTGTGGAGCAAAAATATCCTAAATAAAACAAAGAAACTTATATTTCAAACGATTGTACAAAGTCTTCTATTGTATGGAGCGGAAACCTGGACATTGAATAGGCGAGCGGAAAACAAATTGCTCTCCACAGAAATGGATTTTTTGGAGACACTCAGCAGGAACTTCTAGAAGAGATAGAAAACGGAATGAAGACATAAGGGAGAAAATGGAAGTGAGAAAGACTATTATTGACAGCATCAAAGAAAAGCATCTAACATGGTATGAACATGTAAAACGGATGCAAGAAAACAGATATCCAAAGGCTATCCTGGAATGGATACCTCCTGGAAGAAGGAGAAGAGGAAGACCTAGGAGGACATGGATGGATGGAGTACGGGAGTGCATGACAGCCCGAGGCTTAACCGACCAAGACACCTTGAACCGCACTTTATGGCGGAAAAAAATTCCTGACAAGAAATAACTTGTAAGCTGAGGAAACCCATTGTAAATGGAAACACTCCTCTTGAAGAAGAAGACATATGCTCAACTATTAGTTCAAAACTTTGTGATTATTATGCTATTATTAATTATATTATACATATATTATATTCAAATTTTATTGGAAATAAAACATTAATAGTACATAATATTTTTTATTTATTTTAAAAAATGGTTAACATGTATTTTTATTTTCCATGTCTCTCTTTTTTTTAAGGGACCCAATATTTTCTTCTGCGCCCGGGGCCTCAACCGACCTTAATCCGCCTCTGCATGTGAACTAAAAGTTAAAGGGCCGCAGGTTGCCCACCCCTACACTATGCCCTCCTTTTAGTCTGCGCGAGTAGCACAGTGGTATCGTCACCGTCCTCCACAGACCATGTGGAAAAGGCCCGGGTTCGAATCCCTTCGAGATCGCGAGGAACTTGAATGGGCTATTTTCACTCCGTGGCTTAGTTAGTCGGTCTCAGGCGTAGATAGCAAGGTTTTCTCCCTCAGAAACTGGGGTTTTTTCGTCCAGCTAAACAAGCAAATCGGCCAGAGAACACACGCAATTTACAGACAAAATAAATATATGGGTGGATATAATCATTTCCGGGTGACCCTAATATCATTTTTTCCCACTCCTTTTAGTCAGGGTTCCAAATTACGGTTTGCAAAACATATACTCCCGGGATCCGCGACTCGAAGTTAGACCTCCGAAAAGCATAAAGTATCGTTTCTAATGACAAAATATTATATAAAAATTAAGAAAATGTGACAGGCAGTCTCGTTTCCTCAATCACTATCGACTCAAAATTTGCATTGGATTCTTCCTTTACTAGTTTAATAAATAAAATATCCTCCGAGATGGCCGCACAGGTGTGCGTAACACTGTTAGGTAATGTATTCACAAATGTGTAATATGTATTCATTTCAGGTGCTGATTCACCTCTTTACCACGACTCGTAGGAAAGAGTGAATCGGCAACTGAAATGAAGAAGCTGCGCAAAACAGGCGAGAACAATGTATGGAGCAAACGAAGGAAAATATTTCCAGATTTATGAGCCAGAAAGAAGGAGAAGCACGTCATCGAAATCAATTTATAATATTACGATTCCGTGCTATTAAATTAATCTGAAACACATCTTTTATGCTTTTCGCTTGTAAAGTCTAATTCACTACCTCCATACAGGGAAACATGCACAAAACATCTAAACGCTTTTCCTTATTTTAAGTGCGGTTTCATTATCTTTTACAACTGCACATTACTTTTTACGGTATATTCATTATAATGGAATTTCTCCTAAGATAATAACTGCAATAATACACCAACCGTATAACTGAAACTTTATTAAAATAGGAATAATATAGTATAAGACCGAATCAAATTAAAATGATAAAATAAAATATAAAGAATAGCAATTACACTATACGGAATAAAAGCGATAAAGACAATCGTAGCTTTCAGAGGCGACTGCCTCCTTTATCAACAGTAAGAGTTAACTTGTCATGGTGCCATCCTTAAATAACTGCAGGATCAAGGCTCGCAGCACGTGTTAACGTAGGAGCATAGGCAGTATCCTCCACAAGTGCACTGAAACCGGAAATGGCCCGGGAGCGTGCCAGGCGGAACCGTTCATCCCGCCCCAGAATTATGGTTTCAAAGAGGGGGATGAAACGGATTCCCCTGTCTCTATTAATGGTGTAAAGTGTAAAGTGTGTTGATGTCTAACGGCACCAGGGGTTTCCCCCATCTCCGCGTTGCTTTCATTGTGGGTGTACCAGTTCACTGGGAAGGTCAGAGATTTAAAAGTGTATGGATTTTGTATAAGTGTAATGTTTTGTGTCGTTGTTCTTCTGGCCATTTAGCCGCTGGACCCCTACTGAGGCCCAACGTTGTCCACACTTGGCCCCGTGGAGGCAGACCAGGTACACAGTAGTATGGAGCTTTACTCTGGCAGGCTCTGCCACCTAGTTTCCTGAGATTTCAGTGGCTAGGGCCTATGTAAAAAAAAAAAAAAAAAAAAAAAATTGTAATGCAAAACGCGGCGATTTTCAGGGTAAGACGCTAAGAGATTATTAGAGGCCAAAAGGGAATGCGTGACTTGATTTGAACAATTAAAATTTTGGTAGTGTGGGGCATACGCTATGATATTTAGTCAGAGTGGGGAGGAGACTGAAGGCTGGGGGGAAAAGTCAGAAATATGGGGTCAATAGGGAAGACGGCCCTAGAGAAGATCAGTGGGGCATGCCCATGCTCCACCAGGAGGAAAAGAGGGGTGGGCGAGGGGTCTATTAATGGTGGACATGTGTATATGTAAAGGGCGGCACCTAGAACATTCGTTCAACTCCGCCTCGTATCTCTGTGAAGAACTGTATCACTACAGATGGGCCAGATGTGTGTGACGTCGGTTTGTGTGTATTATGTGTGTGTTCTGTTGTTCTGTTCTGGCCGCTTGGCTACCCAGAAGCATCAGTCACCTGGACAGATGATTCTGGGTACTCGTCCACACCACGGGAAGGTGGGCCAGTTCCAGTATATCACGTAACGTCTCGAAAGAGACTCTGACTCACCTGGTGTTGCCAGCAGGTGGGTCAGGATCCTCTGGGGGCCCATTCCAGAGGGACTTCAGCAAAAAAAAAAAAAAACATTCACCCGTGGTGCAGGTTTTGATAAAAAAAAAAATAATAATAAAAGAAAATAAATAATAAATAAAAAAAGAATATATAATAAATAAATTAAATAAAATAAAGAAAAAAAAATATAGATATTAAAAAGGAAGAAAAAAAAAAAAAAAGGGAAAAGAAAAGAAAAGAAAAGTGGGAAATTGAAGGGAAAAAAAAGAGATGAGGAAAGGAAAAATTATAAATAAAAAATAAAAATAAAATAGAATAATAATCTGCCTCAAAAGGTCAATAGGTTGATCTTTGATAGGAGCTTGAGGTTATGTTGCTACAGCATTAGTTGGAAGCATATCTTTCCTTCTGGCAAAGACAGCAGCTGCAAAAGCCTGGAGTGCAGACAAGTGATGTGGGGTCAGAACAAGTTGGTCAACTCGATTTATGCTGAAGGATGGGACTTCACTTCGCAGCTCATTCCTAATGTCTTCATAGCAGGCACATTCGTGGAGAAGATGTTGCCAGTTTTCTTTTGCTCCACAGAAACAGAGGTCAGTGTTTAACAGGCCTAGCTGGTGGAGTTTTTCGTTAAGGGATCCATTCCCAGTAATGAGATAGGATGTTTCCAGACTAATTGTGAACCATGAGCTAACCTTCTTCGACATCACAAAGGAGACATCCGGTAGGAAATTTCTGGTTACAGTGCCAACAGTTGAATTGTCCCACCTTGTTTGCCAGACATTTATTAGCTCTTTAAAGCATCGAGCTTTTTCCCTTTTATTATCATCGTTCAGCGATAGGTCTATATCCATGATGGAGGTAGGTATTCCTTTTTTGAGCCTGAAGCATAATCCTCTAAATATTACGTATAGGTCTAAAGGCAGAGTCCCAGCAATAACCTGGATTGCCGCAGTGGACACCGTTCGGCAGATTCGATGTGTTGCTAGTAGCATAGCCCTCTGGATTGAGTTGAGTTTTTGCTTCATTTTAACGATTACCACTCTGTGGAACCAAGCTCCGGCCGCGAATGAGACTATGGGAAGGAATACCACTTTATAGTAAAGTAGCAGGGTCCTCCTAGACAGGCCCCACTCATTTCTTGAAATTCTAATGATGGCGGCTGTAAACTTCCTGGTTTTTTCACGAAGGTGTTGTAGATGAGGTAGGAATGAAAGCCTGTGGTCTATGATCACGCCCAAGACCCTGGCCTGGACGACCAGGGGTAGCTGGATACCATTAATTTTGACCTGGGGGGGGGCCTTCTTATGTCAAGTTTGGTTTTGAAAATCATCATCTTTGTTTTGGTGGGATTAATCTGAAGTTTGTTGGTTGCCACCCAGGAGGTGAGACTGTCAAGGACTTTCTGCGCTCTCAGTTCAAGGACCGATCTTGCATGACCTGAGATGATGATAGTCAAATCATCGGCAAATGCAATGACTTTAGTATGTTCAAATGATTTGTGTAACCAGTTTTGAAGCACCATATTCCAGACCAGGGGTCCCAGTACTGACCCCTGTGGACACCCCCGGTAAACAGGCCTATGGATCTGTTGGTATTTAGATTTTACGATGATCGATCGCTCTGAAAAGTAGTTTCGGATTAGCCAATAGAGATTGTGAGGGCATTCTGCCGATCTCAGACGTTCCAGGGCGCTTTCCCACCACACGTTGTCGATTATGGTATAAGGTATAAGGTATAAGGTATGTTAGTGTCTAACGGCTCCTGGGATTTCTCCCATCTCCGCGGGTGTACATTGTATCGGGGCCAGAGATTTGAAGTGTGTGGGGGTCATGTGCTGTATATTGTGTTGTGCCCTTTGTTCCTCCGGTCTATTAGCCGCCGAGCCCCTAGTGGGACCCGACGTTACCACACCATGCCACGGGGAGGCTGACCGGGTGTACCACTGTAGCTAGAGTACTCTGGCGGGTCCTGCCACCTACTTTCCTGTGATTTCAGTGGCTAGGGCCAGATTTAAGAATGAGATGATCGCTGTTTCTTGAGCAACGGTTGTAATTTTAACAGAGCGTAGGGTTGTTCGCTGATAACTTGTTCTAGGGCCAAATAGGTCGGGCAGTAATTTTGATGTTTTTAGATTTAGACCTGTGGGGGCATGAGTGTGTGTGTATATAAAAATATATATACACACACACCCACACACAAATATATATATATATATAAACTAAAAAAAAAAAAAAAAAAAAAGTTGTGCAAGAGAAAAGTAAGGGAGGAAGGCAAAAAGACTGGAGGGTAGGAAACAGAAGAAAGGGGCCAATAGGGAAGATGGCCCCTGATGACAGTGTGGCATGCCCAACGCCTCACCAGAGAGAAGAGTGGGGTGGCGGGTGGACGAAAACCACCTCCCCACAAAAAAAAAAAATGATAATAAATAAAAAAAAAAAAAAAAAAAATCATTCTGTAAGAGAAAAATATGGTATTATGCTCCGAAGAGCAAATCCGCAAACCTCTCGAGCCATTTGTGGTTCCAAAATCCGTGGGAATGGTCAACTATAATGGCATCGCCAGGTGAAATTTGGTGGTTCTCCTCCTAAAAATGTTCGGCCACAGCAGATTTCCCATAATCTGCAGCCTTTATTGTGTTAATTATGAATCACATCATTCCCATGTTCTGATTCTTAATAACTGCATTATTGCATTATTATTATGAATCAGAACATTCCCAACCCCAGAGGTCTATTTGAAGAATTCTCCAAAGATAGCTGATGAGCTTCCTTAGGTATTTCACATCGCTATATATAAATCTCTGCGAATCCTACTGTTGTAATTTAGATTAGACATTTAGTTCATGCTAATTTATATCTAAATTTTTTTATTTTCTTTTAATTTTTAATCGGCGTGAGATGTAATATTAACACAATGTTTGAATATACAGGCGAGGCAGGAAAATGGGCGATTTTAAAAACAATCATTAAATAAAGAATTTGTATTTGCCAAATTACAAATATGCAATCTTAACCACGCAATTCTTCTTCCACGCATATTTCTCGTGATGCAGCGTAGCATCTCCAAAAGGAATTCCGACAATTTTTTTTCTTTCAGATCTATAATATAATGTGGTGGAATGAGAGTACACCAAGGATTGTCATCATTTCTAGAGATGGTGTGATTATGAAAATGCAGTCGTTTGTTTTGTTATTTGGTTTTTAGGAGCATTAGCAACTAAGACCATATTGCTCCGGGATATGCGGTGGTCATTCCCTGACCTTTCCGCATCCTCCGTATTTGGTGTTGACGGGCTCGAACCCCGGTCTAATCAAGAAGCGTGTGTGCTACGCACTGCTGCTCCTTCCCACCTGGCTACGGAGGCGCCTAAAATGCAGTCGTAAGCGTCCACTGACATCCTAGCAGTATGAGACGTCGCGCCACCTTGTTGAAACCAACTGTCCTCAATTATCTTGAGCAAACCAAGTAGCTAGTTCATCAGTCAAAGGAGTTTCGATAATGTTAACATAGCGGCCTGACGTCACAGTTGTTTCCATTCCATTACCATCTTCAAAAAACAATATGGGCCTATAATGTCGTGAGATGAAATTGAGCACCAAGTTGTTACCAGGCTACTGTGCAATGGTTGCTGTTGAAACTGGCGACGGTTTTCTTCCGACCAATAAAGAAAGTTTTTGGTTTATTCAAAAAACAGTTTAGATGAAAGTGAGCTTCATTACAGATCCACAGATTATGAATGCTTCATCAATGATCCATTTGAGTTAGCATTTCTTGACAAAAATTTTTACAGGTAAGAAGATCACGAGGTTTTAATTCTTGAGGTACTTATACCTTGACAGGATGGAAATTTAAGTCCTAGTGCAATATTCGTCATTCACTCCAAGGTAGAATGGGCCCCAGGTCTATCAGCGCCATGGGCGAGATTATTTGGTGTACCCTCTCCAACTTCCTATTAAGTTTGTGGATTATATTTTTACTATTAACTGAAAAATACTCACATTTTCTTTTTTAAAATAAAAAAGAAAATGTATGAGTCCCTGAAGGGTAAAATCAAACCTATTATTTAGGAAATAAATAAATTAAACCACATTTTGCATATTATAACATTATATCGCGACTTTCGGAAGATCGCGACTTGAGATTTACAGCAAATCAGTGAATTTGGGGAGAATTTTGCGCCCCCTAAATTTTGGCACCCTGTGCGGCCGCATCGTTGATCGCCCCTGAAGCCGGCCCTGCTCCAAAGATAAGTTCAACGACATTGCAGAATGCTTTGGATCCCGTATGAGAGTGGCCCTGACAGTTGCAATGTTTTCTGGTATACGGACGGTTCCTTATTTCACCCGGAGGCTTCTTTTTCTTAAGGATTACGCGCCCACGTTTAATGGCATGAGCAGACGGAACAGAATCTTGACGACTTAATCTTAAAGTAAACGCAAATAAACGTCGAGCGGCTTCGTAGCTTTTGTTGTGCACAACCCACTATTTCATGGTTACTAAATGGCATGATGTGGGATTTTAACTTTCCAGATATTGACTGGAACTTGTGGTAGGTCACTCTCACACTATCAAGACTTTTGTAGATTTATTGGATGGCTTTTCTACAGCAACATGTTCGAGAGGCAACCAGAGATCTGCAGAGATTGATCTGCTGATAATCAGATCAATCTTGATCTGATTATCAGCAGTGATTATTCATGCATTAAGAATTTGCAGATAAAGGAACCACTGGGTGAGAGTGATCGCAATGTACTGATATGGGAATTACTTAAAGATGTAACTACCAACAAGGCTAAAGGGAAGGGCTTTTGCTTTCGTAAAAGGTAACTACAAGGGTCTCAGACCAGTTTTTAAATTCTGTACAGTGGGATAAAAAAAAAATATTCTTGTTTATACTCCGGCACGACCACCAGGTCAGTGGAATTTACAATAAATCAATACAAATTGTTAATCGTATTTAGTAGTCACGGGCTTGAACCCCGGTCCACTCAAAGAGCGTGTGCTACTGCACTCGCGCTCTTGACTACTCGGCTACGTCAGGCCAGCTAATGATGTTACTAACGGTGAATTCCAAGTCTTCTGGGACTTAATCTTGGAGGCTACTAGGCTTTTCATTCCAACTAAGAAATACTGTTCAAGGATCCCGCCTAAATGGATGTCAGATGATTTAATGAGGCTCGTGACAGAGAAGAAAAATGTATGGGATGTATATAAATTATCAGGTGACACAAAAGCCTATGGCAGATATAAGCTTGTCTGTAATCAAGTCACAAAGGATGTTAGGCAGGCGAAGGCAGATTACGAGAAATCTTTGGCAAAGGATGTAAAGAAAAACAGCAAAGAGTTCTTTACTTATGTAAACTCTAGAAGGAAAGGGATGAATCAGATAGGACCACTTAACATAGATGGGTTGACTATTGATGGTCAAGCTCAGGTAGCTGATAAATTGAATGAGTATTTTACATATACATTCACACATGAGGAGTTATTCAATGAGGTGAATGCCAGAAATTTATCAAACTCTAACAGGGAGCTAAGTGATTTTACAATAACTGAGAGCAAAGTGGAGTAGAAATTGTTGAAGTTAAGCACCTGGTGTGGATGGGATCTATCCAGTTATATTAAAGGAGGCAGCAAAGGAAGTAAGCAAACCCTTAGCCATAATTATGAGAGCTTCCTTGCACTCAGGGGAAGTCGCCATGACCTGTTAGTTTAACTTGTGTTCCGGGAAAAATAAGGTGTCACTGGTTAAAGAAGCATTGCAGGATCATCTAGACAAGACTGCAGTAATAGTTAAGACACAGCATGGGTTTTTTAAAGGGAGGTCTTGTCTGACCAATTTGATTGGATACTATGATGTGGTCACAAAGGAACTGAATGTCAAAAATAATTTTGATATAATATACTTGGATTTCAGGAAAGCTTTTGATACTGTTGCACATGGAAGACTGCTGTACAAGTTGGAGAGGTATGGCATTAAGGGTAAGTTGCTACATTGGATAAAGGGATGGTGAGTAGGAGACGACAGAGAGTGATAATCAATGGACACTGCTCTTCATGGACAAATGTTATTAGTGGAAGTCCCCAGGGTTCGTTGCTGGGCCCATTGTTTTGTGTATTCATCAATGATATTGATGAAGGTATATCAGGATTAATGTCCAAACTTGCAGAAATTATAAAGGTTGGCAGGGTTGTTAACGACAGTATGCTACTCCAACTGGATCTAGACAAGTTGGGCAAATGGGCTGAGAAGTGGCAACTGAAGTTTAACATTGACAAATGCAAAGTACTGCATATGGGTAGCAATATAGATTGATTGATTGATTGATTTAATTTTTATGGCGCAAAAACAGCAGGGTTATAGTGCGCCAGGAAAATGTTAAAATATAAAAAGGTAAGACTGGTAATTTGTAAAAAAGTTACGTCGCCTAAAAACACATAAAATCATATAAATAAATAAAATCAGTACAATGATAAAAGCAAATTATATATTTCATATGAGTGTATACATATTGATCAACTTTAAAAATTTAAAAACTGCTGACACATTGTCGTTGTCATTTAAAATCTGACTGAGTGTATACGGCTCAGTCAGATGGGTAAAAGCAGTAAAACGAGCATTTATAAAACTGGAACAATCACATAAAATGTGTTGGACGGTTAAAATGGTGTCGCATTGCTCACACATAGGAGGGTCATCAGCCCTCAGTAAAAAGGAGTGTGTTAAATGACAGTGTCCTATGCGGAGCCGAGCAAGAACAACTTCCTCCTTGCGATCCTTGCGTAAGCTGGACCGCCAAGGATGGATCACAGGCTTAATTCGACGCAGCTTGTTCGTAGTAACCAGGCGATGCCACGAATCATGCCACTCAGAATGCAGGTTACTACGGACAACTTGCCTGTAGTCTGTATAGGGGACTAACAGGTCAAGATTATCCGTCAGGGCTGCCGATTTGGCTGCATTGTCAGCCAAATTATTTCCTCTAATCCCGATGTGACTGGGGATCCAGCAGAAGCGGATATCGAATCCAGTTGTATAGAGATTGTATATTATCTGCTGAATTCGGGACAGGGTTGGGTGATTAGTGCGTGACATCGCTGATAAAGCCTGCAGTGCACTCATTGAATCGGCATATATAATACACCGTTGGTATCGGTGTTTTGTTATGTGATCTAGAGCTAACTCTATCGCATGCAGCTCTGCAGTGTAAACGCTGCAGTCAACGGGTATCTGCTCTGATATGGTTTTATCTGGAAAAACAGCAGCAGATCCCACATACGATTCTGACTTCGAGCCGTCTGTATAAACTGGCAAGAAGTCAGAATGTTCTGCACGGTGTTGTGAATAGAGCTGAAGGTAGACAGAGGCTGGAGTATTAGACTTCGTCGCAAGTTTTAGCGAGAAGTCACATGCTGGTGTTTGTGCATGCCACGGTGGAAGGGGCTACTTTGGTGATTGAGCAACCTTGTCTACCGACATGTTAAGCTTATTGAATAGCTCCTGAACACGAATGCCGAATGGCCGATTGGCAGTACGTCGTGTGTTATAAAGATTTTCCCATCGTGGCTCGAAAACGGATGTCCACGTGGGATGGTGTGGTAGGGACTTCAGCTTGAAGGCATATTGCAGAGACAACTGCATTCGCCGAAGCGACAAAGATGGTTCATTTGCTTCGGCATACAGACTTTGGACAGGCGAAGTTCTAAACGCACCAGTAGCAATACGGATGGCTTGATGATGGACGGGGTCAAGCCAACGAACAGCGCTATTTCTGGCAGATGAAAAGACCTGAGACCCATAATCTAATTTTGAGCGTACAAGTGCACGGTACAGACGTAGAAGAGTGCAGCGGTCTGCACCCCAAGAGGTAGTGGAGAGAGAGCGGAGGATGTTAAGCCCTCTCGTGCACTTTGTGCGAAGCTGACGAATGTGTTGGACAAATGTCAGCTTTCTGTCAAAAATGAGTCCCAGGAATTTCGCCTCTGATACTACTGGAATGGTGCTTTGTCCAAGTCGTAATTCAGGCTCGGGGTGGAGGTTACGTTTGCGACAAAAATGGACGCAAACGGTCTTCTCCGGTGAGAACCTGAAACCATTGGCCGTGGCCCAGATGTTAACACGGTCAATAGCTTGTTGCAGTTGTCTCTCAATAACCCTCATATTGCATGATTGAGAGAATATGCTGAAGTCATCGACATAGAGTGCACTGTTTATAGTTGGAGGAAGTTGTTCCGAAATAGAATTTATTTTAATGGCAAAAAGCGTAACACTTAAGACAGATCCTTGTGGTACCCCCTCCTCTTGGCAAAAAGGCCGCGAAAGGGAGGATCCTACACGAACTTGGAAATAACGGCAGGATAAAAAATTTTTAATAAAAATTGGAAGGTGGCCTCTTAGACCAAGGTTGTAAAGGTCTTTTAAAATACCAAATCTCCAAGTTGTGTCGTACGCTTTTTCCATGTCAAAGAACACCGACACCAAGTGTTCTCTTTTTAGGAAAGCATCTCGAATAGATGTTTCCAGTCTAATTAAGTGGTCCAGTGTGGACCTGTTTCTTCGGAAGCCGCACTGAAAGCGGGAGAGAAGGTCGTTCGATTCTAAATACCATAAGAGACGGGCATTGACCATTCTCTCCAATATTTTGCACAGACAGCTGGTCAGAGCAATGGGACGATAGTTTTTTGGACATGTAGGATCCTTTCCTGGCTTAGCAAAAGCAAGAATAGTTGCCTTGCGCCAGGTATCCGGAAAATGCTCTTCAAGGAAGATTCTGTTGTACAGGAAGAGCACATGGTCCATGGATTCTGGTGAAAGATGGTTGATCATTTCATAATGGATGTTGTCTGGTCCAGCAGCTGTAGCCTTTGTACGGGCGAGTGCTGTTTTCAGCTCATTGATATTAAACGGCCCATTGTATGGGTGGGAACCCTTTGATGTGAAGTTAAGGGCCTGTTTTTCAATGTTGTGCTTTAAGACCAGAAACTCTGGGGAGTAAGATGATGTTGCAGAGATGTTAGAAAAAGTTTCCCCAAGAGCATTGGCTATTGCAGTAGAGTCTGCAATAGTACATCCATTATATTCAAGGACCGATGAGGGGTGTGCTGTGTATTTTCCCTTCATTTTCCGGATTTTTTCCCAGACCACCTTAGTACTGGTCGTCTGGGTAATGGATGATGTGAAACGGATCCACGATTCCCTTTGACTCTGACGGCGGATGTAGCGTGCTTTGGCTCGGGCACGTTTAAAGGCTAACAGATTGACTGTGGTAGGATATCTTCGAAATATCCCCCAAATGGGTAGCAATAACCGAAGAGAAACGTACCAACTGTGTGGTACTACGGAAATATGCCTTTAGCCAGCGGGTGGTTAATTGGTGGAACAGACTTCCATCTTTTGTTGTGAAAGTTGATAGCCTAAATAAATTTAAGGCTGAGCTGGACAGGCATTTGGAACGAATGGAGGAGTGAAGTGGGGAGGGGGCTGATGTTGCATAAGCTTGCTTTCTTGCATCGTATGCCTCTACTTATGCTAATGTGGCAAGACAGTATGTGGGGTGACGCAATCCTCCCCACACTGATACCCAAAAACCAGTTTGTAAAACTTCTCGTTTCCCTGCCCCACTTCCTATTTCATTTTATTAGCTGATCAAACTGGTTATTTTTATTTAAACTTCTGAATGTTTGCCGAATCTATTCACAATTTGCAAGTTATGTGTTGATGAAACAGGTACGAGTAGTTTTATTATTATTAGGAAACCTAGATAATAAAAACTACTCCGATAGGTTTGGTTTTTCACTTATATCTTTTCTGATATCTGCTCACTAGCCACTATGTATGGCTTTTTTTTTTATATATCAATTAATTTCGTTCGTTGAAGTTATAATTTCATGCCGCGAGTTCTTCCAATTCTCCACTCCCTCCCCATGGAAAAGAGGGATGGAGAATTGGAAGAACTCGCGACTATTCGGGAATATGCTTCACATCTAGCCAAATACTGTACAGTATTCGTTTGCCTGCGCAACAGGTTGGGTTCAATTTCCGGAAATTTTCTCATACAGGCTCACTTCATAAATTAGTAGACTAATTAGCAAATAAATTATAAAAACTGAGAAATAAATTAGCATACTGCGTATAAACAAAAAACCGCAGTACCGGACTTTTCTGTTCCTCCCCTCCTCAAGAGAAGAAATGCTCCGCTGCATACAGCCATCAGTACATTCAATCCCACTATTTAGTTAAATATCAACTAATACAATTTTATTTTGCGTGTATTTAATAGACAACTGAATTTTTATTTATTTTATTATTATTATTTATTTATTATTATTTTTTGTTTGTTTTTAGATTATAGAAATAGTGGTGTAAATTATACTCTTTATTAACCTATTTTAAAATGTCGAATTTTACCATAAAGGAATCCGATTAAGTTTAAAGTAATGATAATATGCATCATATTTGCATTTTAGTAGAGTTAACAAGAATTCAAAAACAAATCGCTATATTCTAATGCCATAATTATGGCATAACTTTTGCATACCCGATCTACAAATGCTATCAAGGAAGCAACTATCATTCAACGGATATTAAAGTACCAAATATCCATGACGCCAATATCCCTCTTTTCTATAGGGAGCACTCCGTTGGATAACTTTCTTATTTAAAAAATTGAGCGGATACTGAAATCTTATAATAAGAGTTATTTGCCAGATCTCATATCATCCACCTTCTGGGGGTTGCATCTAATTATCACAAGTACCCGGATCAGATGAACAAGTTGAGTTCCGCGTCGTTAATAGGAATCAGTCTGCTGTGTACGTGCGCAAACCAGTTTCAACGTCAGCCAGTTGCGGCGAGGAAAATGTTCCTTTCCCCCCATGCCCATCCCATTCGTCTTTCATAGCAAAACTACAACGACATATCTGCTTGGGCGAATGCAAAAGTTCTGATGGAGAAAATCAGAATAATTAAAACGGGGCACAAAACGACTATGCTTACAATACGATTGAATCAACACGATTTTAAAGTAACGAAATTTTCGTTCGAGGGACATTATAAATATGCAATAATCAAACATGAAAATCTGCATGGCAAAGCCGTAATGGAGAACTAGTACAGAGAGAGAGAGAGAGATCATTCCGCTTTTAAAATCAAAGTTTATAACAAAAGACAATTGGAATTCGATATTAATTATGGCCTTTGTGGAAGGATAAAACGCAACTGCCTTGTTTGGGTATTATCTAATCCTGAAATGCGGATTTCATATAACACCTATTGTCTTTGTCTTTTTACTAGACACGTCATCACGAGCATAAATTGCAGCAACTGCATTCCTTGGGGGGGCTTCTTCCACAAGAGTGCAATAGAATCCTGCATAGGATCGGGTACTCGCGGGTTACCCGCAATGCAGGTCAGGTCTCGGGTAATTTTGCGGTTCGTGGGTTGGGTGCAGTTCAAGTTTTTATACGTAATTCATTAACAAACGACACCGAAAGATCAGAATTAAAAGATTCAACAGAAAGAAAAAGGCAGACGATTTATTCAAAGCGATGAACATATTGAACCTCCACCTGACAAAATCATGTTATAATGACACTCCAAAATTAATTTCTGACGAAGATTTTCTATTGTTGAAGTTATGGAGAAAAATATTTTTCTCCCCAAACCTTGAAGCTGCGGCTCGTTCCATTCTTGTCATCCCTACCAGCAAAGCAGCCAGTGAGGAAGATTTTCTGCAGTTGACTTTCTAATCCAAGAACACAGCTGAGCCCAGAAACTGTTCAAGATTGTCCTCATTCTGCATAACAAACATGTGTAAAATTAATTATGAATAATTCATAATTTTGCATTTTACACATTTTTACGGAAATGTTATGAACATATTTTCATTATATTTTTCTGTTTAATTGTTTCTTTTAATTTTTTTGCATACAATAAAAATATCAATACAGTACTGTTAATTGATTTTTGCATTATTATTGATGTGTAAAATTTTTAAGAGAAATTTTCTTATTACGGCAGGTTTTTTTTTTTATTTTTTATTTTGCGGGTTGCAGATCGGTTTGCGGGTACAAATAATGCGGGTCGAGTTCGGTGCGTTCCAGTTACTACGGGCGCGGGTCTAATAACGAACCCGCGCAGAACTAGAGTGCAAGAACAATCCATCGACAGAGATACAAATCACACACAATACAGTACTCTCAAAAATTTTCAAAACAATGAAAAGTACTTTCAAGAAAATGCATAATTCAGTAAACGAATAACATCTGGCCCTTTTGGCCTTAAAATGACACCTGATGTATTCAGACAAGTTTCATTGTTTACTTCTATATTAGCATTGGCAAAAAATGATGTAAGGAAGCAATGCATATAATGTATAGCGTTATGCTTTAAAAAAAATCACAATTCTAGATAATTTTAAGTTATGTAACTCTTAATTTATTTTGTTACAAACTATACACCACAGGTGGACACGTTTACTATGTACAGCATAGTCTAAGTATAAAAAATAATTATTAAAATTATTTATTTATTTGTCTAAGTATTTTTCTGATTATTCTTTAAATCTCATTGTTTTCCAGTTCCACAGGATCAAGTGGGAGTTTCTCACGTAGCTAATTGCTCTTTGGCTTAGAGCCAATTTCCTCACATCTGCGGCTCTTGTTAACTCTGACTTTGTTTGTACTGTATATGTATATTCAGAGAAAAAAAGAGATACTCCCAACCCTCCGTGATTAGTTTACTGAACCCTTTTCAAGCAGACTAAGGCAATTTTTTGTCTGCAGCCTCAAACTTCGTGGAAGTTTCACTAGTGGACAGGTTAGTGCTATTGCATCGTTTTTGTACGTGGTTAACTACCGAAGTAGATAGATTGGCATCGTTTTAATTATATCTCATACTGTGGAAACCTTCACGAGTTCATCATGGCAATTCGTTGTAAAGATTGTTTAATTATATGAGATATAATTAAAACAATGCCAATCTATCTACTTCGGTAGTTCACCACGTACAAAATTGATGCAATAGCACTACCCTGTCCGCTAGTTTCCTTTCTAAGAAAAAAATTATCTCGATCGAATCACCGAGTGGGTTTGGTCTGGTTTCCAGCCGTCTACATACAAAATTGTCGCTGTAAGAATAATAATAAAAATGTGAGCAATTAAATAACAGAACTTATCATAAGTTGAAGCCTGGTCAAAATACAGATGCACATGTAAATATTTTTCACAGTCCCTTCCTCATGAAAGTGAGAAATGTTTAAAATAATAAGTTTTTTTTTTTTCTTGTGATACAAATCCAAAAATGTATTAGAAAAACAGTAAATGTCGTAGGGAAATTTTTTCCATGAAGACCTTAAAAGAGACCTTAAGAAGAAAATGGTTTACCCAAGTCTTTGCGATTGAAAGAAAATTCTCGTGAGCCGGTTTCCACCAAGCTCGCTTTTCACCGCTGGGAAACCGGACACCAATTACATCCCCACCTACAATGTCTGGGGCAGGGAAGGTAACGCCCACCCCTTGGTGCTCTTCAATCTGCAAACACGGTTAAAATGGAATTACATGGCAAGAATCACTAGCAGCAGTTAATAATAAAATCATGCCCAGTCCAGGACAACGTAGAGGAGTTGGGGGAACCTCCGTGTCGCTTGACCAGTAACACTAAAGTCCGGACAATTTATTTTTTTCATTGGGCAATCTGAACCTGTGACTTTTCTTTCCTTCACCCTCGGGAAGGGCATCCCTATCTCCCCAGAGTACCATCTAACCCCTTTCTTATTCCTCCTGGTGGATGCCTCCTCCCCACGTCTCGCCCTTCGTCTCTCCTCCGTCTATTCCCATTCCCCTACTACTATGTCCCTGCGCTCTGTTTCAGCATTTTTTTGGGGGGATGGCCCTCGCCAGAAAGTCAGGCGACTATGGAGTTAACCAGCTAGAGTTTATTGCTCTACTTTCCTGGCTCAACTCCCCACACCCTGGACGGTAACTAGAGGTTGGTGGTGTTCCACGAATCCTTAGCCCAAGAGGCCAGATGGACAACACACCAACATAATCTTACATTAAAAACACACACAATATGACCAATTTTAAACACACACACCAACCGTTTATGACTGATTGAATAATGAAATAAAATAAAATAAAATGATAGAAAAGACTGTAAAATAATATTTACAAAAAACTTTTAATCATTTACAAAAAACTAAACTATAACAAAAGTAAAATAAGTAAATAAGTTAAAATGCATTAAAATATAAATATAAAAGCGATAAAAAGACGATAAAAAACACTAGAGCTTTCGGAGGTGTCTTCCTCAGTAATAGTGAGACTTAAATGACACATCCTTAAATACCAGGTTCACGGCACACGTGGATGACCAGGCGCATACTCAGCATTCCTTTCACTTGTACCAGAACCGGAAGTGGTCTGGACACGTGGAAAATTAAAACGTTTGTCTCTTGTCAAAACCACCGCCTCAAAAAGGGGGTGAAGCCTAACTCCCCTGTCTCTGTTTATACTAGTGTTACCAGAGGATCCAATCCACAGACTTTCCAGCCACTTGCGGTCCCAGAATCTATGCGCCCGGTCAAGGATGACAGCGTTGTCGGGGGAGATCTGGTGTTGTTTTTCCCAATAGTGCTCGGCAATGGCGGATTTATTGAGCTCTGCGGTCCGTATCGCTCGTGAATGTTCTCCCAGACGGTCCTTGAGACGTCGTCCTGTCTCCCCCACGTAACATTCCCCACAATCCGGGCATGTGATCTCATACACGACCCCACTACTAGAATCCCTGGTAATGGGGTCTTTGACTTGTGACACTACTGTGTGCAACCTCCGGCCCGGAAGCTGCACACGGCGTGTCTGAAAGTCGCGAAGCATCCTCGCAATGCGATCTGACAGGCCCGGATAGTAGGGAACATACACTGTGGTAAGCGGTACAGGCGGAACTACCCGATTGGGCTCTTCCTCTCTGTTGTATTCATCAATGACCCTCTGGGGGTAACCGCACCTCATAAGCACCCCCTAAACCTCCAATTACCGAAACATCTATGGGTATTGAGAGGGCAATTAGCAAGTTACCTGAACATATTGCTAATCAAATTCGTGTTAAAGCTGTCGCCATCCTGGGCCAAGCAAAAACGATTGCTCCAAATCTTACCCCGAAACAGAAGAAAGCACTAGAAGAACTTAAACGAGACGAAGATATTATAATCCTACCAGCAAATAAAGGCAGATCAACTGTGGTATTAAACAAAGAAGATTACCACAAGAAAGCGTTAGACTTATTAGGTGATAATTGTACTTATAAGATTGTTCACAGAAACCCCTTGGCTAGCTTAGAACAGCGTGTAAATAAGATGCTACTTTCCTGGCTAAGAATGGAAAAGATTACAAAGGACAAGTATTGGTCCATGCATGCAACAGGGTGTCGACTGCCCAGATTTTATGGGTTACCTAAGACACACAAGGAGAATGTTCCATTACGGCCCATAGTTTCCTTCATTGGTAGCCCTACGTATGCTTTATCAAAATATCTGGCGCAGCTGATTTCCCCGGTTGTGGGGCGGTCCGCGTTGGCCATTGGAGACAGTGCGGAATTTGTGAACTTTGTAAGGAGTCAAGAAATAGGGGAGGACGAGATGATGATGTCATTAGATGTTATATCATTATTTACTTGTATCCCCATAGCACATGGGGTAGAATGTGTAAGGTTGGCTTTACAAAAGGATAATACTTTAAGTGCTAGATCCCACCTAAACATAGAAGATATATGTGGTGCTGTTGAATTATGTCTTTCTAGTACAACCTTGGTTTTCCAAGGAGTGATGTATAAACAGGTTCACGGTACAGCCATGGGTTCTCCAATCAGCGCCATTGTTGCAAATCTGGCTATGGAGGAATTTGAGAATAGGGTTTTCGCAAGATTGGAGTTCCCTATGCGCAAGTGGAAACGATATGTTGATGACACGTTTACTATTGTAAAGAAGGGGAGAGAGGAAGATGTGGTCTCGTTTCTCAATGGTTCTCCCCCTTCATAAAATTTACCTCGGAGGTAGAAATAGATGGTACCCTCCCATTTCTGGACATAATGGTATATAGGGAAGGCCCCAGACTTAGAACTAAGGTTTATAGGAAACCAATGTGTAGGGGCCAGTACACACATTATAGGACGGCACAGACTGTCCAACATAAAAATAGTGTGGCCAGAGCACTTTTGGGTAGGGTGAGAACGCATTGCAGTACCCCTGAGGAGGGGAGAAGGAAATTAGGCAAATCTCGACGGATCGTATGAGGTGCGGTTATCCCCAGAGGGTCATTGATGAATACAACAGAGAGGAAGAGCCCAATCGGGTAGTTCCGCCTGTACCGCTTACCACAGTGTATGTTCCCTACTATCCGGGCCTGTCAGATCGCATTGCGAGGATGCTTCGCGACTTTCAGACACGCCGTGTGCAGCTTCCGGGCCGGAGGTTGCACACAGTAGTGTCACAGGTCAAAGACCCCATTACTAGGGATTCTAGTAGTGGGATCGTGTATGAGATCACATGCCCGGATTGTGGGGAATGTTACGTGGGGGAGACAGGACGACGTCTCAAGGACCGTCTGGGAGAACATTCACGAGCGATACGGACCGCAGAGCTCAATAAATCCGCCATTGCCGAGCACTATTGGGAAAAACAACACCAGATCTCCCCCGACAACGCTGTCATCCTTGACCGGGCGCATAGATTCTGGGATCGCAAGTGGCTGGAAAGTCTGTGGATTGGATCCTCTGGTAACAATAGTATAAACAGAGACAGGGGAGTTAGGCTTCACCCCCTTTTTGAGGCGGTGGTTTTGACAAGAGACAAACGTTTTAATTTTCCACGTGTCCAGACCACTTCCGGTTCTGGTACAAGTGAAAGGAATGCTGAGTATGCGCCTGGTCATCCACGTGTGCGTGAACCTGGTATTTAAGGATGTGTCATTTAAGTCGCACTATTACTGAGGAAGGAGGAAGACACCTCCGAAAGCTCTAGTGTCTTTTTATCGCTTTTATATTTATATTTTAATGCATTTTAACTTATTTACTTATTTTACTTTTGTTATAGTTTAGTTTTTTGTAAATGATTAAAAGTTTTTTGTAAATATTATTTTACAGTCTTTTCTATCATTTTATTTTATTTCATTATTCAATCAGTCATAACAGGTTGGTGTGTGTGTTTAAAATTGGTAGTATGAATAATCCCAACCTCAGAGGCCTTATTGCAGATACACACAATATGGCTTTTACAGAGGCCATACTGGTCTCGTATGCGTCACAGAGATACTACTGCGGAGTTGGGGGGGACCCCGGTGCCACCAGACAAGATACACTGGGTTAGGGACAACAACGTAGTACTAGAAGAATTCACAAGGAAAAGTCACAAGAACATCCTTATTTTGTGGTATCGTTTTTGGTGCTGCACACATAATTCTATACTTGAACCTGAACGTTCGGCTGAAATCGTGCTTCAAGAAGTACATATTATCATATTGTAGATAGTAGTTAATTCAGTATAAATACAAACATAAGGAAAATTCAACACGATTTTTTTTCCTTAAAACATCTATAGCAGCACATAACAATGGAATATAACGGAAGTTTAGCAAAGACGTCACACCACCCACGCGACTGGTAAGAAGTGTGATGTGAAATACTGAAATTAAAGCGATAGCATAGTGGCCACGGTAGCTTGTGGCAACGTTGCCGGCTTGCTGAATAGCTGGTCGATTCCAGCTGCTACCCTTACGGGAATTTTCCGAGGAGTTTTCCATTCAGCATTGAGTTTGGCTGTCTCAAACCGTGGCCGTGAGGTTTTTCATCGGGATTGACTCTGGTTTTCCCCTCACAACAGACAACCCTCGTCCTCAGCATAACCTGAGGACGAGAGTTGCCTGTGCGGACGTGCCTTTCTGCCGCTCTTGGAACAGAGAAGTTTTTTCTGATTTATTTTCTGCTTTATTAGTTTAAATTGACATATTAACTTATTTTCTAGAGTAGCTTTATATTCCTATTTACGGTACTTAAGTTTAAAGTAACTTAGACAGAGATTTTGTAGGTATTACTTAGTATCGGAAAGGGTATCAAATCCACGTGTTTACCGATCGTAAATAGCCGCCATTGCTACGCGAAAATTAATCAGTAAAATCTATTAATCTTGTCGAACTTCATTGGCAATTTTAAATTGTACTTTTAACTATACATATAACCACTTAGGTTACGTAATAAAAATAACTAGTAAAAATAAATAATTAATACATAACTTGATACGGAAGTTATATAAAGGGATTTCGTAGATAACACTCGTTACTGAAACAAATATTTCGTAGATAACACTCGTAGATTTCGTGGATAACACTCGTTACTGAAACATAAATATAGCGTTATAACTGTGTTGGGATACAAGTTTAGGATTGAATTTTGTACTGAAATTGAATTTTTTAATGAAAGTAAATCGAAATCATCACTCAAACCAGAGCAGCAAAGCAAAAGGCTCAAGCTAATGGGAATGCTGTGGCTCAGAGGAGAACTGAGGGGGGCAGTTGCCCTCTGATTCACAGCCTTTTAAGATGCACTATTTGCTTGATGTTTGCGGAGAAGTCAGGTATGGGACATGATACTGCCATGGGGGCTGCCTTTGTATGTGCGCGATGCAAGGAGTGTAAGGAAATCAGGCGTCAACTCAGAATTGTTATGGGCCTATATGAGAGCTTGAAGGACAGGGTGGATGGCCTCGAAGGATTACAAGTGAGGGGCCCATCAAGCTCTCAGCTGCCCACACCAATGCCAGAGCTTGCACTTGGTCATCGCGCAACACAGCGGCAGCCCCCAAGGCAGAATGCGCTGGTCCCAAAGGAACTAGTAGTTGTTGGTGACTCTATTGTCAGGGAAACGGGAAACATGCTTTGTTAAAAGGATAGGTGGAACAGGACCAGGTTATGTCTGCCAGGGGCAAAGGTTGATGATGTAGAACAGATATCATCTTTTAAGGGCACAAAAGGTGATATAGTTGAACACGTTGGTACTAATGATATTAAGAGTAGGAGACCGGCGGAATTACTTAACAAGTACAGGTCACTGATGAAAAAAAGCCGTGAATTAGGGTTGAATTTGAAAGTGTCTGCAATTCTGCCCAGACACGATAGGAGGGAGTATATGATGAGAGCCCTGTCGATCAATCCGGCCCTGGAAAGATGGTGCAGGGCTCAAGGGATAGAATTTTTTTCAGCCTGGTCTGTACTTGTTAACAGGAGAGACTGCTTCTACAGGGATGGGATACACTTAAATAGAAAGGGTGCAAGAATGTTTGCTGATGCTATCGAGGCAGTGTTAGGCGGGTCGGAAAACTGCTAGATTGAGGGGATACAAGGACTAATAGATTAACAGTAGCCACTGGCAGAGGAGAAAGTGATTCTTGCACTGCTTCTATTGGAATGAGCAGAAGTCTGGAAAATAAGATGCAGGATATTTCAGAGACTGCTGGGAATCATTGGGGTACAAGTAAACACATGGGTTGTGTTAGGGTGGCTAAGAGGAAGAGCAGGTGCACGTATACTGGCGTGTACACCAATCTAGGAGTTTGGTAAATAAATTTGATGAATTTCAGGTATTGCTCAAAACATCAAAGGCAGATATTGTTGGGATTTCAGAGACGTGGTGTCACACAGATATAACGAATGCAGAACTGTAATTTGGGGAGTACAATGTCTACAGAAAGGATAGACAGGACAGGAAGGGAGGAGGGATTATGCTATTAGTTAAGAAACACACAAAATCCAAGGAAGTGAAGCCAGTCGACATCGCTCGACAGTGCAGTGTCGAGTCAGTTTGGTGTGACATAAGCATTGGGAGATCAAAATTCAGAGTAGGAGTGTGCTATAGGCCTAATGACTCTGATGAGTATAATAAGAAACTGTACAGGGAAATAGAGTGGGCCAGTAAATCAGAGTCTTATTATGGGGGATTTTAATTTCCCAGATATTGACTGGAATTTGGGAGCTGGTCACTCACACACTAGCAAGGCTTTTGTGGATTTATTGGATGATTGTTTTCTACATCAGCATGTTCAGGAGGCAACTAGAGGGAGTAATACTCTTGATTTAATTATCAGTAGTGATTCTTCATGCATTAAGTGGCAGTGATCACAGTGTTCTGAAGTGGGATTTACTCAAAGAGGTAACTACCATTAGGGGTAAAATTAAGGGGTATTGCTTTCGTAAAGGCGACTACGGTGGACTGAGACTGTATTTAAATTCTATACAGTGGGATCAACTGATGATGTTACCAACAGCAAATTCAAAATAGGAAGCATTCAAAGAACTTATCTTGGAAGCTACTAGGCTTCACATACCAACTAAGATATACTGTTCAAAGTTTAGGCCTAAATGGATGTCAGATGAACTAATGAGGCATATGGCAGAGAAGAAAAATGCATGGGATACATACAAATTAACACGTGACACAGAAGCCTATGATAGATACAAGTTGATCTGTAACCAAGTTACAAAGGAGGTTAGGCAGGCGAGGGCAGATTACGAGAAATCCTTGGCAAAGGATGCGAAGAAAAACAGCAAAGAGTTCTTTACTTATGTAAACTCTAGAAGGAAGGGGATGAATCAGATTGGTCCACTTGATATCGAAGGGTCAACTGTTGATGATCCTGCTCAGGTAGCTAACAAACTAAATGAATATTTTGCATCGACATTCAGACATAAGGAGTTATTCAGCGAGGGGAATGACAGAGGTGTATTCAACTCTGGCAGTAAGCTAGAGAATCTTGTAATAACTGAGAGTAAAGTGGAGGAGAAATTGTCGAAGATAAACACAAAAAGGCACCTGGGGTGGATGGAATCTATCCAGTTATATTAAAGGAGGCAGCAATGGAAGTAAGCAAACCCTTAGCCATAATTATGAGAGCTTCCTTGGACTCAGGGGAGGTACCAATAGACTGGAAATGTGCAAATGTGACGCCAATTCACAAAGGAGGATCAAAGGCTGACACAAGTGATTATAGACCTGTGAGTTTAACTTCTGTTCCCGGAAAATTAATGGACGCCTGATTTGATTTGATTTGATTTGAATTTTTATGGCGCATTGGCAGCTAAGACCATAATGCGCCAAGTCACCCCGGAAAATTAATGGAGGCACTGGTTAAAGAAGCACTGCAGGATCATCTAGACAAGACTTCAGTTATAGCTCAGACACAGCATGGTTTTGTTAAGGGGAAGTCTTGCCTGACCAATTTGATTGGATACTATGATGCAGTCACAAAAGAACTGGATGCAGGGAATAACTTTGATATTATATACTTGGACCTTAGAAAGGCTTTTGATACTGTTGCACATGGAAGACTGCTGCACAAATTGGAGCAGTGTGGCATTGGAGGCAAATTGCTGCTATGGATAAAGGGGTGGTTGAGGGGGAGAAGACAGAGTGGTAATCAATGGACACTGCTCATCGTGGACTAATGTTATTAGTGGAGTCCCTCAGGGTTCAGTATTGGGTCCTTTATTGTTTTCTGTATTTATAAATGATATTGATGATGGTATATCAAGCTTAATGTTCAAGTTTGCAGACGATACGAAGGTTGGCAGGGTTGTCAAGGACACTACTGACACTATGCTGCTGCAACAGGATCTGGAAAGGTTGAGCAGATGGGCTGAGAGGTGGCAAATGAAGTTTAACATTGACAAATGTAAAGTACTACATATGGGAAACAGCAATCCCAAAGCAACGTATCAACTCTGTGGTACTACACTGACAGTGGTAGAGAATGAAACGGACCTGGGGGTGGTTGTGCAGGCAGATATGAAGTTCTCTGAGCAGTGCAGACGGGCTGCAAGAGTAGCTCATGGTGTATTGTCAATGATATATAGGAATTTTTCTAGCAGAGATAAGGAGGTGATTATTCCCCTGTATAAGGCAATGGTCAGGCCACACCTAGAGGTACTGTATACAGGCCTGGAGACCTCATTTCAAGAAGGATGTAGAGCTGCTGGAACGAGTACAGAGAAGGCAACAAGATTAGTGAATGGAACAAAGGGGTGCCCTTACGAAGAAAGGCTTAAGTTTTGCGAATTACAGTGTCTGGAGACTAGGCAGCAGCGAGGTGATCTGATAGAGGTGTACAAAGCCTTGAATGGTTTGAGCATGCTCAATGCTGATGGGACTCTTCCTCTTGCTCAGAATAATCACCTGAGAGGGCATAAATTCAAATTGAGAAAAGACAGATGTAGGATAGACGTGAGGAAATTTGCCTTTAGCCAGCGGGTGGTTGGTTGGTGAAACAGACTTCCATCCCTTGTCGTGGAAGTTGATAGCCTAAATAAGTTTAAGGCTCGGCTGGACTGGTATTTCGAACGAACAGAGTGGTGAAGTGGAAGTGGTTATTTTTTATTTATTTATTTTACTTTAATTTTTTTGGCTGATGCTGCATAACCTTTCTTTCTTGCATCAAATGCCTCTGCTAATGCTAATGCTAACCGCCCTTCGCGACGAGGGGTACACAAAAATTTGATAGGGCTACGGACGCGTGTAGTCTAAACTACGCAGCATTTTCGCTGCGGACTTTACTCTTGAGGGAAGGGGTTAGTGGGGCAGCCGCTCCACCATTATAAGGTGGGTTACGGGCAGTCTATTTAACAGATACGTTTTTCTCCTTAAAAGAATGCATTGCATGCACTAATACAGTGGATTTCAGCTGCAGCTAAAATGTATCGGTTTTTTTTTTTTTTTTTTTGGCTGTTGCAGCATAAGCCTCAAGTTTCCTTGTACTATATGGCTAATAATAATAATAATTAAAATGCGAATAATTATGCAGTTCAGCAAAAATCAATTACTTGGGTTTGCACCTGTTGCAAAATACAAGTTCATTACAAAAAATAAAAAAAGAGGTAGTTAATGTGTGCAGAGCATTTCATTTCAGGAGCGTGAGCAAACGTTAATAATTCACGATCTTATACAGTGAGTTTATTGTTGAGTTTATTGTTGGTGTCAACAGTAAACTCAACAAGTTTATTGTTGGTGTCAGTTTTCCAGGTCTGTGATCATTTATTGTAGCACGCTTTGCGTATGACAGACTTATAGTCAGAGCAAGGAACCTGAGGATGTGAAAGAGCGGGGTCAGG
Organism: Mastigoproctus giganteus; assembly: GCF_048544385.1. NCBI lineage: Eukaryota > Metazoa > Arthropoda > Arachnida > Uropygi > Thelyphonidae > Mastigoproctus > Mastigoproctus giganteus. The sequence continues at coordinate 128,184,095 of NC_143576.1, read as the reverse complement.
AAGTTTAGCGGCAAAGTCAGCACTTTCATTTCCAGGAATGCCTGAATGGCCAGGGATCCAGCAAAAACTGATTGACTGATTGGACACTGCAAGCAAATGCATGCAGTGTGTCCAGTGGGAATGAATCTGTTTCAATATAGGATGAGAAAAGGAGAAATTCTTCCTTATGGCAGAGACAGCACTAAGAGAATCTGTGTAAATTATGGCAGATGAGATGGAAAGCTCAATAACCTTACTAAGCGCTAACTTAATGGCATATAATGCAGCTGTGAAGACGCTGCAAGCAAGCGGTAGTGTGGCTGAACTTGTACATAAAGGAAAAACTGCCGCAGCACCTACCATACTCTCAGTTTTGGAACCATCCGAATAAATTTTACAGGCATGGTTGTTCATAATAGCATGAGCTGAATGTAACTGTCTGATATTGCAGGGAGGTATACATTTTTCGCCCAATGGAGGAAGTGTGTATCTTGAGGGACAGACACATATGTCCAAGAAGCAACAGGTGTAGTTGTGTCTTAGAAAATTTCATTTAAATTGACATTCCAAGTCTGAACAAGCTCTTTGATCCTGAGCGAGGCAGGTCTATTTTCATTTGGCTTGCTCTCATAGAAGGCTTCCCAACGAGTATTATAAAGATACTCCCAACTTGGGTGCGATGGTAGACTCCGGATGGGAAGCGATAAGTCAGAAGACCAAAATCGGAGGCATACCATCCTGACTGCATAACATCGCCTATAAAGTTCCCCGCCGGTCAGATGGTCTGGGGATGCATAACAAGCAAAGGGGTGGGGCGAATTAAGTTTATTAACGGAACGGTGAATGCAGAAACCTACACTGTTATCTTGGAGGAGTGCCTGAAACACGTTATTAGGGATCACCACACAGACGTCCAAAACTGCATTTTTCAACAGGACTCAGCACCTTGTCACAAGCAAAATTTTAAGTTTTATGCTATTTAGGTTATAACTATAAAGCATTTAGGGCTTATGCCTCAGGCTGCGAGAAAGTCTAGACTATGTATAAGTTAAGTGCAAACGCATCATTAATACACAACCAATTCTAAAGTAGCAAAATATTTGCAAAGGCGGCATCGTTTTAAGTCATATCTCATATTGTGAATACCTTCACAACGAGTTGCCATGATATTGCACTACTTCGAATAAGTAACGCTTCACCTAAAGGAGAAACGTCGGTCATGTCGTCGAGGATCTCTGATTGGACCATACATACTGACTACACAAACAGTGACCACCGAGCAATCACTTTTAAGGTATCTCTCCTTCCAAATTCTACAGGTCCCCCCTCCTTCTCCTCCTCCAAAAGATCTCAGAAGATTTTCTATCAAAACCATCAAATGGCCTTTATTTATGTCTTCAATTCACCAGGATTTTAACGTTGACACTCGCCGGTCTTTGAACCAGTTCAATTCCTCAGAATATGCATTCTATGTACAGGCTGCCTTACTTCGTGCTACAGAACGCTCCGCTAAGAAGAAAATTAGCAAGCATACTACAGTTCCATGGTGGACAGCTGAACTTTCCACTCTGCGCAAAAAAGTACACAAAGCACGCAGAGACTTTCAACGGAGAAGGTACTGGCCTGAACCAGAAGTCACCAGACTAAAAAATATCTATAAAGGCCAGCGGAATGAATACGTAAATACAATTGCAAAACAAAAACTTGCCTCCTGGCAACACTTAGTTCACTCCACAGGAAATTCTGATCCCTGGGGTCTATTATATAAAATTAGCAAAAACAAGTATCACTCTCATGAAGTGTACAACACTGTAGTGAACAACAACACAGAAACCACTAACTGGAATGATTCAGTTAACGCCATCCTGGATCGCTTGCTTCCCCTGGACGATCTCACCACAGAAACTCCAGAACAAATATCTATCAGGAATAGTAACTCAACCTACCACTCCTCATATGCAACAGATCTCTTCACTCTTCCCGAGCTAAAGCTGGCCCTAAGCAAAATAAATATCCATAAATGTCCGGGTTTAGATCTTGTGGAAAATGCTGTAATTATCAAATTTGCTGAAATCTTTCCAGAAATACTTCTAACTATGTACAACAAATGTCTTACTGAGGGGATATTTCCAAATCTCTGGAAGGTAGCTCTGATCAAAATTATTCACAAGCCGGACAAAAATAAATCTGATCCCAAAGCATACAGACCCATCTCTCTTTTGGCAAACCTTGGCAAACTATTTGAAAGACTGTTAGCACCCAGAGTAGCAGATTTAATTGAAGGCCAAAACTTAATGTCTCCATCCCAATTTGGCTTCAAGAAGGGAAAATCCTGTGAAGACGCCTTGGTCTCTTTAGTTAACCACATATCAGCTTCGAGGGCAAAATATGGAATGGCCATATTCATTGACTTCGAGGGAGCTTTCGATTCCCTCTGGTGGGAGAGCGCTCTCAATCGTCTTACCAAAGCCAAGTGCTCTCAGCAACTATTCCAAGTTATTAGAAGCTACTTCCAAAATAGACTCATCCAAGTAATCTCAAAATAGCAATCTCTCTCAAGGACCATCTCAAGAGGATGCCCCCAGGGATCAGTTCTGGGGCCCCTCTTCTGGAACATAGTTCTGGACAGCTGGCTCACGCAAAAACCTGACAATATCTCTGCCTTCGCCTACGCCGATGATTTGGTTCTTCTAATTCCAGGTCGATCACGTCTGCAACTAGAACAATCAGCCAATATAACTCTTTCTCAGCTAATCAAGTGGTCAAGTATACATAAACTGCGAATATCTGCCACAAAAACAAAACTGATGATTTTTAAAGGCAAGTTAGATTATAGAAGACCTCCAAATGTAAAGATAGACGGAAAGCAAATCCCTTTTGTTCCTGAATTAAAACATCTTGGCGTAATTTTAGACGACAGGTTAACCTTCTCCTCTCATATTAATCACCTCGCCTCGAAGATTAAGAAGTTCACTGCAGCAGTTATCCGAATTTCCAAATCGGACTGGGGACTAAACAGGAAGACTCTCTTACTATATTATACAGCAGTATTCGTACCAATAACAACATATGCTTCGGGAGTCTGGTTCCATAGAGCCGTTAATGTTAAACTCCGTTCCAAGCTCATCTCCATTCAACGGATTATGCTGCTTGCCATGCTCCGGGCCTGCAGGACAGTGTCCTCTGCTGCTCTGCAGGTCCTTGCTGGAGTCTTACCACTAGACCTGCATGTAATTTTCAAAGGACTATGCTATCGTCTAAAGCACGGAGTTCCCGGTGAGATTCTCGGCATCTCATGCAACTTAACTGCTAACATCAAAGACGAGAAACGGAGAATCTGGAATGAACTTATCAGTGTGTGGCAATCACGATGGGATTCCAGTACTACTGGTCAAGTCACCCACTCTTTTGTTCCTGCAGTTACCTTCCCTCTCAACAAGAGCGTCCGCCAATGGTTTTCTCCTAGCCTAACAACATCGTATATACTTACTGGGCACGGCTCCATCAACTCCAAACTATTTAAATTTGCCTTGTCTGACACCAATCTCTGCTTGTGTGGTGCTGAGGAAACCTGGACGCACATTCTGTATCGCTGCAACCTGTACCACGATGACAGAAATACATTACAAGCTGCTGTCAGCAACTTCTCTGAAGGAAATGAAGTGGCGCTGACTGAAAATTCTCAATCGTTCTCAGCTCTACAACAGTTCTGCTCTGCTGTTTTCACTAAAAGAAAGCAACTCTTCTCAAGTTTATCAACATATCAACAACAAGGAACCAACCCAACACCTGCAATGTCTATAGCCTCTTGAAACTGATATCGCCTGCCATCTATTCTCTTTTTTTTTTTTTTTTTATTAGCTGGTACCCCAGTTTGGGCAGCTGTGGATACAGGATTAGCTAACACCCATTGGTATATAGCACTACCTTCAGTGGGTGCGGTTTTCGTTCTTCCTAGGATAGGAAAAGACTGCTGTCTTGTGGTTCCTGGGACACAAGTAATACTTCTGATTAATTACGTGATGTGATTTGCTCTGTGAACATGATACATGTTCATCACACCTATAACATTGTAATTAACACGATTATATGTATATATCATTGTATGTATCATTATATATTGTATCATATATATATCATTGTATATATATCTATGCATGTACATAGCGGATTTGCCAGTTTCTGGCTAGGGGCCGCTTGCTGTTCTTTGTTAATAAAGAAATCACAGCGGAAAAAAAAAAAAAAAAAATCACCTAAAGGAGAAGACTAACGTTATTTATTCTCAGTTGGTATCCACTGAGAATAAATAACGCTAGTCTTCTCCTTTAGGTGAAGCGTTACTTATTAGAAGTAGTGCAATATCATGGAAACTCGTTGTGAAGGTATTCACAATACGAGATATGATTTAAAACGATGCCGCCTTTGCAAATATTTTGATATTTAGGTTTAATGATGATTTTGTCTTCTTGTCTCACAAGGCTTAAAACATACTTACACCAATGTTTTCCCTCGTTTTTCTCCTTTAAGGTGCAGTCATGCCTCAGAAATGCTGGTATTACAGTGTTGGACTGGCCCGGCAACAGTGCATATTTGAACTTTATTGAAAATTGCTGGTGCATAATGTCGTCTAAAATTGCTCAGAAGCCAACAATTAAGATTCAGCTGCAGAAGAGAACAGTAAGGGTGTGGTACCACGAAATTGGTCAACTGCATATCCAGAAGTTGATTAACCTATGCCAGATCGTTGCATGGCTGTAATTGCAGCTCGAGAAGAAGGAACAACAAAATATTGAGGACTTATTTTGCTGATTTACAGTACAAAATACTATTACGTTAACTTGTCATTTCAGTTTGTACTCGTAAATGCAATAAAATGTATGTTTGATTGTCATGACTGCATTTGCATGATTTCTCATATTTCCATTAATTACGCATTTTACCCGTTGGAAGATATTTATAGCAATTAGGTATATCAGGTGGATTCTTTTTATTGGATTTCATTCAAAGAGATATATATCTAACAAATGCATTTCGAACATTTTTGCAACCCACAATACAGCACAAAATACATTATTCGCAAAATTCACCAGTGATGCAGTTTTTTTGTCCGACACTGTATATGAAAGAATATTTTGGAAAATAGTGCTTTTTCACGTGCACACTTTTTGCTTTACGCAAGGCGGAAGTAACTGCTATTGCGTCATACCACAAAGTGATTGACAGGTCTGTCTCAAAGACCACGCCTAGGAACGTCACTCTTAAATTAAAAGCTGCATATGCCAACAGCGATGACTCTTACCTGATAGCGTTTGTAGCGTTATGAAGTCACACAATGTTGATATTTCAGCCGTTGTTAATTATGGGTTTAATTTTAGAATTCTACGTATCTCAAGGCAACGATTCAATTTTTTCAAAAGTTTCTTCGGCTATTAGCAATGTTGTTAATAATGGCAGTAACAGAAAAGAGAAAGATCGTATCAGAAAGGCTGAGAAGAAAATAAAAGATACTGAAGAGTATGAAGCAGCTGCACTTAAAAATTCTGATATCGAAGAAAACAAAGTGATTATAATAAGTTAGAGGCTTCACAATTAAGAAAGGAAGATACGAAAAGAGCAAAAAATGAATCACAAGTTGTTGATAGCTCTACTGAAACTCCACTCGTTGATAAAAAAAAAAAAAAAAAAAAAAAAAAAGAAAGAAAAAAAGCGTAAAAAATGATAGCGGTTAAAGACGAAAATGATCAAATAGAGATTCCTGAAAATATTCGCAGTTCAGGAAATTTAATACTGTACAAAAACATTATGTGAATCCTATTGCCTCGAAACTTTACTGCATAAACTGCTTTTAAAGATAAACGCAATTGTTATGGTTTTAAGAAACTTAGATTTAAAAAAATGGAATTTGCAACGGTACAAGACTACGTGTAGTGGAAATAAGGAAGAAATGTTTGGTTTGTGAACAACACGTCACACGTGACAGAGCTGGATAGAAAGCATATACTGAATTCCCCGGATTCATATGTATTCAAACGAAGGGGAATATAACTTCATTTTTAAACGAACATTTGTGAACATTCCTGTGAAATTAGCTTTTAGTATGACAATAAACAAAAGTCGAGGTCAAACATTGTCTAAGGTTGGTGTTGACTTAACATCATGTTTTTCGCACGGACGATTATACGTCATATATAACGTATAATCCGTGGGTGGAGCACTACCAGCTTTCTACTGGAAATTAGTAGAAAATTTTCCACTAGACGCATTGAAACAGTTATTACAGTGAAAGGTGAGGATAACACGCTATTAATTTCTTTGAATTTGACTGGTTTGTTCGAACTGCGAATATCCTATGACTTAATTTTTTTTTTTTTTAGGCAGTGCACATGGAAAAGTATTAAATTGCACAATATAGTGGAAAATGAAATTAATTATTTCTCCATCCAAATTACATATAACTCATCTGATGAACTTATTCCAGAGGTTTTATAAAATCGTTTCAGCGAAGTTCCACTTGCCAGTTTAATAGTACAACCTGTCCTACAGTAGATGAATGTAGTTTACTAAAGAATGGAATATCCATAAATACTATATCGAACTAAGCACTTTTAAGATGTGTGGACATGTGTTTTTGTAAAGGGCGGCTCCTAGAACGTCGGTTAAACTCCGCCTCATATCTCTGTGAAGAACAGTATTACTACAAATAGGCCAGATATGTGAGTGACCTAGGTTTCTGTGTTCTGTTGTTGTGTCTGCCCACTTGGCTACCCAGAAGCATCAATCACCCGGAGAGATGATTCTGGGTACTCGTCCACACGGAAAGGTGGGCCAGTCCCAATTGTGCTCGTAGAGTTTCAAATCGAGACTGACCCACCTGATGTTGCCAAAAGGTGGGCCAAATTCCTCCGGGGCCAACTCCAGGGGAGAAAATAAATAATACTAATAATAAAGTTCCCGCGGTGTATTTATAATAAAAAAAAAGGTTCTTGGTGTATGAAAAAAATGAAAGAAAAGAGAAAAAAAAATGAAGAGAAAAAAAAAACGAAAAACAAAACAAAATAAGGGACACACACACAAAAAAGAGGGAAAGGAAAAAAAAAGATGAAAAGGGGGAAAAAAAAAAGAAGAAACCCAAAAAAAAGGTAAAAAATAAATAAAAAAGAGAAGAAGAGGGGAAAAATGTTCTCGTGATGCATTTATATATATAAAAAAGAAAGAAACAAAGAAAGAGAGGTTTAGTTGGAATTAGTTTGTTGATGGTTTGCAATCAGTGACTTCCGCCGGGCAACACACGTCTGCTGCGAAGGCTTGGAAGGCAGCGAGGTTAGTTGAGGTGCTGATAAGTTGATGGACCTCGTCTGGGGATAAATCAGAGATCTTGCTCTTGAGGCGGTCTCTGTATTCCTGATACTGGACACGTTAAAATATTAAGTGGTGCCTATTTTCGCTCTGTCCACAGAAGCATAAGTTAGTATTTATAAGCCCAAATTGATGAAGTTTTTCATTAAGTGATTCATGTTCAGTTATAAGGAACGAGGTTTCAAGACTGAGGGAAAACCAGACACTATTCTGTTTGGTCATCACAAAGGTCACATCTGGGAGAAAATTTCTGGTCACCAACCCCACGGCTGAGGTGTCCCATCTGTTCTGCCACACATTAATAAGCTCATTTAAGCATCGAGCTTTCTCTCTTTTAACATCTGTATTTAAGGAGAGTTCTATGTCAAGGATAAAGGTAGGAATGCATTTCCTGAATCGGTAGATTATGTAGACCTCTATAAATTATGTATAAGTCCAATGGAAGGTGCCTGCCATTACTTGGATTTCAGCTGTGGAGACTACGGAAGACCGGATGGGTTGCCAAAATCGTTCCTCTCTGAATAGAATTGAGTTTCTCTCTCATTTTGACGATAGGAACCCAATGAAATCAAGCCCCGGCTGCGAAGGAGACAATTGGGAGAAAAACGGCCTTGTAGTAGAGCAGCAGGGTACGCCTTAATAGTCCTCTCTCTCTCTCTCTCTCTCTCTCTCTCTCTCTCTCTCTCTCTCTCTCTCTCTCTCTCTCTCTCTCTCTCTCTCTCCCTGGATATTCTTACAATGGAGGCTGTGAACTTCTTGGTCTTTGTATTGAGATGCTGAAGATGTGGGAGGAATGTTAGCCGGTGGTCGATTACCACTCCAAGGATTTTGGTTTGGTCAATAAAAGGAATTTGGATTCTACTGACTTTGACCTGAGGAGGTCTTCGCAGATTAAGCTTTTTAAAAACCATCATTTTGGATTTTGTACGATTTATCTGAAGTTTATTAAGCACTGTCCAGGAGATGAGGTTATTGAGGACCCGCTGTGCTGTTGATTCAAGTGCTGCTCTGGAGTGTTCAGCAACGACGATAGTACGATCGTCAGCGAATGCGATAATTTTGGTTTTTTCAAAGGTGTTGTTAAGCCAGCTTTGCAGTACCATATTCCAAACCAGGAGTCCAAAAACCGAGCCATGGGGGGGGGGGCAATCCCGGTGGATTGGTCTTTGGACTTGGAGGTGCTTTGATTTTATTAGTATAGAGAACTTTTAAGATGGCAACGTTTTGTTACAAGGAATAAGGCTGGCAAATGAACAGTCATGGAATTACTTTCTATTAATTATTATTATGAATGGTCATCGCAGTCCATCCGATGTTTCGACTGAAACTTTTGGTTCATCGCAGATTCAGATTCTGACCAAGAATCTGAATCTGATAGTCAGCGAGTATCGTCGAAACGTGTCATGTTCCTGATATTGTTGCTTTTTTGTAACTGCCAAATTTTTATCTGTTTATTTCGATTTCGTTCAGATACTTCCTCAGATCTCTTGTAATGGCACCCAGTGCTCCAATCACTAGGATAATAGTTGCTTTCTTCTCCTAGAGACGCTGGACTTTAATTTGTATATCCTGATATTTTGTAATTTTTTTCCCGTAATTCTTTTTCTTCAGTTCTGCTGTCTCCTGGGATTACTACATCGATTAGTGTAACTTGGTCATTCTCAACCAGAGTAATTGGTGTATTATGTCCCACAGCAATGTTCGGTCTATTATTATTATTTTAATTTATTAAAAAAATAACAGAAAACTGGTGGTGAATATTGAAGGAATAAATGAAAGGAGACATAAGATTAAAAGGGGGAGGGTGACCCAAGAATCATAGTCAGGGCCAGTATTATTTAATATTTATCTAAACGAAATATTTTCTATAATAAAAAAAGCTTCATTAAAGTATATATGCAGATGATGTAGTATTATACACAACAGGTAAAATCTTACACAGATAATAATTAACTTACAAGAAGACATATAAACTTAAGTGGATAAGTAATAAATTAGTTTTTAGTAGACAAAAAAAAAAAAAAAACTATTATTAATAAAAGCAACTCAACAGACTACTCAATTTACTCCTCTGATCAGAGTACATTCCCATACTTGTCTACACTCAAATTGTTTTTTGTGAATTAGTATCCCATCATAAATATTTAGGATTATAGATAAATCATGCAGTGTCAAAATAAGAACATTAACCACAGTCGAAGCTCTATATAACGACCCTAAACGGGAAATTAAAAAAGGTCGTTATATCGATCGTTCATAAAATCAGAAACAAAACAAGTAAAAGCTTGAACATTTAATGAAATTCTACTAATATACTACAGTATTGTGTAATCTTATTTATAACATGTATTACAGTATTAAACAAAGAAAATTATGATTGTAAATTTTTCGTTGATTACAGAGTGCCTTAAGTTTGAAATTATTTTGTACATTTTGCTACATAGGCTACATACCTATCAACACCTAACAAGAGACTTGTTTCATACTTTAATATTAATCTGTCAAAATACGCTGTTTCAATGATAGAGCATGTTATAAAGCATATAATGGTAGAGGAATTATAAAGGTGCGCGATAGTAGTTATTTCACTTTCGCAGTTAGACTGCGCTTAAAAAAGGTTTACTACAGTGGTCTCAGACAGTTTCTAAATTGTGTACAGTGGGACCAATTGATGATGATGTTACCAGCAGTAAATTCTAAATGGAAACCCTTCAAGGAAATAATCGTGGAAGCTACTAGGTTTTCATACCGATTAAGAAATACTGTTCAAGGTTTAGGCCTAAATGGATGTCAGATGAACTAATGAGACTCATGGCAGAGAAGAAAAATGCATGGGATGCATATATCATAGACTTCTGTGTCAGGAGACACAGAAGTCTATGATAGATATAAGCTAGTCTGTAATCAAACCACAAAAGGCAGTTAGGCAAGCGACGGCAGATTACGAGAACTCTTTGACAAAGGATACTAAGAAAAAAAGCAAGGACTTCTTTAGTTATATAAACTCTAAAAGGAAGGGGATGAATCAGGTTGGTCCAGTTTATATTGATGGTTCGACTGTTGATGATCTGCTCAGATAGGTGACAAACTGAATGAGTATTTTGCATCTACATTCACAAATAAGGAGTAAATAGGAGAGGAAAATGCCAGAAGTTTATCAAACTGTAAGGGTTCTTAATGATTTTGTAATAACTGAGAGCAAAGTGGAAGAGAAACTGTTGAAGTTAAGAAAGTCACCCGGGGTGGATGGGATCTATCCAGTTATACTAAAGGAGGCGGCAAGGAAGTTAGCAAACCCTTAGCCATAATTATGAGAGCATCCTCGGACTCAGAGGAAGTCCCCAGGGACTGGAGATGTGCCAATGTATCCCCAATTCACAAAAGGGGCCTCTAAGGGTGACACGAGTAATTACAGACCAGTTAGTTTACTTCTGTTCCGAGGAAAATAATGGAGTCACTGAAAAAAGATGCATTGCAGGATGATCTAGACAAGGCTGCAGGAATAGTTCAGACAGCATAGGTTTGTTAAGGGAGTCTTGTCTGACAAATTTGATTGGATACTATGATGTGGTTACAAAGGAACTGGATGCAGAAAATAATTTCGATATCATATACAGTACTTGAATTCCAGGAAAGCTTTTGACACTGTTGCGCATCGAATCGAAGACTACCGTACAAATTGGAGCAGTATGGTATTAAGGGTAAGTTGCTTACAATGGATAAAAGGGTGGTTGAGTGGGAGAAGACACAGTGGTAATGAATGAACGCTGCTCTTCGTGGACTAATGTTATTAGTGGAGTCCCCCAGGGTTCGGTGTTGGGCCCACTGTTGTTTTGTATATTTATCAATGATATTGATGTCGAAGGCTTAATGATACAAAAGTTAGCTTAGTGGTTAATGACAGTAATGGCAGTGTGCTACTGCAACAGAATCTAGAAAAGTTGGGCAGATGGGCTGAGAAGTGGCAACCGAAGTTTAACGTTGACAAATGCAAAGTACTGCATATGGGTAGAAGTAACCTCAGAGAAACGTACCAACTGGGTGGTACTACATTTAGGATGGTACAAAATGAAAAACATCTGGGAGTAATTGTGCAGTTAGATATGAAATTTTCTGAGCAGTTCAGATAGGCTGCTAGAGCAGGTCATAGGGTATTGTAAATGACATACAAAAATTTTGCTAGTAGGGAAAATGCGGTGATTATCCCTTTGTATAGGGCAATGGTCAGGCCGTGTACAGAAAAGGGCAACAAGATTGGTTAGGGGAAAGAAGGTCTGCTCTTACGAAGAAAGGCTAAAGTTCTGCAAATTGCAGCGTCTGGAGACTAGGCACCTACGAGACGATCTGACTGAGGTGTATAAGGCCACACTGAATGGTTGAGCAGGCTCAATTCTAATGGGATTATTCCTTTTTCTCAGATTACGAACCTGAGGGGACATAAATTCAAATTGAAGGAAGACAATTATAGAATAGATGTGCGGAAATTTGTCTTTAGTCAGCGCTTAGTTTACTGCCGGAACAAACTTTCATTTGTCGTTGTGGAAGTTGATAGCTTAAATAAATTCAAGGAGGAACTGGACAAACGTTTAGAAGGAATGGATGTGAAATGTTTCAAGTTTTCCTGTAAGTTTAGGTGATGACGCACATGCTCAAATATTTCGGAAATCGTGGAAGCAAGACGGAGAAAAAAAGGTAATGAGACGGAGAGGAGGTAAGGACATGGAGAGTTTTTAGAGTTGGAGTTCGAAAACAGAAGTGTGAGAGATCTGAGATGAAGATGAGGAAGAGTGGTAATCAATGGACACTGCTCATCGTGGACTAATGTTATTAGTGGAGTCCCTCAGGGTTCAGTGTTGGGTCCATTATTGTTTTCTGTATTTATAAATGATATCGATGATAGTATATCAAGCTTAATGTCCAAGTTTGCAGACGATACAAAGGTTGGCAGGGTTGTCAAGGACACTACTGACACTATGCTGCTGCAACAGGATCTGGAAAGGTTGAGCAGATGGGCTGAGAGGTGGCAAATGAAGGACTTGGGGGTGGTTGTGCAGGCAGATATGAAGTTCTCTGAGCAGTGCAGACGGGCTGCAAGAGTAGCTCATGGAGTATTGTCAATGATATACAGGAATTTTTCCAGCAGGGATAAGGAGGTGATTATTCCCTTGTATAAGGCAATGGTCAGGCCACACCTAGAGTACTGTATACAGGTCTGGAGGCCTCATTTTAAGAAGGATGTAGAGCTGCTGGAACGGGTACAGAGAAGGGCAACAAGATTAGTGAATGGAACAAAGGGGTGCTCTTACGAAGAAAGGCTTAAGTTTTGCAAATTACAGTGTCTGGAGACTAGGCAGCAGCGAGGTGATCTGATAGAGGTGTATAAAGTCTTGAATGGTTTGAGCATGCTCAATGCTGATGGGATTCTTCCTCTAGCTCAGAATAATCACCTGAGAGGGCATAAATTCAAATTGAGGAAAGACAGATGTAGGATAGACGTGCGGAAATTTGCCTTTAGCCAGCAGGTGGTTGATTGGTGGAACACACTTCCATCCCTTGTAGTGGAAGTTGATAGCCTAAATAAGTTTAAGGCTCAGCTGGACAGGTATTTTGAACGAACAGAGGGGTGAAGTGGAAGTGGGTTTTTTTTTTTTTTTTTTTTGGCTGATGCTGCATAAGCTTGCTTTCTTGCATCAAATGCCTCTACTAATGCTGATGCTAAGAGAAACGAAAAGGGAATGTAGTGAAGGCGAAGACGTGCAGATTGAAGGTGTTTTTTTTTTCTTTTTGGAATGAGAAACGTGTTTTAAAGTGGAGTTGCCCAGTCGTTGGTTGATCGGAGTGTCTAGCAAGGTAATCGCACGCTGTATTTCTTTAGTTAAAAATGTGTAGGATGCTACAACTGAGTCTAGATCCGGTCCCGTCGAGAATGAGCCAGGCATGCAGATATGTGCTTTGAGAAATCTACCTGAGAAGGAGAGTATCTAGTCCAAGAGCCCCGAATTAGAGATCGACCGTCAGTAAGATTTGAAAAGGATGTGAGAAGCCTGTCTGCCATGGAGGAAACATTTAGTGCAAAAGAATTGAAATTAGCGGCACATTTCGGAACGTAAGTGTATTCCAGTTTTTATTGAACCCCGAACTCACAGACTTATAAGGTAAACTCTGTAAGAAATTGATTAATAGTTTCTTTCAAAGGAAATCTTTTTTTGTAATGCACAGTTGCGTTAACTTGGCATATAGATTAATTTTCAAGAACATGAAATGATGTAAGGTTACTAAAGGGGTAAAGAAGAATGGAAAAAATATATATATATATATATATATAAAGAAATTAATAATAGAATATATCATAGGCGTAGTAGGATGAGAATGTGGTAATCTATATTATTATTCTAGAGTATATACAAAGTGTTAATAGATGATAATATAACAGATAAGGTTCTAGTTAATGTGTAGGAAGAAAAATTTTTTCAGAGAAAGGGTGAACTCTACCAGTGCTGTAGTCGTAAAATTAGCAGAAAGTATAATAATAGTAATCGTGGCACGTGATGCAAGAAAGCAAGCGTATGAGCTTATGTAGCATCAGCAAAAAAAAAAAAAAAAAAAAATTCACACAACCATTCCCTCTAAATGTTCGTCCAGTTCCTCCTTAAATTTATTTAACCTATCAACTTCCACAACGACATATGGAAGTTTGTTCCAACAATTAACCACCCGCTGGCTAAAGGCAAATTTCCGCACATCAGTTCTACAGCTGTCTTTCCTCAATTTGAATTTATGGCCCCTTAGGTTCGTAATCTGAACAAGTGGAAGAATCTCCCATCAGAATTCAGGGTGCTCAACCCATTCAAGGCCTTATTATTATTATTATGTGTTTATTCCAGTAAAGGAAACCACCCCAGGACGGCAAAGTGCGAGGAGGGTGCTAAGTACATATCAGGGTAGGAGATACTACGTGCAGTTGGTTACATATACTGAACACGTAGTCTCGTCCCGAAATATTATATACACATTTTATGTTTAATATACTGTATACAGTTTTTACACATTAATGATTTTGTACATACATTATACAAATCATATACAGTATTTACAATTCACTAATAATTCCATATATAACTTACATAACTGTTAGAGAAGGTATATTTTTCCAGTCAACAGCTTACCAAATTATTACTGTTCTTAAAGCAGAAAGTTTTACTTTTACTCACAATTCTTTGGTACTTTGCAGCCGATTCATATTTCGGTAAGTCTGTACGAATTCTGGAAGATCTCTTTCCGGTATGCTGCATCCTCACACAGTTTTTCGGCATCTATGTGTAGTGAGTTAAATACTTTTGCTGCATTTGATGGGAAGAATCTTTGCAGGCAACTAAGATTGTTCAGGACTGGACGCAGTGGATTATTTACTTCTCCGCAACGTCTAGCAGTGGCACGCAGTTTGACTTGAATATTATCCAGGACTAGAGCATCTACTCTGCCTGTGAGCATTTGTGCGAGAGCGTGTATGTTCCTGTTAATTGTCCGCTGCATCCAGGGTGTGATGTTAAGGTTTGAGTAGAGAATGGCCGTTGAGATAGTAAAAGGGTGGCAAGCAACTCTGTTAAGCCATCGCAAGAAACACCATCCCAAGGACGGACTTATAATGTGAATCTGGAGCTGAAGACCAGATTTGCGAGGCATACATTGCAATTGGCAGGCCACACATTAAAATGTACTTTATCGCTAGCTGAGGATCCCTAATTCCTACCAGTTCCTGTCTAGTAGCCCATAAAGCAGCGAATATTTTTGTCTTCATATGGGCGAAGTGTTGAGCAAAGGTGAGTCTGTTATCCCACTTAAGACTCAGGTCCAGGTGAGTGCACTTTTTCCACACTAGACCCGTTCACAGAGATCGAGATGTCATTTTTATTCTGCTTGTAAGTTATGGTCACTTGGGCAGACTTCTGTGCATTAATACGGAGCCCGATGCAATCCAGGTAGCTCTCAAATTCTCGGATTGTGCTATTTGCCATCTGGCAAATACCTTCTGCTGATTCATGGTCTTTGGAAGTGATGAAGAATTTTACATCGTCAGCATATGTTATAAAATTGTAGTGCCGTGCAAGAAACGGCTCCAGGGCGGCCGCGAAGAGGATAGCCGAAAGAGTTCCCCCCTGTGGCACTCCTCGCGAGTTGGTAAAGATTGTAGCTTTTGGTGCTTAACAGTAAGTTTTGTGTGTTCTAGCAGGCTGCTTATTATAATTAACAAATTTCCTCTTACATTAAAATAATTCCTTAAAATGCATGCGATGAGCGCTGGAATTGAGACGTTGTCGTAGGCTGCGGAGATATACAAAAAAATAATATCAATTTGTTTTTTCTCATTTAGTGCTTTCTGCACGCGAAAAAGGGTTTCCAGCAAGTTTGTTATTGTTAATCTCCCCGAAATGACTGAGTGCAAATGTGGTGGTCTATGGCTGAAGCAGCCTTGATTGATGGTGGGAAGCAGTGCTTTTTCGATAACGAATCACTGCCTGCAATAAAGATATTTAATTTAATGTAATTTTTCCAAGCTTGCGGGAAAGCTCCTGACCTGATGATTTCCTGATAGATGTGCCGTAATAGATCTATTATAAATGGGCTACTTATTTTAAGGATGAACATTGGAAATTTGTCTGGTCCAACAGTGGCCTTATTGATTGCTTTCATTACGCTCTCTTTGGTGATTTGTATTTCACTCAATGGAGGTCTTGTTGGTTCCTCTCTTGTCGAATAGTTTCGCTTGTTTAAATCTTTCAGGAGGTCCAAAATTTTGTTACTATTATCAGTGTTCTCAATTTGATTCAGTCCAGGCAGGTTATCAAAAGTGTTATTAGCCCATTCCTTGAAAATGCATTCGGTCATATTCTCTGTGCTATTTCTATTGCTAGTAATTCTTTTTGCTCGTTTTACTTTGTTATGAACAACACTGCAGTGTGCCTGTCGTTTTGCTTTGATGAAATGTGCTCTTTCCTTCTTATAACGAACGTGATCGGCGGAATGACCCGTTCTTTGCCATTTTTTATACAGTTTTTGCTTCCTGAGGAAACTTGCTTTCAGTTGTGGGTTGAACCATTCTTTTGTTCTCTCAGATATTTTGATTTCTTTTGCTGCTCCTTCCAATGCTGTTTGGTATAGCTTTTTAGTGATCATTTCTAAAGCTTCGTCTACTGGCTTTTCTTGCAGGTCATTCCAGTTGTAACTAGTCAGATGACTGCGAATGACTTCTGCATTAATATACTTCACGGAGAAAAGATACTTACTTTGCTTTTCCCAGTTCGTGTGCTTACCCTGCATGTATTTATGTATCTTCAGTGCTGCTTCTATTTCAATGGGATTGTGGTCCGACTTAAATTGTATGAAGTTTTGCGTTAGCCTTATGTCTAAGGAACTATGGTACAACAGGTCAAGTTGCTGCATTCCCCTTGTCACTGGTGTAGGAAGCTGCGTTAAGTGCAATGCACCTAATGTAGCATCCAGCTCTTTCTTGGCCACCCTGTGTTTCGGAAGAGGCAAATTAAAATCTCCTGCTATTATTGTGTCAACTGATGGCTTTAGATTTGCAACAAACCACGCATAGAGTTCGTTTCTTATCTCCTCTGTGTGCTCAGGGGGGGAGGTATATGATGCATAACTGTATTTTCACGTGCTCTTTTGAAAAGGTAACGCAAATCCCTTCAAAATTATTTGAATTGGTTGTTCGTTCTCTTATAGGCTGGTATTTATTTTGATAGCAAATTATAACTTCCCCCTCCTCGTCTATCTGTTCTTCCGGTTCCCACACATTTGTAGTTTGCTGCCGCAGTTAGCCGATCTAACTGTTTTCCATTTCCCAACCAGGTTTCAATTAGGCAAATGAAATCCAGGTCCTCGTACATCATCATCGTTTGTAAGGTGTGGAGCTTATTTGAGATTCTCCTCACGTTTTGTGCTTGTTTGTTATTTGGTTTTTAGGAGCATTAGCAACTAAGGCCATATTGCTCCGCGAATATGCGGTGGTCATTCCTGACCTTTCCGCATCCTTCGTATTTGGTGGTGACGGGCTCGAACCCCGGTCTAATCAAGAAGCGTGTGCTACGCATTGCTGCTCCTTCCCACCTGGCTACGGAGGCGCCACGTTTTGTGCAAACAAATGGATATGATGTTCTGCATCCCCAGCTGGGGGTAGTTTTTTTGATTGCTATTGAGCCCGATTCCTTGCATCATTTTTAACCAGTGGTCTGGCCCATCTGTCTCTGTAGAGCTTGACTAAGGTACCTACTGGCCAGGCGCTTATGTCTTGTAGGCGAGTTGCTTTATCTGGTGGACAAGAGATTATAAAGTAGGAGTAAGCTGGGTGTCGTGTTTTCACTTGCTTTACTTCCACAGTTATTCCATGTTCGCCCTCACACATGGCTTTAATATTTCTGGGCTGTGTTGTGGGCCCCAGCCTTGATTCAAAAATTTGCTCTCTGGATGCAACGGAAGTAATATTGTAGATTTCAGAAAACCGTTTGTTTGTTTTTTTTCAGGTGTGTTACAAGAAGACATGTTAATACTTTCTCTGTGAACTGGATTACGTCCTCGGCGAGAGTAGGCATGAAATTTTGGGATGGGCTGGTTTTTCTACCCACAAAAGTGTTATGCTTTTTAGGTAGCTTAGCGATGTGCGCATAAGTGAGTGGGTTTGCAGGAACATGATCTGAGGGGGAAGATGTAACTCTGCCGTTCGTACTCTCGGAATACATGCATACCCCAATCATTTCAGTGGATTCCTGTTGTCCTAATATTTCTGAGACTTCTTTATTTTGGTTTCGACTTTTCCTAGTGGAATGTGTGAAGTCATTTCCTTGTGCTGCTCCTAAAGGTTCACTGGGTTTGGTACTACTGCTTGCGTGGTCCTGCTGCAAACAGACAGTTCGCGGCTGGGCTTGAAATTCACATATTATTTGGCTGTATTGTAGTTTTGAAATTCGTTTTGATATATGTTTTCCCCCGAATTCCATTCGTTTCTTGTCTTCTGTTTGTGATTTTCAATGCTTTCTATCCTCCTGTGCAATCCTTTGGGTAGCTCTGCCTCGCATAGCAAGTTTCGTCGGTTACGGAGGCCGCTGAGCCACCTTGTGCAACGAGGACGGATTCAAAGCATCCTAGCTTTTCCTCCAGTCGTTTAAGGGTGTGCAATATTCTACTGTTTTGTTCTTTGAGAAGAAAATTCTCTTCCTGCAGTTCCTGTAGCATTTTATGTACAGAGATGAAATTGCTTGCGAGGTTTTCAGCGTATTCCACAGCCTGCATCGAAAAGGGGCTCATGCAGTCTGCAAGGATATCCTTTAATTCCGCACGCGAGACATATTCTTTACGGTTCTCTTGCTGCCTTTCATTCGGGCTATGATTGCTCCTCTGTCTAGCGAAACCCCCTTCAGAGTGCTGGCAGTCTTCCGGGCAAATATCGCATCCCAAGGTTTCAAAAATTGATCCTTCAGGATAGCCCAAGATGCCATTTCCAAGGTCAGTCTGCGAGAGGATTACTCTTGTTGCTTGTTCAAGGTCGTTAATCTGTTCTTCACAAGAATCTTCACAAATGACTTCATTAGGTAATTCTTCATTATTTTTTCCTGTTTGTTGCCTACAAGCGTCACATTCAAACTTGCGTTTTCTAGTTTTGTTCAATCTCTTAATATCGACAGAAGTACAATCAGGCTTATTGCAATAGTTTTTGTGACAAGTAAGGCATTTAATTATGAAGTCATCATTCGTCAGACATATGCAGCAAGTAAGCGGCACGGCTGATGTGCTGAAATCTGTCATTCTGCAATGCAAACGGGAGCCGGAATTTCAGTAATTTCGTGGCAGGTAGTCTTTAGCACAACAAGATAGCGCACTTCTTTCGTTCGATGACTAGCCGATGAAGTATGCAGGTGGGAGTCGGGGAGGTATAATCCCTAACTTTGTCACCGCTTGACCTTGTTCAGAGCTTAAGTGCCGTATTGCCCTAAGCAGAATATTGCTATGTTCCGCTGCACTGAATCACTATAAACCGACCATTCGTTCCAACTATTACCCGAAGTATGAATGCTTAAAATCAAGATTAAACATATTACCTGTTCAGGATTCCATTAATAGACACTATATCCAGATTCCACTTCTCATAAGCTCTCTGTCAATATGCAGTTCATTTATGATCCTTTCAGGTTAACTTAGGTATTTGAGTATTTTTAGGAGCACATAATTCAGTAACTCACTGATCTTCGCCACCTAGCGGAGCTCTTCTAGTTTTCTAGTTTTGCACATTTCATCAAAGCAAAACGACAGGCACACTGCAGTGTTGTTCATAACAAACTAAAACGAGCAAAAATATACACCTCAATCAGATCATCTCGCAAGTGCCTAGTCTTCAGCCGCTGCAATTTGCAGAACTTAAGCCTCTCTTGGTAAGAGAATCCATTCATTCCCCTCGCCACTCTTGTTGCCCTTCTCTGTACATGCTCAAGCAAATCTACATGCTTCCTAAAATGAGGCCTCCAGACCAGTACGCAGTACTCAAGGCGTGGCCTGACCATTGCCTTATACAGAGGGACAATCACCTCCTTTTCCCTGCTAGCAAAATTCCTGTATATCGTTGACAAAACCCCATGACCTGCTCTGGCAGCCTGTCTGCATTGCTCAGAAAACTTCATATCTGACTGCACAATTACTCCCAGGTCTTTTTCATTTTCTACCACCCTAAGTGTAGTACCACACAGTTGGTACGTTCCTCGGGGGTTACTTCTACCCATATGCATTACTTTGCATTTGCCAAGGTTAAACTTCAGTTGCCACTTCTGAGCCCATCTTCCCAAATTTTCTAGATCCTGTTGCAGTAGCACACTGCCATTACTGTCAACCCTGCCAACTTTTGTATGATCTGAAAACTTCTACACTAAACCTGATACACCTTCATCAATATCATTGATAAATATACAAAACATCAGTGGACCCCACACCGAACCCTGTGGGACTCCACTAATCACATTAGTCCACGAAGAGCAGCGCCCATTGATTACCATCCTCTGTCTTCTCCCACTCAACCATCCTTTTATCCATTGTAGCAACTTACCCTTAATACTTTTTTTTTTTTTTTTTTTTGGTAGTTGTTGGCATCGGCTTCTGTGGCTATAATGCACCTCCCAAGGTTTTTGCAGTACTTTGATCCAAGCCCAAGGCGGGATTCGAACCCGCGACCTTTGGGTTGCCAGGCAGGCACTTTACCCACCCGGCTAGCCCGGTCGGCACCCTTAATACCATTCTGCTCCAATTTGTACAGGGGGCATATACCCGTGTGTGTGTGTGTGTGTGTGTGTGTGTGTGTGTGTGCGCGCGCGCGCATACACGGCATATTTACTTACTTGTATATATACGGCATATGTATATAAAAAATAATAAAACTATAAGTATTTACTGAGAATCAAATACTAATAATTTTTTTTTAATTTTCAATAAATATTTTAATATGTTTTTTCGTCTTTCAAAACCAGAAGGTTTACACGCTATTCATCTAAAAAAAATCCAGAGGGTATACGCGTATACCCTCCACTAACAGCCCTGAACCCTACCCTATATCAGAACAGGGAAGTAACAGATGCTTGTGGGTGAGGTTGTAATAAGTACTACTGAGTAAGGTGAAAATAGTAATTGATGAGAAATAAATGATTGTAGTAAGTGCTACTGATGTAAGGTGATGAAATTAGTAATTGATTTGATAGGTGAGTTGATAGATAGGTGATTTGTAGTAAGAAAGAGACAACTAATGTAAAGTGATATGTGTAAACCTGTAAAAGGAAGAGAAGCACCTTTTCCTAAGCAATAGTTAGAATTTATTAATTTGTATGAGAGATTTCCAATAAGGAAAAAAGGAAAGGAAGGGTTGTGCTAACAAACGTAAATTATGTACATATATGAATAATATTTGAGAATAGTTGTGTGTGAGATGGTTTTTTTTTTTTTTTTTTTTGTATCGTAGTTCCTATATATGTAAATTTAAATTTGGAATTTGTTATTTATATTTTGTAAAAGAAGTTTACCCCAATATAGTACGCAGAACACTCTCCTGTTCAAAAAATCCCCCATAATTATGTGTATCGATAGGTTATACGTGGAGAGGTTATACCTGTTGATATCAATATTTTACAAATACTGATATTAACGTAGAACGTATTGAGCATTACAGCTCTGGTTCATATTATCTAGTTATTTATATATGTAATTTTTTTATATAAGGATCATTAAAAATTTGTTATTTATGTAAAATTTGTGTCGTCTCCTTGCTCTGCTAACTACTGCTTTACACGCCCTAGAATTTGTAATTTTCTGAGAATTCTAGTCAGATTTGTGGTTTGTGTCCGCCCGGGACTTCAGTATGGTTATAGTCAACAACAATCATTTTAGAGAAAATAAATATTTTATAAAATATACGGGCGACTACAGTTCCATTCACAAATCCCATTGCTCTTCTCTGTACTCGTTCCATAAGTTCTATATATTTCCTAAAATGAGGCCTCCAGACTTTTATGCAGTACTCAAGGTGTTGGCTGACCATTTCCTTATACAAGGGGATATCAC
Organism: Mastigoproctus giganteus; assembly: GCF_048544385.1. Lineage (NCBI taxonomy): Eukaryota > Metazoa > Arthropoda > Arachnida > Uropygi > Thelyphonidae > Mastigoproctus > Mastigoproctus giganteus. The sequence continues at coordinate 128,162,159 of NC_143576.1, read as the reverse complement.
CTTCTTATCCCTGCTAGCAAAATTCCTGTATATCATTGACAAGACACCATGAGCTACTCTTACAACTTTCTGTACTGCTCAGAAAACTTCATATCTGACTGTACAATTACCCCCTTGTTTTTTCATTCTACACTGCCCTGAGTGTAGTACAACACAGTTGGTACGTTGCTCTGGGATTACTGCTACCCATATGCAGTACTTGACATTTGTCAACGTTAAACTACAGTTGCTACCTCTCAGCCCATCTGCTCAACTTTTCTAGATCCTGTTGCAGTAGTGAACTGTCATTAACAACCCTGCCAACCTTCGTATCGTCTGCAAATTATTCATCATCCACAGTACGTTTTTCCACTCTTGAATTGTCCGATGTTGCTGGCTCTTAGCCCAAGTCAACCGTTTCTTTCCGTTTTCCGGTTTTAATAATGGTTTTCGAACCACTGCATGACCATGACCATGAAGTCCTGATTGTTTAAGACGACGTTTTACAGTGGGTGTGGACACTAGAGTTTCTCTGTTTCTATTGGACTAAGCTCGGATTTCGGGTGCAGTAAATCGTCGATTCCGTTTAGAAATCAGTGTTGCGGTCTTATATTGTGCATGTGTTGTTACGCACGGTCGTCCTGATTGTGGTTTGTCCTTTAAACTGCCAGACTTCTTGAATCGTTATGGCCTTAGTTGTTAATGCGCCATTACCAGTTGTTAATACCAATCCTAGAATCGTCGATTGGTAGTTTGTATGAAACGCCTAGTTTTTTTGCCGATACTTCTCATGGAATAAAAACTTTCTTTATACAGAGAGATAATAGCACTTTTTTTTTTTTGTTTTTCAACACTCAGTTCTTATTTCTTGCAATCACAAAACTTATTATTATTATTATTATTATTATTATTATTATTATTATTAATATCAATTTATTTCCGAAGAACTGTCCTTTTACAGCTATGCAGCTAGAGGACATGAGTTATATACAGAGAAAAAAACATAAAATACAGACATATGCATTGCATACAGAGCCAGATACAATATACGGCCTTAAACAGCCACTGGTGAAGATACAAAAACATAAAGTTATAAGAAATACAAAAACATAAAGTTACAACAAGTACAAAAACATAAAGTTACAACAAATAAAAGTGCATCCGGATACATCGAAGCGTGGATATTGCGGTATCACAGAGAGTCCACCTAGAGCTTGACTAAGGCATACATGTCTGCAAGAATGGAAGATCTGTAGGTTCTGTCCTTGCAAAGTTTCTCAGCGTCTATGGCTAATCTGTTAAATATTTGGAAGGAGTTGTGTGGAAACATGTTGTCCAAGGAGGACATGCTACGCAGCTTCGACCTATATGGGGAGGTGTTGGACTGGCATCTTCTACTGTCGGACGGTCTGGCGATGATATCCCAAATACCGGGTGACTTCAGTTTTCCGGATAGAAGCTGAGAGAGGGTAAGAAGGTTCCTAGAGATGATGTGATACCTCCAAGGAAGCGTATTAAGATTGGTGACCAGAACAGATTTTGAGATTGTAGGTGTTAGCCCAGCAACCCTATTTAGCCATTTCAAGATTCAGAATTCCAGGGAGAGGAACCTGGCTTGGTATGATGATGGTGCTGAGGACCATATAGTCGAGGCATATAATGGAATTGGGAAAATACAACGAAGAATGTATTTGATGATAAGGTCCGGGTTATGGAAGTTGGAGATCTCTTGTTTTACTGCCCATAAAGCCGAATATGTTTTCGTTCGAGTGGCATTAAAGTGAGGCAAGAAGGTGAGGTCTTTGTCCCAGATGATACCCAAATCTTTATGTTGGGTGACTTTTTTAACTGGAGAATTCGCAATAATGATGTCCACCTCGTTGGTATTTTTCTTCTTAGTGATAGAGAGTTGTGCAGTTTTCTCTTTATTAATGGAGAGCCCAATCGCATGAAGGTAGTTTTCCAGTTCATGTAGCTGTCGGTTGGAGCTCACAGTAATAGACTGGAGAGACTGGGGGCATTTTGTGATGACGAAGAACTTAATATCATCTGCGTAGGTGGTAAAATTAGTACGGTTTGATAGGAAGGGTTCTAAAGATGCGGCGAAGAGGGCGGCAGAGAGAACGCCCCCTTGGGGGAGCCCTCTGGAGCAGAGAATGTGGTGATTATGGTTTTGATTTCTGATCCATAGGATCCTGGACTGAAGGAGTTTCCTAAGGAGAACTAAGATGTTGCCAGAGATTTTGAAATAGTTGCACAGTATGGTACATAATGCATGGGTGGACAGATTGTCAAAGGCCGCCTTAATGTCGAGAAACACAATATCCAGTTGCTCTTTGTTGCTTAAGGTACTTTCAATTCTGAACAGTGTGTCCAAGAGGTTGGTGATCGTGGAACGTCCAGGTAGTACACTATGGAGGTATGGAGGTTTGTGGCCGAACATGTGATGGATGAGAGCAGGAAGTATGGCTCTTTCCAAGATTTTGAGAAAAGTGCATCCTACAGAAATTGGTCTGTAGTCATTAGGCAATTTTGGGTTAGACTTTTTTGGAACTGGAGAAACATAATATGTGTTCCAGATAGCAGGGTAAACTCCTGTTACGAGGACGGAATTGAATGCATCAAGCAAGAGATCAATGATATATACACTGCACAGTTTAACCATGAAAATAGGGAATCCATCCAGGCCAGTGGTAGACTTGTTGGGAAGACTGTTGATGACCTCAGTAAGGCGTTCCTTTGTGATGGCTATTTTATCCAGTGATGTCTGGTTAGCTGGTGGATTAACCCGAATAAAGGGGTTTGGGGCAGATAGGGGCTTAGTTGCGAGCGAGTTAGCCCATGCAAGGAAGGTGTCAGTGGACATGGGGGACTGTTGATTCTTGTTGGTGAAGATTCTTTTCCCAAGTTTCATTCTGTGTGCAATCCAGTCATTCTGCGCCTTCCTCCGAATGCGTAGGAAGCGTGCCCGATGTTTTTTATAGAGTTGGTAGTCGGCTAGATCCCGTGTTTTTTGCCATTTCCTGTATAGTTTCTGTTTCATGATGAAGGCGAGTTTTGCGTCGCTGGTAAACCAGTTCTTAGTCCTGGGAGACAGGCGTACAGATTTGGAGGCCCCTTCACAGGCGATGTCTTTTAACAAGTTTGCTAAATTGGTAAGCGTTTGATCAGGATGGCTAGCAGCAATTTTTTTCCAGTCTGTAGCTTTTAGTCTTTGTAGGATGATTTGAGGTTGCATATATTTTAATGAGAAGATCTTGAGTTGGGATTCTTTATGGTCATGCTGTTCAAGTTGTCGGGGAGAACATAGACATTCACTATCAAAGGAAATTGGGAGGTGATCTGATGCAAACTTAAAAATCGGCGTTGTGAGAGTAAGATGGTCAAGGTTATGAAATAAGAGGTCTAGGTTTTGATGTCGTCTTGTAGGTTGCGTATGGGTTAGTCTAAGGCCTAGAGATGAGAAGGAGCGTACGACGTCCTTCAAAGCAGCTTCGTGTCTTGGGGAAGGCATGTTGAAATCTCCTAAAACAAAGGTGAGCATGTGAGGCTTGAGGTGGGTTATAATCCAGGTAGTTAGCTCATCCCTTGTGTCGGGATTATGGTCAGGAGGTAAATATACCGCTACAACTTGAGTTCTCACTTCTTTAACTGTAAAAATTGCAGAAATGGCTTCAAATGCAGGGGAGTCGCTGAGTTGTGCACACACAAGGTGATGGATGTCTTTGTAAATGATGGAGACGCCACCTCCACGTTTGAGGTTCCTGCCGTTGCAAACATTTTTGTAATGGTGAGGAGTGGCCAAGTGGGTGAGTTGTCTTCCATGGTTAAGCCAAGTTTCCTGGATACAGATGAAATCATATTCGTCGAGCAGGAGGAGAGATTGCAGAGGGGCCAATTTGTTAACAATGCTGTGCACATTTTGCGAGAAGACCCTGATTGTGTGGCATGTATGGAGGTTTTTTGGAATAGATGATTGCTATTGTAGAGGACGAGTAAGCAGGGATTGCTGAGGGGATGGCCTTTTTTCGTCCGAGAAAGGTCTGATAAGTATGCCTGGAGGCCAGAAGTCGGGATCCAGAACTTTTTCGTAGGCAGTGGGTGAACATCTTACTAGAAATGAGGCGTAGCCAGTTTGCCTAGTTTTAAGCTGTTTTACTTCGATGCGGACATTGTGTTCCACAAGAAACATTCTCTTTATGGAATCGGGGCTTGTTGAGGGTCCAAACCGGGAGACAAATATCTTGGTTCTGGGCAAAGCGACAGAGATGTCATATTTCTCTGCGAGCGTCTGTTTACTAGGGTGAGTCTTTGATAATCGCTTGTTGACTAATGTTGTTGGAATTCTTTGGTTGCCTTCTAGTGGGGGAGAAAATGGGGCGGGGCTCTTGCTTCTCGAAACACATCTCTGGTCAGCGATTCTCGGTTCAGTAGCTTGGTCATGTCTGTCGTGTGGTACAATATGATCATTTCTTTCGTGAAACAGAGTCAACTTATTAGTGTGGTTCACTACACTGGTGGTTTTGTTTACTTCCTGTGGACGTTTGTCGCTTTTCTTCTTCTGATCCCGATTCTCAAGTGATTTAAGGAACTTGCAGTAATCTGATTTGATTAGAAGAGTTTCAAGGGCGCTTTCATTTTCTTTAGCCACCCTAAAGGGATTCTTATTGTGCATCTTTTCTTTTTGTGTAAGCAGTTCGGCAGACTCAAGGGGTGTCGTTTGCGTGGCTGCATCCCGTTTTGTGACTATGCAGCAGTCATTAGTGCAAAGACACCGTTCAGCACTTATTTCCTGAAGGGTGCGAGCGATTGTCCCGAGGACTTCACACAATTTTGTAGATGCTTCCTCGATTGCTATTGTTTTTCTTTTCCAATCATCCTCCTGCACCTTCAAAATCTGTCCCGCGAATTCTTTTTCCTTCTTTGCTACATGAGTTTTTAGCAGTGTTATTTCTTTCCGTATCGTCATTAAGCTGGGTAGTTTGGGTGTGGCTGACGTTCTGCTGTTCGCTGTCGGTGCTGCTTTAATATTTTTGGTTTGACTACTACAATCCAAGTTGTTTTCTTTCAGGAGTTGGGGGGTTATTGCAATCTTGCGTTTTGATTTGGTTTCGCTGCGGACAGATTTGAGTTTGCGACTCATTCTCGTGTGTTTCATACGATTGATTGGTATTCCGAGACTTCGCTCTTGCGGGGAGATGCCCTTGAAAAATCGTGGCTATCGGAAGATTTGTTTTCTTGGGCGGCCTTACCCTTACTTTCGGGTATGTCGCGGTGGTTGCATTGTGGGATCACTGTGGTGTTTATGCCCGATAGGCGCTTTGCCACTTTTTTCATGTTGCCGAATAGGGCTGTTAGTTAGTGAATGGTTGATAATTCTAGTAAGGAATTCACTCTGTTAGGTCGGGACTCCCAAGGACGAAGAGTGGGGGTTCTTTCAGCTTCAAAACAAACAGCCCAGGCAGTGAGGGGAAGCTCGCACGGACGACCTTGAGAGAAGCTAATGATTAAGGGACGGGACACAAAAGGCACGTAGAGCACTGTTGGCTTTTGATATAGCTAATATTAAAATCATAAATATCTTTTTACCTTGTATCTTCTGTCCGGAATCACTTAAAGATCTGGATTGGTGACTTAAATCCGCGTCGGAAGGTATTAAACTTAAGCCATAGGGTTACTGTGGCACTGAAATATTACAGATATTGGAGGAGCACGTTGTAGGACGTCAGCACTGCTCGAACGAGCTTACACCAAACGCTCTTTCTGAATAACGGGTGTTCGATTTTATAAGTTACAGCTCTTACTACTCGATTTATATTATTGCAACACACTTTAGAATCATCTACAATCTTCTGTAATATTGAAACAATACTCACTTTCTAGAATCATCTACGTTCTACCTCATTCAGGTCTAATGTCAACAAATATCTTCTTTCGTCTTCTCAACCTCTAACCCATGCACGGTACTCAGTACAGTTCTATAGGTGCTAACACCTCTTGTGTTTTGTTTTATACACAATAGAAAACGTTTTAATAAAAATTAGTAAACAAGTTGGTCCTGCTTTAATAAAAACTTAATGAAATTTTAAGAAAAATGAAATGTTATTCCAAACTTTTAGGCGTGTGTGTGTAATAATTTCAGTAAATTGTGAATGTTCTATGGACTAAAACAATGAAAAAATGTTATATAAATTGGGTCAAGAAATACTTTGCTTATTTATAATAAACTAGAGCCATTCCATTGGGCAATTTTCTTCGCAACAGTAGGAGAGTTGAACTTAGTTTCAAAAGTAACATATACAGCGGAACATACCTTACGCAAATCGTTATACGACGAAAGTTTTAATTAAAACCTTCGTCCGAACAAGTCGTATTCTGTATTCTTGTTTATACTCCAGCACGACCACCAGGTCAGTGGAGGTTAGAATAAATCAATCAATACAAATGTTAATCGTATATAGCATGGGCTTGAACCCCAGTCCACTCAAAGAGCCTGTGCTACTGCACTCGCACCCCTGACCAATCGGCTATGTCAGGTCCTTTAATTATAATTAAAGGATCTGTTAAAAAAATAACACACACACACACACACACACACACACACACACACACACACACACACACACACACACACACACACATTTATATTTACACAAAAATAGGCCAAAAATGTAGCTTTAAAATAAAAGTCTTGTCATTTAGTGATTGTTTCACAATCACAAATAAGAACCTTAAAAGGAAGTATAAAGTACTTTTGAAACTAAGATTTACTATCGTACCGTTGCGGACAGTGGCGTAACTATGCCAATGCAGCCAGTGCGGTGCACTGGAGCCCACGACCGAAAGGGGACCTCTTGTCCGAAACAGAAAAAAAATTAAATTGAGTTTAAATTCAATTAATTAAATTGAGTTAAAATTAAGTTTTTTAGCTATGTTTATGATAAAATTTCCTGTCTACGAACGATAACTTCTTTCACTCGAAGCATGTTTATTGTAAGCTAGCTGCACAGCACAAGCCAAACTGTGGTGAATAGAGGTGAAATAGTATTAGCATAGCTGCTGCTTATAAGGCTATTTTTAAGGATTTTTTTATTTTTACCAATACAAATATTTTCGGTGGAAGGGGAACACTAAACTTTGCATTAGTCCAGATATGCTTTGATAACAAAGCATATCTGAACCCATGTTTATGTAACATCATTTTTTCATTGTTTTAGTCCATAGAACATACTCTCCAACAATATTCAACGAAGAAGCTCTACCATAAATGATACTGTTATGGTGGGAAAACGTAAGCTATTTCCGCAGCCACTGTTTTCGACACGCAAGGGTCTGGACGACCTTCAAAACGAGAACAGTGTGCAGAAAATTACTGCTGCGGTTGAAAGATCTTCAACAAAGTCGTTTCACAAGTAATCAGAACTCGATATGGTATTCCCAAAACGATTATGAGGCTATAGACTAAAAACCTCAAGCCTCCTTGTCAATGAGCTGAATACCACAGATTTGCAAAAACGATGTCAACATGTCGACATTTTCTGGAAGTATTAGCAACGCTGACACAAAGTGGTTAGTTATTTTCCAGTCAAAGTGCCATTTGTCCGAGTGCATGCAACAGAAAGATTTATCTGTGAACATAATCCGCACTGTTATAATGAAATGTTTCAAGTCTGAGGCAGCTATTTTTAAGTGCATACCCTTTCCCCCGACTAATTACAGTATTATCATCAACTTACAAAATAAAATCCTACAACCCTTGTGCCACTATTAGCCCTGTTCCCGTGTCAGGTCTGCGATCGCCACACCGTATTCCCGATTCTGGAAACAGATTAGGCTTCATGTCAAAGGCAACAGGATTTATTATTTATTAAAACGTCAGCTCTGAGATAATTTAACATATACTGTTGAATGAAATTCGTGAGTTAGTATTAAAGTGGCTAAAGGAGTCACAGGAAGTCAACTTTTATTGTATCTGCCAAAAAAAAAAAAAATAAATAAATAAATAAATATATATATAAATAAAAATAAAAAATAAAAATCAATAAAAAAACTCACCGCCATCAGTGTTAAGGAACTGATTGATTGATTGATATTTATTACTTAAAGCAGTCCCAGCCAACCAATGGCAACCCCGCAGTCAGTTACACATAATTTAGCAGTACTCTTATATACTCCCTCTCCTGTTTGACCAAGTACATACAAAAAACCTGCCATGACCAAAAAAGATTGATATGAACAAATTTAAAAATAATCAAATTACATAATATTTTTTATTATGTAATTTGATATACATAATTAAATTTCAGTAGTAGTAGTAGTAAATTAATAAGAGGAGTTTACCTCAATATAGTACGTGGAACACTTCCGTATGATACCCTCCAGAAATTAAAACGGAAAAAACGAAAAAATCGACAACTTACCAATATATTAAAGTAAAATATAAATAATTAAATAATCAATTTAACTCAATTCAAAACAATTAATATTCAAATTAACGCAATTAAAAGAATCTAACGAAAATATTCAAAACGATTTTCCTTCCTGAAGCTGACAATGCTTTTCGACCGACTGTCGTGATCACAGGAATGAGAATTTTCATTCCTGTGATCACGACAGTCGGTCGAAAAGCATTGTCAGCTTCAGGAAGGAAAATCGTTTTGAATCTTTTCGTTAGATTCTTTTAATTGCGTTAATTTGAATTTTAATTGTTTTGAATTGATTTTGAATTGAGTTAAATTGATTATTTAATTATTTATATTTTACTTTAATATATTGGTAAGTTGTCGATTTTTTCGTTTTTTCCGTTTTAATTTCTGGAGGGTATCATACGGAAGTGTTCCACGTACTATATTGAGGTAAACTCCTCTTATTAATTTACTAATATTATCAACGTAGAACATATTGAGTATTACAGCTCTGATTCATACTATCTAAATAATTAAATTTCAGACAAAGTCCAAACTTCATTGGAAAGATCTGCATCTGTTCACAGTCTGTTGGAAAGCCAGCAGCGCTATGAGCTACCGAGAAGAGAAATACCAGCGACAGGAGCTGACGAAAGCAGAAATTCCAGCACAAGGAGCTGCCGAGAACAGAAATGCCAACATAAGGAGCTGGAGTTGCCGTGGATAAAGCCGACTCAAACCTCCACGATTTCACAGAACTTTAGGTAATTGAGCACAAGGAGCTGGAGTTGCAGTGGATATAGCAGACTCAAGCCTCCACGATTTCACAGAATTCTAGGTAATTCGGCATACACCATACCGCATTACAAATCCAAGGCTTCCAGATGCAGAAGAGTCTTCCGTCTAAGAAATATTGCAGTTGCAAAGGCTTGGAAAGCCAAGAAGCGCTCCTGTTTATCAACTAGAATTGTCTTACAGCCTTCTGCCATAAGATTGAGATTACTAACCCGAGATACCAATTCAATTCATAGATCGCAGTACTCCTCACAGTTGTACATAATATGTTCCCATGATTCTCTTTCGCCACAATGGCAACTACATATTTCATTAATTCCTAAATCATGCAACTTTGCATTAATACAACCATGACCAGTTAATAAGAACATAGCTTGTAAGTTTGGGGCAAACCATTTGAATTTTATAGAGGCTGCATTTCTTAAATCTGGGAAAAAATTGTGTAATCTGCCCGTTACCACAAACACTCCAACGCTCTTGCCAGACTTTTACCAAAGCATCCCAGATTCTTGTCCTTTCCTTCCTGGGATCTGCCAAAATGTCCACCTGTATATTCAGAAAAGAACAGGGAATGCCCCGGTGGATGAAGTAAGCCAATGCACATTACAATAAATGCAGATCAATAGGCAATTTTCCAGTCACAATCTGCAAAGCTGGGGTCGACACAGTTCTGCATGCCATGCACATCCTAAGGAGCATTACTCTTTGAATGGAACTGTAAGATATGGAATCTTACAAAAATCTAATTTTTTTTTAAGACTTTGGAAGTTAGTTTTTTTATTAATAGGAATTCTTGTTGCTAGTTGAATAAGATAGTAACATAATCTGATTTCAATAATAAGAATTTTTCAGCATGAAATTAAATTTAATAGGTAGTAAGAAATAAAAGCAGGGTTCGAGCCATCAACTTCCGTTATAAGCGGGGAATAAACGTAGAAAACTACTGTAAAGCAGCATGGGTCCAAACAACAACAAACAAATTAAGATTAATGCGGGGTCGAACTTAGTAGGGATAGTCAGTCGCAAACAGGAAGTGGGTTCTTGACCACCACACAAGTTTCCAAATATAGGTGCTGTGGTCAGGACATGTGAGTTCGTAGTTTTAGAACGCTACGGGAACAAAGGCGTTATATGAGAGAGGGAGAGTTGTTTTTTTGGATAATCGGCAAACATCAAAGGGCACACCGTATGGTGGCAGATCCCGCAGAATAGTAAAGGTGGGTGTATTGAACCCGTGTTACTGGGCAGGCTGAATAAGGATCGTCTAACAAATGAAAGGAGAAAAAATCCGAAGATGAATATAGGATTGGAAGAAGTCACTGGTAATAGGCGTGGCGGACTCGGGAGCCAGATGGGGGAGGAGATGGACAAAAAGAGAGTGAAAGGGTTGGAGACAGACACTAAGATGAGGTTTTTGTCGCGTTAAAGAAATAGGAGTTAGTAACACACGAAGTTGAGGTTTTCGTCGTGTTAGGAAATATGAGTTAGGAGCGCACAAAGTTGAGATTTTTGGTGTTAGTGAAAATGGTTTAGGGTAAGACAAAGTTGAGATTTTGTCGGAGTTGGTTAGGATGAGTTAGTAAGAGAGAAAGTGGAGATTTTAGTTAATGTTAGTGAAATGAGTCATTCTATTATTATTATTAGCCATATGGTGCAAGGAAGCCTGAGGCTTATGCTGCACCAGCCAAAAAAAATTTCTGAATTACCCCAAGAGAGAGAGAGAGAGAGAGAGAGAGAGAGAGAGAGAGAGAGAGAGAGAGAGAGAGAGAGAGAGAGAGAGAGAGAGAGAGAGAGAGAAAGAAGTAAGAAGTAGAAGGGAAAGAAAGAGAAGAATGATGTTATCCAGCTCAGGACCCTGGGTGTGCCAAGCCCATACTCACCAGATGTGAGCCCCTGGGATTCAGTCAGAGTTGAGCAAGTGCTGACCAGTTTAAGATGGAGTAATTAGTCGAGAAAGGGTAGGTCAGTTTTAAGATAGAAGAATTAGTGAGAGAGGCAGTCGAGTAAGTGGAGAGAATAAGTTAAGATGTATTAGTCAGTCAGTTAGGCAATCAGTCAGTAAGCCTGTAGCAGACAGATTTTTTATGAGGGAGTGAAAGGGATGGAGAAAGGTGCTGTAGAGAAAAATTAAAATCGTTGGACAATAAAGGAAGCCCGACGTATTGTCAGTAAAGAGCAGTAGACAACTAAAATAGTTGAGAAAGCAGAATACGGGGAAGTTAGCTCATTGTAGGATCTTGCACAATAATTCAGAAGGAATCAACTCCCGTGTTAACAAACAAGATGTCTGATGCCCAGGAGATAATGGAGCTGAAGCCGATAGAATCCGAAGGCGGAAAGAAGGGAAGACAAACATGCTAAAGGATGGAATGAATCATTTTCAAGGAGCAAAGGAACCCGAGTCCCAGGAAGCAAATCAGATAACTCCTGTCGAACCTTCCAAAGGTTTTTGTGAGATGTGTTCCAGATAAAATAGGCCTGCTGTTCACCTTGAGAAGGATGAAGGACGTGCTGCAAAGCCCCTCAAGATAACTAAGTAAGTGGCTAGTTACATAAGTATTCTCTCGAAATTTGATTAGCTGGACTTTTAAAAGATACTGTGAGATAAGTACTACAAATACTAAGTTGTAAAGATAGGTTGGGGAAGAGTCAGGAAGGATAGATATTAACAAAGGGAAATTATTATTATATGATATTTTGGAAGGGAATAGAAAGGGATTGATATTTGTTATTAATGGTTTTAATTGATGCATGATCAAATATATGTAAGAAATAATAGAGAGGGATTGATATTTGTTATTAATGATTTTAAATGATGCAGGATTGAATATATGCAGATGGGAATTGAACGGGATTGGTATTTGTTATTAATGGTTTTAACTGATGCATGATTAAGATATATGTACATTGTATATAAGAAGATGAGACTAGATCATGTTGTCATATGTTTGGGTTCAATCATTTTGGTTTTGATGTATTTATGTAAATATGTACAATAAACTGAATTTTATATATAACCTTTCTGTGTTCTTTTGTTGTTCTGAGTACCAGCCTATCCGAAGGGAATTAAATACATCTAAGAGCTTTTCCCCTTGAACCTAAAATTTTCTGTGAAGTTAATAGTCAGATGCGCAAGTGGGGAGTTATTTTAAAGGGGAACTAATCAAAAGGGGATAGATAAAGATAATAAGTAAAAGGAAATATAAATAAAAAAATATAAATAATATAACAGAAATAAATAAAAATCCCCACCCCCACAGAACTGAGCTTTCTAGTAAATACTTTTCCACTTACACGTTCAAACCAAATTGGTGCACCATACGTTACCATGGGAATAAATACACATTCATATAGCAAGTTCAGTGCCTTACCTTTTATTCCCCAGCCAACTCTAGTGATTCGAGTAATCATCCCAATAAATTTCCTTACCTTTTCTGATAGCTAAGTAATATGTGAGTTGAAAGTCAAAGATCCGTCAAACATAATGCCTAGATATTTTAATTGCCTTGCCGATTTTAGGCTCGACCCATTCATTCTAACAACCGGGGTCTTCTACTCGAAAATTGATCCTTAAAGACCATTGTCCTTGTTTTGGTTCCCGATACAGTCAGTTTATGTAACCTACACCAGTTATTAAGTTCAAACAAAACCTGTGACCTGGTTTCTAGTTGCATTCATGTATTTCACGGATGCAACTAGTATTTCAATAGGCAACACAAGATCATCGGCATATGCCACCTGACGGGTATTGTAGAGAGTTTCCCCATAGTGGTTCCCTTTTACAGCTCCGGTGGGATTAAGGTAAAGTTTCTTACCTTAATCCCAGCGTCTGCAGACACAATGGCAATTACGTCTTCAATCACAGAGAACTTGACCGCTCTTTCAACTTACTTGAAGATGTTTGGGTTAAACCTTAACCCTTCAAAATCTGCAATAATGATTTACTCATTGAAACAGCAACCAACAGTAATTCAACCATCAGTTTTGGGTACTCTCGACCCAGTGGTTACCTGTCATAAGGACCTCGGTGTCTATTCTGATCCGAAGCTGAAATTTAATGTTCACACAGAATACCTCCGGAAGCGATTTAACACCCTACGCTGGAGAGCGAAGCAACACCTACTTCATTCCAACGATGCCGCAACCACTACCAGATATCTTCAAACCACTGTTTATCCGGTTATTTTATACACTGCTGAAATTTGGGCATCTGCGTTGCCCTCACTTCAAAAACCGGTGTCCTCTTGTGAATACTGGACCCTGAAATGGGCCACAAATAACCATCGCCGATCCCCCTCAATTGAGAACAACTGACATGGCTGAGCAGCTAAATGTACCCAGGCTCCTGAGGTTAATTGACAGCAGGCGTTTAAAAATGTACATAGGAGTCATAAATGCCCCAAACATCTGGGATTTCTGTCAGTGGCACAATCCTCTGCCACCCTTAAATCAGACCCCACACTAATCCTCAAATACAACCGGTTGAAACTGTGTAGTCGGTTCCCACCTGCCCAGGCACTCCCCAAAAATTCAGGCACTGCTCCGTCTTGGAGTCAACCTCCAAAAAATGGCTACCGACTACAAATACCGTCACATGCTCCTCGAGTGGATTACATCTATGGAACTGGGATAAATTCCTCCAAACTGGGTTATGACGTTCATTTCCTCTTTATATTTTCCTATTATTATAATTTCAGTTTTACATGTTTAATTTTGTGTAACTCATAATTTCCCATGTAACTGTAATTTTTGCCAATTTAATCACATATAATGTAAAACTCCTGGCCAATGTCGCCGTGATGAGAATTATTGTCACTAGTACATGTACCGTACTTAGCAGCAATAAAGAAGCTTAATTAATAACTAAACTCACCGCCATCAATGTTAAGGAACTATCAAAACACACAAAAATGTTTGTAAACAATATTTAAAAATTTTATGCAGTATTTAGAATTGTACAAAGTCGCTGCTAAGTGGGCGCTACATCAATTAAGGTCCAAAAGGACGTCTCATGAGTAGCTCGCTTGAACCTACAACGATATTCTTTTCCATGGAAGGCGAATACACGTTGAATTTAATTATATTGATTGGGAACCGAGGAATGGCCCATGAATCAGACCTAAAATGACGGTCTTCAGAATTATGACACGAACTGTTGCTCCAAGTTTCGTCAAAATCTGTCAGCGTGTTTTGGATAACACGATGACAGATTCCCTGCATATGGAAACTTTTTTACAGCTCCAGATACGCACGTGAAGTCATTCCACGCCGAGTGCTTGAAAATTGCTGGAATTATTGTATAATTTTATCATTCTTCAGGATAATGCTATACAAGTCAAGTAGCCAAACAAGTCCAGTCATTTTTCCGACCTCAGAATTATGAAGCGTTGGGCCACTTGACATATTCACTAACATTAGCCCATGTGATTATGATTTAATACTCAAAATGAAGTTTCGTGAACATGTGAAAAATTTCATTCTTCGAATGCTGAGTTGGCATTTCTCAGCGGCGCAATGCAAATCGATTAAATTGATCAAAGGTTCGTTAATCGAGGCGTTAATTGGGCATAAGTTCGTTAATCGAGGCCGCCTGCCAGTTGATGAGAGGCCACTAACTTTGACACAGCTGTCCTGGCAGTGTTCCAGATTTTTAAATGTATAGCAGGTTCACCTGTTTAGGTGATACAGTACTATGAAATTAAAAAGACATTAGCAACTTAGGCAGAAATACCATGGATTACGTTATTTGTCTCTCGCTTGAATGTAAGTTCAAGTCAACTCAGAGTACGCGGTCTCGGTTTTCAGTAGGAGCTGAATGATACCTATTATCTAAAATCGACGCTTTAAAGTAGATATTTATTTTATTCAGCCACTGTGTTGAAATATGCCCCATTAATCGTGTAGTACTGTGCTGCTTAAGTGATTATTTTGAACATCTCAAAAGTACTGTTGTGCCAAATCAAAGTACTATTCCAACTTTGAGAGTATATGTGTATGAGAGAGATTTGTATATCTGTGGATAGATTGTGATTGCATTCTCCTGGAAGAATCGCCCTCCACGATTTCCAATCACTGTAACATATGCAGGTACTGTGTGATGTGAAAAGCACATGGTATTTTCAACCCTATGTTTTGAATTGTCCGAGGGCTGCTATTTAATGAATAAATACAGTGCTGACGTAGCCGAGTGGTCAGGAGCAGGGGTGCATAGCACGCGTTCCTTGAGTGGATCGGGGTTCAAGCCCGTGACTACTAAATACGACAAATATTTGTATTGACGATTTATTGTAAACTCTACTGACTTGGTTGTCGTGCCGGAGTATAAACAGAAAAATTTAAAGAATAACTCCCTTATTTTTTTTGGTGGATCATATTTAACTATATTGAGAGATTAGTTTGGTCAATAATTGAAAAATAAAAATAATCTGTCACATATAAGCATCCATCAGAATGGAGCCCTTGTTCCTAATGCCATTCGTTTCCGTGAATATCTCCATAATGTTTTTCGGATTATGTGGATCGAATAAAGCTTCGTAATTTGGCTGCGTCGATGGCCTAGAAAACTCGAACTCTCCTCTTGCGATAGTTGTCTACGGAAGTTTGTTAAAGCCTTTCGTAGACAACTACGAAAGTCTTTAACAAACGTCTGCAGCACAACTAATAAGTTCAAATTGTTTGTAAAAAGGATATGCATCCTTTGTAGTACTGGCCATGTTTTTTTTTTTTTTTTTTCTGCATTTCTCGCAGGACATAGCGTTAGATTATCGTATCATAAAACGTGACAGTGTTTACCGTGACGCTCTGGACAAAAAAAAAAAAAAAAAAATTAAAGCGTGTGTACCCTACAAGGTAGGATACACACGCTTTAAAAAATGTTTTGTGAGAAAACATCCTTGGCTTGGAAGAGGTTAGCGAAATCCATTTGTAGAATAGTATGATTGCAACAATAACAAATATTTAACCACAACATTTGCATTTCCGTTACATTCCATTGTTAGGTGCCGCTATAGACGTTTTCACATCAAAAATAAATAAAAGTAAGCGTACCTACCTTAACAATGCAATTAACTCCAGATTTCTAAAATATGGTCCCGTTTTTAACCTCTAAACAGTCCGGCCGTTTTTAATAGCATTCGTGAGCTCCATTAACGAAGAGATCCGATTTGGTCTTGCCTTAATACTACATTTCAAAGGTGTTCAGTTGTGTTAAGGTCGGTGCTCTGTGCTGCAACGTTCTGACGTTATTCTCTTAAAACCACTCGTTTTCAAAACTCTGGGCAAAAAAAACAAAAAACAAAAACGGAACGCTGTCGTATCAGAAGGTGTAACAGACGCTTCCCTAAAATTGCTATCATGTGGAGGGCACAGAATTGTCCAGAAAATCAGTATACGACGCAGCATTCATGGCTTAAAGCACTGCAAGCAGTAGACCTAAGGCTGGGGATGTTTCCATTCCAGAGGGAACATCCTCAAATCATGATACCTCCTCCTCCTCCAAATTGCACAGTTCGCATAACACACACTGAGGTAGTATGCATTCTCTAGGCATCTTCCACAGTTAGACACGTCCATAAGACTGGAAGAGTGTGAAACGTGACTTGCTGCTGCTCCACTAGACCAATTTCCATTGATCTACAGTTCAGGTTTGGAGTGCCTTGCACCATTCCAATTGGTGGAGTGTAATTTTCGTTATCAAAGAATTGTGGGGCGGCTGCTCTTGTGAAAATTAATGGCATACAGCACTCTGAGCTGTGGAATCAATTACAGGTTTGAGTGTGGTCGCTGGCAGCTCCAAACTCAATATCTATCCAACATGAATTATAATTATAAAATAATTTTTTTTTATCTTTGTAAAAAAAATTATAGGTCAATCTCGAGATCTTGTTTAATTTTACAGTAGCTCATATGGTGTAAAATTTTGCAAGATCCTGCTGTAGTGCCTGGATAACGAAAATGGGTAACCAGCCGGCTCCAGGCTCCTGTCATTTAGTATTTGCCCCTACGCTCACTGTTGCCTTTTGACTTCCATTTCTTTCATTATATATATGTTCCTGTTCATACTTCGGCCTCACCACCAAGTCAGAGGAGTTTACAATAACTCATGAATACATGCGTTAATCATTATTTAGGAGTCGTGACTCCTAAATAATGATTAACGCTTGAACCACAGTCACTCAAAGGCGTGTGCACTTTTAGTCTCGCTTCTGACCACTCGGAAATGTTCAACAGTTGTTTAATTCCTATGCAACAGTACGAACAGATTTTCCATATATGACACTGAAGTATTATTCCTCTCTAAAACTGATAGCTCCTTCCACATGCTCATTGTTCGACGAGCATGTTTGAAATTAATTCTAGGCTAATCGCTTTTATAGGCCAAAATATTTGTACATATCGTAGTAATACAATTTTCTACAATCAGAGGGAGGGTATCCCAAGACTTTTGGTAAGATAGTATATATGCTACATTTCTACCAATGTAGAAATGAAGCACAGTAGAAACACTAAAGTAGTGCACAAAAGATTCAGTACAGAAACGCAGTTTTTTTTTTTTTTTAATACATGGCTGGCTATAATAATAGTTTAATAATTTAAGGGAAAGTTACTGCTATAGATAAAGGGACAGTTGAGAAGAGAAGACAGAGTTGTTATCAATGGGCACTGATCTTCTTGAACAAATCGATCATGTTATTAGTGGAATGAAAGCCGGGCCCGTTGTTGTTTTCAGCATTTATTGATGATACCATTGAAGGAATATCAGACCTACTGTCTAGGTTTGCAAACGATACGATGGTTGATGGGGAGATTAATGCCAGTAATCAGTGTATGCTACTGCAGTAAGATCTAGATAAATTAGGCAGATGGGCTGGACAGAAGGGGGCATAAATTCAAATTGAGAAAAGATGGTTGCAGGATAGATGTGCGTAAATTTACCTTCAGCCAGCGTGTAATGATAAACTAGACAAACTGTTTTAGACAACAATGAGAGGTGATATCAGAAGCGTGATTTATTTATTTATTTTATTATTTTTGTGCTGCTACTGTATAAAGCTTGCTTTTTTTGTGACATTTGCCACTACTAATATGATAACCCGATATACGGAAAAAACCAAAACTTTGCAAGGATCAGGTCTACATGTTTATATGATCTAGAGCAGTGGTTTTCAACTGGGGTGCCGCGGCACCTTAGAGTGCCACGTAATTTGGGTTTAAGTTACTTAAACTTATTATTTTTTTTAAAATTTATGTTTATTTCATTATAAAAAGGTGTACAGTATCTTTTTAATTTTGTGGCGATCTATAATTGATCTATACTTAGTCATCATCATCAGCCATTTTCAGTCCACTGCAGATGTAGGCCTCTCCAGCAACTTTCCAGTTCCTTCCGTTTTGAGCAATGACCATCCATTTACTACCCACAAACTCATGAATTTCATCTATCCATCACCGCCTTTATCTTCCAGGTTTTCTTCTAGCTCCTCTTGGATACCATTCTGTTATTTTCTTAGTCCATCTGTCATCATGTCTTCGAGCTATGTGTCCTGCCCAAGATCATTTTAGTTCTTTAGTTTTGATAAGAATGTCCTTTACTTGAGTATGCTGCCTAATCCATGTGTTTCTCTTCTTATCTAACAGTCTGATTCCCAATATAATTCGTTCCATTCTTCGCTGTGTAGTTCTCAGCTTCTCTTCCATTCTTTTGGTGAGTGCCCAAGTTTTACTTCCATAAGTCATGGTGGGGAGTATACATTGGTTCATTATTTTAAGTTTCAAACAAACTGGGATATTGCTCTTCAGTATTTGACTATATTTCCTGAATGCTATCCATCCAAAATTTATTCTTCTCTTGAATTCCAGCCATTTATCATTGTTACAGCTAATAACTTGTCCCAGATAAGTATATGACTCCACCTTTTCAATTACTGCTCCTCCTTCAATCATTATTTCCCTTTCTGTGGCATACTTGTTCATCAAACTTTTGTTTTAGCCATATTCATCTTTAGTCCAAAATCCTTACTAATTGTTAGGAACTGATTCAGATTTTCCTCTAATTCTTCGGGATCGTGGCTTATGACCACAATGTCATTTGCAAATCGTAAATGGTTTAGGTACTCTCCGTTCACATTGACTCCTTTCTGCGACCAGTCTAATCTTCTGAAAGCTTCCTCAAGGGCAGCAGTAAACAGCTTCGGAGATATTGTGTCTCCTTGTCGAACTCCTTTCTCGATTTTAAATTTGCTACTGTCTTTGTCTAGTCTAATAAAGGAGGTAGCATTCTCATATATTTTGTTCAAAATCATAATATGTGGGGTATCTATGCCTTGTGTTTCCAGTGCCCGAAACATTGCCTTATGCTGTATGGAGTGAAATGCCTTTTCATAATCCACAAATGCCAGGCATCATGGTGTTTTATATTCATTTGCTTTCTCCATTAGCTGTGATATTACGTGAAGGTGATCCATAGTTGAGAATCCTGTCCTAAAACCAGCTTGCTCTTTCGGTTGATTCTCATCAAGTATTCTTTCTAATCTGTTAGTAATGACCCTTGTAAACAACTTGTAGATTAGTATTAGTAACGGCCGTATGGTGCAAGAAAGCCTATGGCTTATGCTGCACCAGCCAAAAAAAAAAAAAAAAAAAAAAATCCGAACAAAACAATGATAAAAACAAAAATTAAATAAATAAATAATAATAATTAATAAAGAAATAAAAATAATAAAATGAAATTAAAAATTAAATAAAAAGGAAATTAATCCTATCATCCTATGCGCTTCCCTTACCCGAAAGTACTATCCAGATGACCTTTGAATTTCCCCAAACTGTCGGCCTCTACCACCCATGAAGGCAACTTATTCCAGTAATTTATAACTCGCTGGCTAAAATAAAACTTCCTGCAGTCCAATCTAAACATTTCCCCGCGTAACTTGAATTTATGTCCCCTAGTTCTAGCATCATTTATAATCTTGAAAATTTTGTCCTCATTCAGTTTACTGATGCCTCTCAGAGCCTTAAACACCTCAATCAAATCTCCTCTAAGGTGTCTAGTTTCCAAACTCTGCAACCCACATATTCGAAGTCTTTCTTCATAAGGACGCCCTTTTGCCGATCTCACCAGGCGAGTTACCCTTCTTTGCACCCTTTCAAGAAGCTCGATGTCTTTCTTTAGGTGCGGTCTCCATACTTGAACACAGTATTCCAAGTGTGGTCTAACATAGGCCTTATATAATGGGATTATCACGTCCCTATCTCTAGTTGCAAAAGTTCGATAGATCATCGATAGGACACCATGGGCCTTCCTTGCAACCTGTTTACAATGCTCAGAGAATTTCATGTCTGACCGTATCGTAACACCCAAGTCCCTTTCCTCCAGTACTGGGTTTAGTTGAACTCCACCAAGTGAATAAGTTATTTTGGGATTACTGTTTCCCAGGTGTAATACCTCACACTTTGTTGGATTAAAGCATAGCTGCCATTTTTCTGACCATTCTTGAAGTCTATCTAGGTCTCTCTGAAGAAGCTCAGCTTGACAGTGATCATTAACTACTCTACCAATTTTAACATCATCTGCAAATTTAGACATCACGCCCTCTATCCCTTCATCAATGTCGTTTATGAAAATTAAAAACAACAGTGGTCCTAATACTGATCCTTGGGGAACCCCACTTCTTACATCAACCCAATCTGAGGAATAGCCATTTATCCCACATAGATGTGGGATAACAAGCTAATCGGTCTATAATTTCCAATTTCTGATTTATCTCCTTTCTTATGCAGCAAAACTATGATTGCATTATTCCACTGCTTAGGCATCACACCTTTTCTAATGCACTTTGTGAAGAGCCTTGCCAGTTTTTGTGTTATGTCTCTTCCTCCCAATTTTAACAACTCTACAGTAACTTCATCATCCCCGGGGCTTTCTGATTCTTCATTTTCTTCAATGCATGTTCTACCTCATCAGGAAGAATATCAGGTATGTCGTATGTGTTACTAATTTGCAATCCATCTTCCCCACTGCTGGCATCATTCCCTCGCTCCTTGTATAATTCTTTATAGTAGTCTTCTGCTATTTGAATTATGCCCTCTCTGCTGTTAATAAGTACACCATCGCTATGTTTCAGTTTCAGTATCATTTGTCTTTCTGTATTACTGTTCATGGCTAGTGATTTAAATCCTTTGTTTTCCCTTAATGCTTGTTCTACTTTTCTTGTGTTAAATCTTCTTACGTCCTCTCTGAGTCTCTAATGGCTTTGCATAACTCAGTATACTCAATTTTCTCCTTGTCAGTGTTTTTCTTGCTCTTCATTTGTCGTCTTCGGTTCATCATGACAAGTGTTTCTTGACTAATTTTTTCTTCTTTGGATTTCTGTTTCCCTATAGGTTTCTTGGGCTTTATCACTTTCAGAAAGTTGTAATATTCCTCGTCGATGTCTTGGTCCTGAGCAGTCTGCAGAAGCTCAAACTTGTTTTTAAGTTCCAGTACATACTGCTTTTTCTCCTCCTCTGTTATCTCAAAGACCTTTGTATTATTTACTCGAGTCAGTTTTTTCCTTTCCTTTCCTACATCTATATCAAGTGTACATCTTACCATTCTGTGATCACTTCCAACATTTACTTTATTCAGGACGGTAACATCATTCACAATATATCTTCTGTTAGTGAGGATGAAGTCAATTTCATTAGTTGTTAATCCATTTGGACTCTTCCATGTCCACTTTCTGTTCGCCCTTTTCTTGAAAAAAGTGTTCATTACTGACAATCCTTGAGATCTGCAAATTCCACAAGTATTTCATTTCTTTCACCAATTCCAAAATTTTCTATAGTTCCCCTTTCTGCGCTGTTTTGTCTTTTTCCAACCTTAGCATTGAGGTCCCCCATAATAATAGTGTAGTGGGTTTTCTGCTCATCTAGAAGACTCAATTTCGGTGTACATTTCTTCAACCTGTTCATCATCATGGCTCGATGTTGGTGCATAAATCATTATAACCTTTAGCTTGTACCTCAGAAATCTTGAGTATTAGTCTTGACACCCTTGGTGATGTACTTTTGAATTCCAAAATGTTGTTTTTTAAATCTTTATGGACCAACCCAACTCCACCTTCACTCCTTTCACTGTTTCCATTGGTGTACAGCAGATTTCTACTCGATAAACTTATAAGTGATTCATTTCTTCTTCTTGTTTCAGCCAAACCGATGATATTCCAATTCACATTTTCTAATTCCTTTTCCAGTTCTAATATCCTGTCTTCACTGATGAGTGAGCTTACGTTGTAACAGGCCAAGTTCAGTTTCCGTGCATGGCAGTCTGGTCGTACCCAGAGATTCTTAGCACCCTCTGCTTCCACTCTGATCTTCTCGCTGCCGTAAGAGGGGGAATGAAAGCCGCTGGGGACTGAGGGCCATTTGTTTGGTCGTGCTGTCATATGCTGGAGGGTTTGGTCTTTTCCTCTTCACGCTGACCAGGCGTCTTGAGGAGAACCACTGTACACGTTCGTTGCCACCTAAGTGACGTAACAGGGCTTCCCATCGAGAAGGTGTGCATGAGTGGATTTTAGGGAGGCAGGCCAACCGGACTTCTCCTAAATCTTCTGTAATAGAAAGATATTGGATCCATCAGTGTTTTAAACTGAGTGTCTGATAACACACAGGATACCTGTTCCCCTCTAAGCCCCCTCTATTTAGTACCTCTATATAAAGAATTAAATTATTATATACTGTATATATATAAACACACACACACACACACACACACACACACACACACACACACACACACACACACACACACACACAGAGATATATCTATCTGTGCGTGTATATATATATATATATATACACACACAGATATATAATTATATATAAATACAGTATATAATTATACAAAGAAAGAATCGGATCTAACAGGCAGAAAACTGAGTAGGGGTGCCGCAAAATAAATTAAATTACTTAGGGGTGCCGTTTTTAAAATAAGGTTGAAAACCACTGATCTAGAGTGAACGTCTAGATCAGTGGATTTCAACCTTTTTTTAAAAACGGCACCCCTAAGTAATTTAATTTATTAACTACACGCCAGTTCTTACTGGTTCTGACTGAATTCTTGGATTTTAATAACTAATAGAAAAGTGTTTTTAGAAGTTTGATAACCGTAATATTTTGAATTTGATAAAGAGTAAACTTATCAATCGGAAAAGTACTGCAGGCCAATTCGAACACAGCAATGTTGCACAGGCCTATAAGTCACTATAAATTATTATTATTATTTTTTTGAGATCCCACAAAAAAAAAAAAAAAAAAGAGAAATGGAGCCGCCATTGATCACATTACTGATAATTACAAATGCAGCTCTATTGTTTTGAATTATTGCTGTTTTTGATTAGAATCATGATTCATATTAGCTATGAGCGTGATTGGAACAATACGTGGAGAGTAATCTTTTATTTACAAATGATATGACACTGATATTTTGAATGCGATAATAAGTTACAGGACGTGGTTTGCCAACTATTTAAAGAATAGAACGAACAAATAGAAATATCTCAATTTATGAAGTCTATGCACCTCCTGAGTAGTTCGTAAACCTGGAGAAATTTTCCCATAAGTACGATACAACTGAAGAACAACACTGTTGGCGCCAAAACAACAAATTTTTCAGTTTTTTTTAATACTATCACTTACATGGTTATTTAATACATACACTGCGCTTTATTTGAGATTATATATATACACATACTGCAATATTTCATAAAGTCTGTAGTGCATCTAATAAAGAAAATTGTATAGGGTGAAGATGAAGGAGCTGGGTATGGGAGAAGAAAGTGCTAAATTTGCAAGTGATACAAACAAACAACTGAACAAGCTAATAATACCCCAATTACTATTCCAGTCCATGTACCTCCAACAACGAACCCAAAAGTGACAGAAACGACCAAACTGCAGCCAACACCTTCCACCGGAATGGATATTGATGAATAGAACGATCCAGTGATGAATTTTAGAACTGCACGCGACCGATGAGATGAGACCGAAAAGATCCAGTTTTAGTTAATTTCCGTTTTTCCTGGAGACGTAGGAGAGAAAATAATAAAATCTTATGTTTCAGGGAAAAAAAAAAAACCCTGCTGGATTTCATATTTTAAGGAAGATAATGGAAATTAATAGGAATTTCAGTTTCAAGTGGAGGCTTACATGTTTAAATTTAGCCCAGTCACTTCCGTCAATGTGGAAAGATCGTTTTCTGCTTTTAAAAAGATTTTTAACAATAAACACCTGAGATAATTAATTTGAAGAATATATTAGTGATTAGTCCAAGAAGAGCAGTGCTCATTGATAAGCACTCTCTTCTCCCGCTCAATCATCCCTTTATCCATAGCAGTTTTAGAGGTGGTAGATGACTTTCATCAACCGGTGAAATACCACCACTTTGCTTATTGGAGGCTTGAAGTGGTAAAACCCATGTTTAGTCTCAAAAGAAAGTTTCCGGCATCCCCCTCCCCCTTTCTCCTTCAACCCATGCACGGTACTAAGTACTATAGGTTTTGATACCTTTCGTGTTTGGGGTTTTCATAACAAAAAAAAAAAAAAAAAAAAGTTGTTGTTGTTATTTGGTTTTAGGAGCATTAGCAACTATGGCCATATTGCTCCGGGGATATGTGGTGGTCATTCCCTGACCTTTCCGCATCCTTCGTATTTGCTGGTCACGGGCTCGAACCCCGGTCTAATCAAGAAGCGTGTGCTAAGCACTGCTGCTCCTGCCCACCTGGTCCATAGCAGTAACTTGTTCCTATTTGTACATCGGTCTTTTTTGTGCAACAGTATCAAATTTTTAATAAAATCTAAGTATATGAATGATGTCAAAATTATTTTTTTTTGCAACCAATTCCTTTGTTACCGTGTCATATATCTAATCAATCAAGAAGATCTCCCCATAATTAAAAAAAAAAAAAAAAAAAAAAAATCCGCGCTGTTATTTTCATATAACTGCGTTCCCGTCAAATGATCCCGCAATAATTCAGACATTATTTTCCCTGGAACAGAAGCCACTCCTTACAGGTCTGCAATTATTTTTTTTCTGTTGATACTCCGGCACGACAACCAAGTCAGTAGAGTTTACAATAAATCGTCAATGCAAATATTTATCGTAGTTACGGGCTTCAACCCCGGTCCACTCAAGGAACGCGTTCTATGCACTCTCGCTCTTGACCACTGGGCTACGTCAGGCCTATTACTCACTTTGCCCCTTGATCCCCCTTGTGAATAGAAGACATATTTACACATCCCCAATCTATAGGGACCTCCCCTAAATTCTAGGGTGTTCTCATAATTAGGGCCGAAGGTTTGCTTACTTCTCGCTGTTTCTTTTAACATAACTGAATGGATTCCATCAGCCCCCGGTACCTTATTTACTTTACTTCACTTCAATTTCTTTTCCATTACCTTCTCAGTTTTATTTCTCTAGGCCTTAGAGAAATAAAACTTGTCTAGGGCATTCGCTCGTTTCTTCAGTTACTCAAATTCATTTAGTAATGCACCAAGATTTAATTTGAGATCGGTACTTTCATTACATTGGGTACAAAGGAAAGACTGGCCAGTGAAGCTAGGATTATCTACCAAACCCACCTCCGAATACATAGCACAAGCTATTCAAACTAATTTTAATTTTAAGGGCCTATGGCCATTTCAGTCATGATAACCTCGGACGAATTAATGGAAGTAGATCTTGTAGCAATCAATACCGAAGTAAAAATTAAACTAACAAATATTACAGAAGCAGTTACCATAAATTTATTCTCTTTTCAACTTAACAAAAATTAAAAACTTACAAGGTACCAAAAATAATAAAACTGAACAGAATTAGTTTTAGAAAAGTAAGAATTATTTCCAGTAATATAAAATTATTCAAATTATAATAATAAAATAAAATAAAAATAGGCAAGAGCTTCATTTCCAAGAGAGGAGACTATAATGAAATAGATATTTCTTCAGCTTATTTAACTGGTCGAATTACTGCATGCAGTCTCACCAGTTAAAAGTGTTATTGGAAATATGCTAAGGAAAATATTCAAGGGATTTATCCTGGAAGCCACAAACGTATTCGTATTGGTTGTTAAGTTCCATAAAAGTAAGATGCCAAAAATGGATGACAGATGAGGTTAAGAATTTAAATCAGCAAAAGAAAAGTATGAAACAGTTACAGACAACCGCAATTAAGATCTTTATGTACATTACAGAAGAATATGTAACAAACCACTGATATGGTAATAATATGGGGGAAAGGACAAACAGAGAGTTAAGAACAGGGATAGGGAGTTTTTCTCATATGTAAATACAAAAAAAGAGAGAAGTGAATAAATTAAACAGTACCGTTAATTGGCTGCAGTGGAGGGTTCGGAAAGCCCAGAAATGGCAGATGAGTTAAGCCGATACTCTCAACGATATTTACAGCAGAAAGCGAGCTCGAATCTCCGGGAAATGTTAAGGAGTCAGTTGCTGTAAGCAAGGCTCCGCGGAAGGATGGTATATATTTATAATTAAAAAAGAGACTTCATGTGATGTATTAAACCTTTGGGAATGTTAATGAGAGCTTAATTAGACTCTGGGAAGCTACCCTTGGATTGGAGAAATGCCGTTTCTCCACTCCACAAAATTAGTGTTAAAGAGGAGGGTGGGTAACTATAAGTCAGTGAGTTTGACTTCTATGGTAGGGGAGATCATGGAGTCTATGGTTAAGTATACCTTTCAGGACCATCTCTACAAGAATGGTAACTTGAATGGATCCCAGCAAGGGTTCGTTAAGGTGGAGCGGTCATGCTTGACTAATCGGTAAATTACTATGGTATAGGTAACAATTTTTACCGTCTCTAATGGAAGGCTGTTATGTAAACTGGAGGAAGTTGGAGTTACTGGTAAGATCCTACGCTGAATCCTAGGTTGGCTAAAAAGATATGCGAATAGGAGATGGCAGAAATCATTTATGATAACCCTTTATTATCATAAAAATCATTTATGATAACAGAGGGTTATCATAGGTCAATCTTCGGGGAACCAATGTAACAAGTTGGATTCCTTAGGGGATTGGTGACAGGTTCCCTTTTATTTCTAATTTTCATAAATGATATTGACGAGGGTATCCAAGGGAAGCGTGGGAAAGGATGGATAAAAATTCGAGCCAGACCATATTGCTTCAAAAGGATTTGAATCGGATGCATATATGGTCCAAAAATAGCAACAAAAGTTTAATGCTTCGAAATGTAAGATTGTTACATTGGTTCCCCTTTGGGGAACAGAAATTCTGGAGTTACGTGTAAGCCTAGTTGGGGGGGGGAAGCGGAGCGCAAAGTGGTTCAAGATGAAACGACGGATGTCGTTTCATCTTGAACCACTTTTCATGCAGTGTAAATAGGAGGCTAAGACGACACATGGTGTCCTCTCCATGATTTTTAGGACCTTTCTAGTAAGAAGAAGAACGTCATGATTCCTCTACACAAGGTGATGGTCGGACCACATTTGGAGCATTATATTCAAGTCTGGAGACTGCATCTAAAAAGACAGAACTTTCTGCAGAAGATACAAAAAAGTACTAGTGATGAACGCAAATCGATGAATATATGAAGAAGATCTTAAATATGGACTACAAAGTTTGACAACTAAAAGTCACAGAAGAGATCTGATTGAAGTCTCCTAAGGCACTGAAGGGATTGAATAAATTGAATGAAGAAAGTCTAATCTCCCTCATAGGCGAGACAAGAACCAAAGGGCACAAATATAAAATCTCACAGAATAACAGAAGACTGAATCTCATCAAGTTCACTTATGGACGGCAGAATGTCAAACACTCGAATAAGTTGCTTGCCAACATGATATAGGAAGGATGAGGAAATGATTCTGAATACGTTAAAGCGAAAGTGGGTGGCTAACTTGTGAGAATGGAAATAGTATAAATTACAGATTTAATATGAAAGATGTGGACATGTGTGGATAAAGTAAAGTGTATTTAGGGTCATACGGCACCAGGGGTTTCCCCCATCTCCGCGTTGTTTACATTGTGATGGGTGTGCCAGTTTGCTGGAAATGCCAGAGATTTAAAAGTGTATGGATATTGTATATGTGTAGTGTACCGTTGTTCATCTGGTCATTTAGCCGCTGGACCCCTAGTGAGGCCCAACGTTGCCCCACTTTCGCCCTGTGGAGGCAGACCAGGTACACCAGTATTATAATTATTTACTCTGGCAGGTCCTGCCACCTAATTTCCTGAGATTTCAGTGGCTAGGACTTAAAAAAAAAAAAGAGAGCGCACATATACATACATACAAAAAATGCATATACATACACATTAATTGGTATAGGTCAGTTTGTTTATTTATTATTCAATTTATTACTCCTGAACAGCCTTCAGCTAGGAGGGTGCCTATATACATTTGTACATTATAACTTAGAGATCAAACCTAGAAATCGTACATAAATTACGCATATTATTACTATTTCTATTTAATTAGTTTCTATATAATATTATAAACATTAGTTTCTATATTCCAACAAATAACATCTAAAGTGAGCAAATAAAGCAGATACAAATATATACAGTGACACAAGCAAAAGGTAGACATATAAACACATACGCGTCCTAATATATGCATATACAGCTAATACATATATATACAAAACACATAATGATTTAAAACAAATTAATTCATCAGCAAAGTAGAGTTCATGGGAGATTCCATCCTGAAGGAAATAATCAGGAAACCTCTACAGTTGTATGTGGTGGTACATGTCCTGTATCTTCTCAGATCTGTATGCTTTCTCATCACAGAATTGTGGGGATCAATCTTCAGGGTGTTGTACGTTTGGAGGATGTTAGACGGAAAACATCTTCTACACATAGTTAAATTCTGTAATAAGTCAGTTCGCGTGGTGAAGGCGATAGAATGAGAAATGGAGTTTTGGGTGAAATTTATTTTGATGGTTAAATTTGGATTGTGTGGGACTTTCGCTTGCGTATAGTTAGAGTGGGGAAGGGAGACTGAAGATTGGGGGGGGGATATAGTCAGAAATAAGGAGCCGATAGGGAAGGTAGCTCCAGCTTGCAGTGGGGCATGCCCATGCCCCCACCAGAAAGAAGAGAAGGGTGGTGGGGGTAGCAGGAAAGGAGCCGTCTCCCTCCACCACCGGAGAAGGGGAGGAATAGTGGGCCAGACAAGGGAGCTAGGCGCCTCCGTAGCCAGGTGGGAAGGAGCGGCAGTGCGTAACACACGCTTCTTGATTAGACCGGGGTTCCCGGAGCAATATGGCCTTAGTTGCTAATGCTCCTAAAAAACCAAACAACAAACAAACAAACAAACAAAGGAGCTGACCCAGATCGCCAATAGGGCGTGAACGCCTGTGGCTGCGAAGTGGTCGTCTATCATCAGTGGCCTACCATCCAGGGCTAATGGAATTCGTTTAGGCTTTCTTGTCAGGTTCCTACAACGACTGTGCGGGTTCTTCATCTTTTGGTGAGAGTCGCTCATGGGACTGAGTCCCGTCCGTGTATCAGTTGGGAAGGATTTTCATCAGGGTTGAAGGTCCAGGCATGTGTACATAGTATAGTATAGTATCTTATGTAGGATACTATACTATACTATCCACACATGCCTGGACATTCAAACCTGATGAAAATCCTTCCCAAATGTGTGGATAATCAACTTCCAATGGGAATAGTATGAATCGTAGATTAAATAAGTCAAACGTGCAAGATATCAACTTCAACGAAGTATTTGCAGCGCCACCATTGCTAGAGGCCACTATACTCATTTTTTCTTTTGTTTCATTGAGAGGCAGTTGCATATCCCGAACAGACAATTTCTGTTTAGACGGCTGAGCATTATATTATTACTATAATTTTACGGTACTCTTCAAGTTGCTATAATATTATAGTTTCAAAGGTGAGAAAGACTAATTTAAACGGACGGCAAGAAAAATATATTCCAGTAACATTCGATTTTGAATATTATACTATTGTACGAAGGATATTAAAAAATTTTACTCCTGACATTCTTCTGTGTATTCTATGAACGTTATGTTTTATTGAAGGTATTGCTTGTTTATCTAGTAATATATGCAGAAGTTTCATTGCTCTAACCCTTGTTTCTCTTGTTACAGAGCTGAATGTGTGACAGAGTATAATAATGGATAAAGTTGAATATCGATCAATCCATTATCGAATTCCTGTTTTTGCACGGCAAACAGCCAAGAGCTATCGATGAAGAGATGTCTACGGCGTATGGGGGATATCTGTCCATCGTATGACGTTGTAGAACATTGGAGGGGGTTCAAATGTGGCCCGGAGAGCGCCCATAATAAGGAAAAAAGTGGGCAGCCATCCACATCTCACACTGCCGAATTCGTGAAGATAATTGAACAGCTGATTCTCAATGACTGCCGGATAACTATTAAATAGGTAGTTACTGAGACTGGAATAAGTGGAGAGTATAATTCACAATGACTTGAATAAGGGCTCAGCACGACGGATTCCTCACTGGCTCACATGGCTTCAGAAAGAAAAAAAAAAAAGGCAGGCCTGCTCTGCTGAATTGATTGTCATTAGCCATGTGTGACAGCGATGCTGACCTGTATTCCCCCCCCCCCCCGATTGGTAACTGTGGATGAATCGTGGACGCATAATTTGACCTAGAAACAAAACAGATTTCGAAACAATGGAAACATCCATCCATCATCAACTCCCAAAAAGGCTAGAGTGCAACCATCTACAGAGAAGGTGTTGCTGTCAATTTTCTGGGATGATATGGAATTATTCTCTCAGATTTTTAGGAGGAGAAGAAGGTTAGCACCATTAATGCACATTACCACAGCATTGTCATTGTATATAAATGTCTGTGGTGGCACCTAGACTAGTGTCCATCTCCACCATATACAGTATTGTGTTAAATGAAACATCTACAAAATGGGCCTGTAATGTAATGTATGTATGTGTATTAAATAATGTGTTAAAAAAAAAACAAAAAACAGGCCACTCTGCCACCAGGGGGAAAGCACCCACAGGGAATGTTTGCCACCCGGTTCCCTGTCCCTAGGCTCTTGGAGTCGGACCTGAGTATACTTTACTAACTATGCATCAAGCACAAACTCCGCTCCCAATGGATGGAGTGCAATACCATTGGAAGCCATCACTACCACCACCCCCTGAGTGTCCACACCAGGAAGGGAAGAAAAAAAAAAATAATAAATAAATAATTAAAGAAAGTTCCCGCACTCCTCGCAAAGAGGGACTAATCCCGCATCAGCCAACTCTCTGATGCCAGCACAACAAAAAAAAAAAAAAAAAAATGTACAAGAACAACTGATACACGGTTAAACTAATCAGAATTTACCAAAATAGCCAATTGCTTCCTTTTCCGAAAAACTCTTTTTGCAAAATCTTGTAATAACTGAAAGTACTCAGGAATGAATAGGTACTGTAGACAACAGTACCTATTCCCTCTATGTAGATCAGGCACATGGGTACTGAGAGTTATTCTCAACAGCTCATAAATCAGACAATCGAACAGCACATGATCCCAAGACTAACGCTTAACAAACACAATGTGAATCAGACTCACATAATTTACTTCTCAAAGACCCATGACCAGTTATTAAATAGGAAATTTCCATATTCATGTTAAACCACTAATTTTTTTTAAGATCAACATTAAAGGTTACATTAGGGATGAACATCCTAGTCACAATTCCTGTCTCACTAATATTCCACCTACCTTGCCACATACTAATTAATTTAAGCATTGTATTTTTATCAGATATCTTCCAATCACTCTCGATATCATTAGTAATGTTCAAAAAAGTTACTTGTCTACCGTTCCTAGTATAATAGCTTAAATGCCCAATAAAAATATAAAGATCTAAAGGAAGCATCCCTGAAATATCCTGCAGGGCATTGGTGGAGACAGTTTTACATGATCTCAATATAGTTAATAACATGGTTCTCCGCAAAGAATTTATTTTTTTTCTAAACTTAACAGTTTTAACCTGTCTATACCAAACAGATGAAGCGTAAGACACAATAGGCAAAAATATGGATTTACAATACAGATAAAGAACCTTCTTATTCAACACATTACCACAGCAACTTACTGACGCAATTAAGGAGAAGCGACGCGGAATTCTGAGAAAAGGCGTGCTTTTGCTTCACGACAACGCGCCTTCCCACACTGCTGTCACAACCGCTGATCTTGCTCATCATCAGTTAGGACTTCAAATTTCCCCACACCCGCCTTATTATCTGACTTAACACCTTGTGACTCCTTCTTTCCACAGCTGAAATAATTTTGGAGTGGAAAGTTTTTTTTTGGCAATCCAAAAGGTAATTTCTGCGACAGAAACATGGTTTCAAGGGCAGAGTAAGACTTCCTACAAAAATAACACAAGGAGGAACCGCAAAAAGTGAGATAAATGTGTCCCTTTGGGTGGCGACTACATAGAAGAGGAGTAATATATGTTCCAAATCTCGACTTCCTAGGTCACGTACAACGTGGTCAGGGGAAAAACTTTTTGATACCTCCTCTTATGCACACGGATTCCGCCCATTCACAGTGGTAACAAAATGTTTCCCCTGCCTGGGTTATGGACACACCTCCTAGAATTGTTCCCACAGCTCCCCCTCTTGCGGACACTGTGCTCGCAGTGGACATGTTAATGCTGAGTGTCCCCACCGAGATGAAGAGCCTAGCTGCATAAATTGCAAAAGGCGAAGACGGGAACATAACCATTCCGTCCGGCACATCTCCTGCCCAGAATACCAAAGAGCATTAGAACTAGTACGGCAAAGGACTGCTAATGTTTAGCCCAACCAGCTCTACTCTTCGAGATGGTTCCATCGCTAGGCCCCTCCACTATACTGAAAATTCCCCTTCCATACCTGGACCCTGGAGTCTAAAGATTATGCAAATCAACGGGCACAGGTCACATACTGTGGCAGACGAAATCTGCCTTGCTGCAGAGAGCCACTCTGTTGACATTATCTTGATTCAGGAGCCGTATGTCACTAGGGCCCATTCTCTTCTCTGCAAAAATCGCCGGGTATTCCATTCACACCCGCATTATTCAACCTGCCCAGGCAGATCCCAAAACATGCATTGTGGTGCTTAACAGAGATCTGGATGTCTTGGTCATTCAGGGACTCTGAAACCAGTTTGCAACGTCCATCCAAGTCACATACTCTGAACAGTCCTTCTACCTGATGTCACTCTACTGCCCCCCATCAGCAGATATCAATGACTCCCTTAACTTCTTGGAGTACGCCCTGGACTTCATCGGCCCCGAATCACTCCTCATAGCCACAGATGCCAATGCAAAATCACCATTCTGGTTTAGTTCTACTACCGACACCCAGGGAATGCTGGTTGAGGACTTCATCATCAGCAGGAATCTAACGATCCACAATCAGCCTAGTCAGTATACAACTTACGGCAGCTCCATTGGAGAGTCAAACATTGATCTCACCATTTCCACAAGGAAACGTAGCCCTCTAATCTCAAATTGGGAAGTTATTCCCAACTGGACAATTAGCGATCACAGAGTTATCCTGTTCTTCATAACATTAACTACAACCATAGACACCAATGAAACTAGGATTCCGGACTTTGTTAGATTTTCCATCAGAAATGTTGACTGGGAAGCTTTCGAAAGATCTATTGTCTCAGATTTCCCTCTCACGGATCCAACCCAATACAGTGTCCGCACTGCTGACGAATTAGTTACAACCTTGCAGCAAGCTGTCCTGAAGGCCTCTTATAAATCTGCCAAGAAGAAAATCTTCCGTCCCACTGTATGCCCTTGGTGGTCTCAGGAACTCACCTTGCTTAGACGGTCCGTCCACCGATCTCGCCGATTTTACCAGCGACACCGTGACTGGCCAGCCCCAGAAGTAGCACGACTATACAGCGACTACATCGCTAAGAAAAATGAATACGCAAAGGCTATTGCAACTAGGAAGAAGGCAACATGGTCTGACTTTGTCAGAGAATCTGGCACGACAAATCAGTGGGGTCTGGACTACAAGATCATGCGGGGCAATATCTACAATCCGGACATCTTCAGCACAGTGATTACAGACTCCCGGGAGACTTCCAACTGGCAGGACTCAGCCAATCACATCCTGGATAAGCTATTTCCACCAGACGACACTGCTCAGGACTTGTCTGAGCATACTGCCATTCGTACTGCAAACAACAGTTATGAATCAGATGAAACCACAGAACCTTTCACCTTGGAAGAATTATCAGCAGTTCTCCAAAATATTAACATCCAAAAATGTCCAGGATTAGATCTCATTGAATACAGTTTCATCCTCCGTCTTCACAAGCTTCAGCCAGAGTATATACTCTTACTGTACAACAAATGTCTTCAGGAGGGATGTTTTCCTGTGGACTGGAAGATCTCGCTACTGAGACTAATTAAGAAGCAGCACAAAAACCCTACTGACCCGCGCTCTCACCGTCCAATTGCGCTACTTGCAAACTTTGGAAAAATACTGGAGCGGCTTATGGCACTCAGGACCACAGCTCTCAAGCACAGAATCTCCTCTCCCCCTGCCAATATGGTTTCACTCCAGGACGATCCTGTGAAGAGGCTCTCTTTGATCTAGTTCTGCACATAGAAAACTCTGAAGCAAAATTTGAACTTGCCATCTTCATTGACTTCGAGGGCGCGTTTGACACTGTCTGGTGGGACAGTGCTCTGGCACGCCTCCGGACAGCCTCCTATTCCAGTCATCTCTATAGACTTTTTCAAAGCTACTTTTCAGATAGAACAGTAATTCTAAAGTCAAAATACCATCATGTCTCCAGGCCAATCACCCGGGGGTGCGCTCAGGGCTCAGTCCTGGGCCCCCTCGTGTGGAATATGATCCTACAAGACTGGCTTTCCCGCTCCTTTGCTAATACCAAGATTGTTTCTTTTGCGGACGATCTCACGATAGTGGTGTCCGGCCGCTCTCGCAAAGCCATAGAAGACAATGCTAATCGGGTCCTTGACGACCTCTCTTCCTGGGCTGCACTAAATAAACTACGGATAAATCGAAGCAAGACTAAAATGATGCTGTTTAAAAATAAGCTGCACCTCAGGCGGCCTCCGCAAGTTAAAGTCTCTGGGGTACAACTTCCCATTGTTACACAGACCACTGTGCTAGGGGTGGTTCTGGATCACAAATTAAGCTTTCACCCCCACCTCATCCATCTCAGCTCCAAGGTGAAAAAATTTTCAGGCTCAATCATCAGAATCACCAGGAATTAATGGGGTCTGTCCAAGCGGTCGCTTCAGCTGTACTATAAAGCCGTCTTCCTTCCAATCGTGAAGTATGCTGCAGGTGCTTGGTTCCACCGAGCTAGATTGATTAATATGATAGGCAAATTAGGCTCTATACAACGGACAATGCTTCTGGCTACCCATAGGGTATGCAGGACAGCATCCACTGCTGCTATCCAGGTCTTAGCTGGGACCCTTCCACTGGACTTGTATGTAACCTTCCGTGGCCTGACCTTTAGAATCAACAAGAAAATTCCAACCAAGATCTTAGACATTGAGCTAAACCTGAACACTGACCCTAAGGCAGAGAAAACACGCTGTTACAATGAGATGATAAATATCTGGCAGACAAGATGGGACACTTCCACCAAGGGAGCAGTTACAAGGAGATTCCTGCCGGATGTGACTTTCCCCTCCTCTAAGTCGGCACAGAAGTGGCTCTCTCTAACTCTTGAGACATCGTTCCTAGTCACTGGCATGGCTCATTGAACGAGAAGCTCTTCCAACTAGGCCTAATACCCATAGACGTTTGTTACTGCGGGGCCAAGGAGAATTGGTTCCACCTTCTCTTCGAGTGCACTCTCTATGAGGACCTGAGGCAAGACCTGGCAAATACCATCCCTCTCACTGAAAACCAACTGGACATTCTGTTACAGACACCACAGAACCTTGCTGCCTTCCAGAACTTCTCCACACAAGTATTCAAGCCGACCGGGCTAGCCGAGTGGGTAAAGTACCTGCCCGGCAACCCAAAGGTCGCGGGTTCGATTCCCGCCTCGGGCTTGGATCAAAGTACTGCAAAAACCTTGAGAGGTGCAATATGGCCACAGAAGCCGATGCGCCAACAACTACCAAATCAAAAAAAAAAAAAAAAAAAAAAAACACAAGTATTCACGCGCAGGAAAGCCTCCTACAGAATAACGCAGGCTACTAATGGGGATCCCCAGACAGCAGCTTACAAATTTTATTTTTCATTTATGTTATTTTATTTTTTCTTCGTGATAACGTACTTTTTTTTTCCCCTTCATTCCTCTCCCCACTAGTGTAGCTTCTCTCTCTCTCTCTCTCTCTCTCTCTCTCTCTCTCTCTCTCTTTTTTTTTTTTTTAATTACACCACGGGATTTTTTTTATTATTATTTATTTATTTTTTTATTATTATTATTTTTTTATTTTATTATTTTTTTTTTTCTCACTTCCTCTGGAATGGGCCCCCAGAGGAACCTGGTCCACCTTTTGACAACATCAGAGTTTCAGTCAGAGTTTCTTTTGAGACGGTACGTGTTTTATTGGGACTGGCCCACCTTCCCGTGGTGTGGACGAGTACCCAGAATCATCTGTCCAGGTGACTGATGCTTCTGGGTAGCCAAGAGGCCAGAACAGAACAACAGAACACACACAAACCTACGTCATTCACATTCTGGTCCATTTGTAGTGATACTGCTCTTCACAGAGATACGAGGCGGAGTTGAACAGACGTTCTAGGAGCCGCCCTTTACAAAACACATGTCCACCTCCTCTTATAGGAGAAGGGAGTTAACTGCCATACATCGAGACTGATAGCGCAGTAACATAAATCGCATAAGACAGAGACAACTCCTGGAAAAGAAAACGAATGGAAAAGAAAGGAATAAAGAAAAGAAGAAGAAAAGAGAATCAACGAAAAAAAAAAAAAAGACAGGACAGGGATTGCCTCATGAGTGCCCCAATCTGAATCAAGTGGACAAGAATAGAGACAACAAACAGCAAATTGCAGCCTAGCTCCCAAAGCCTCACGACAGCCTGAAGAGGGCACCCTAGCCCCCTTCACCTTTAAACCCTACTCCCCCGAGGAGACGATTCTCTCGTCGCCCCCCCTCATTTCTACTCTGGTGGGGCATGGGCATGCCACACTGAAACTTGGAGCTGTCTTCCCTATTGGCTCCATACTTCTGTCTTTCTCCCCCCAGTCTTCAGCTCCCCCCTCTCTATCTTCACGCTAGCGAAGCCCCACACACCTAAATTTAAACACATCCAAAATATCTTCACCCACGTTCTGGCTCAACTCAAGCGACATCAACCCCACGATTGACGTTGGCACATGTATGCACGTTGTGTGTACATATGTGCATGTATCGTTAAAAATTTTATTTTTTATTATTTTTTTTTAAATTTTATTTATTTATTTTTCTTTCTTATTATTATTTTATTTATTTATCTTTTTTTTATTTCTTTATTTATTTACTTTTTTTTTTTTTTTTTTTTTTTTTTTTTAGGTCCTTAGCTACTGAAATCTCAGGAAATTAGGTGGCAGGACCTGCCAGGGTAACCTAAGTCTACTGGGTCCTGGTCTGCCTCCACGGGGCGAAGGTGGGGCAACGTTGGGCCTCAGCAGGGGTCCAGCGGCTAAACGACCAGATGAACAACGGTACACGGCACTACACATATACAATATCCATACACTTTTAAATCTCTGGCACTAAATACACCTTACACCTTACCTCCTCTTATATATATTTAGTACTGCAATTTTTTGGGTAGTTTTAGTAAATTCAGTTCTGCCTATTGTAAAATAATTAAATTAAAAAATAAATGCAATGATGCATATTTTATGATTCTGAAAACTTTAAACTTTATAAATAAATTTGTATTATTCTATTGCATTATTTATTAGTAAAATTTCACATATTGAAATTTAATATTACAATTCTTTGTCCCATGTAAAATGGGGAGAGGGAGATATTTCTTGAATCTCTGGCATTCAATATAAATATTACGTATTAATATACTCAAATCATAAAATTATTTAAAATACTGTAGTAAGCGGCACAGCGCGCGTATTTCATTCCACGTGTACAAAAACTACTTACAAAAAAACTTTCTTGTTGATGGAACTAGGTATAACGAAGATGATATGGTAACCACTTCCATTATGGGTTGCGATCGTGATTAGGAAGTTTCAATGCCCACTACCAATATAATAAAAAGGAAGAGGACGACTTTGATATGGCTAGAAAATTTTATTTTATTTATTTTTTTGATATTGATTCAAACTTGAATCGCGGGGTAAAATTTCCAAGGGAATTAAAAAACTGCTCACTTGCATACCACTTGCGCCGCTACCATATCGCCTGACTGATAGAGAGTGCAAAGGACGGGTGAGGATTGGGCAGTAGGGAAATTGAAAAACGTTGCCTTGTTTGACAAATGTTTCATACTGACGGCAGGACCAGCATATAGCAAAAACAGCATTAGTCATGAACCTATCCCGCTAAGTGTCAATAATGAAGGCTAATGGTGGTGGTCAAATAGTGTGGGAAGTGTTTTCGTTGTGTACATTGGAGCCCCTTGATACCAGTGGAGCAACATTTCGATGGCTACATCCCTTTATAGCTACAGTGTATCCATATGCAAACAGTTCTTTCAACAGGATAAGATGCCGTGTAAAAATGTCATAATTGTTCAAAACCGATTTCAGGCACAAGAGGTGAATCAAGCCATTGCAGTGGCGCCTTTCCGGTCACATTTTATTCCAATTGAGCACCTGTGAAATGAGCCCTTCAGAGTACAGATCCGCAACCATCCACTTTAAAACAACCGTCGGAAGCAACTGAGTCAACATGAAGTAGCATTTCTGTGGATGGCTTTTGAAGCCTTAAGGGGGGGGGGGCATGGAGTAGCATTTCTGTGGATGGCTTTTGAAGCCTTCGGGGGGGACATGAAGTAGCATTTCTGTGGATGGCTTTTGAAACCTTAAGGGGGGGGGGGGAACTTAGTCGCTATTAGGTAGATGTACCTAATAAAGTGGTATTTCAGTGTACGTTATTTTAATAATAATTTTTTTTTTCGCACTTATTCCACCCATTCCAAAATAACACGGGCCATCGACTTATAGTCATGGTAAAAGTTATTCAGATGTGGTCAAAGCCATCCATTTCATTTTTATATTTTTGCAAATCTAAAAATATATCTCGAAACTTGATATTTTTAAAAACTAATAATTAACTATTAATTCAATTACAAATAAATTTTAAAAAATCACTAATAAAAAAATTAATAGAACATTTTTAGAACCTCTGGATGTCTGTGAAGTTTTCGCGGAACATACTTTGTAGCACTGTTGTAGAGTCTAGACAGTTTTGAACCTTGCATATTTGTTAAATCTTATTAATATACCTCGAGGTTTTTTTAAAAAAAGTTATCTGTTCCTCTATCATTAAAAACAACTAAAAATCATAAATTCGTCCCCCTGTCAACAAATCTCAGAACGTAATTTGAAAAGCAGTGTCTTAGAGAATAACATATGAACTAAAATTTCACATATATAACTTTAATATGGTTTCAAGAACCATGAACCTTGATTGTCTTAGAATATATCCAAGAACAGAAATTGTTAGTTTCACCTTCTATTGAATTATCTGTAGAGTTTATTTTGATCAACGTAGAGTGAAAGTCCATGGTTTAATCATGGTTTCAATACTTAAAAACTTTTGGTTCGCTTTCAGCTTATAAATATGGTTAGGGGCACCTTTAGACTGTCGGATGAAAATAAGACACTGATTTCAAACGTAATTTATGATACTGTACTGTTTCCCATCCAAATAATAATTCAATATTTCAGTATCAAACCCCAGAGACTCACATCTGGTGAGTATGGGCTTGGCATACCCAGGGTCCTGCCTGAGCTGGATATCATCATTCTTCTCTTTCTTGGTGAT
Source organism: Mastigoproctus giganteus (assembly GCF_048544385.1). Lineage (NCBI taxonomy): Eukaryota > Metazoa > Arthropoda > Arachnida > Uropygi > Thelyphonidae > Mastigoproctus > Mastigoproctus giganteus. The sequence continues at coordinate 128,121,994 of NC_143576.1, read as the reverse complement.
TCCCTTCTGCTTCTCACACACTCACACTCTCTCAGGGTAGCTCACAATTTTATTTAATTTATTTATTTATTTATTTTTTTTTTTGGCTGGTGCAGCAAAAGCCTCAGGCTTCCTCGCACCATATGGCTAATGATAATAATAATCATCATCACCGTTAGTAACGCAAGAGAAAACGTCATCGTCAGCCATGAGACGTGGGTGAGCCAATGTAATTCAGAATTTCCTGCCACGAAATTATTGACGTCACTAAAGTGACGCAATATCATAAGAGAACTTCGTCACCTTAGAACCAAGAAACGCGTACGTTTTGTGATAAGACACACAGTCATACGGGAGCCACAAATGGAGAAAGCGCGTAGGCGAGGTGAAACATTACTCTTCAAGTGTTTGCTATTTTTAGGCTTCGATACACTTGCCCAGTCAAGAAACGTGGGAGGACAGAGAGAATGGATGCATTTTAATAATGACTTTGCGATTCTCAATACTGGTTTTATTCCAATTCATACTATTAAAACAAAAGGGGGTGGGGGAACCTTAGAGATTCAGTTAATTAAGAAAACTAGTTTATCAAGCATGTACGGGCAATTATGGCCAGTTGTTACAAAACCTTCACCTGATTTCAGTTAAACGTCAGGTTTTATCAGTTATTCAAAGCTTTCTGGAACTGAGGTTTTCTCGAAACTTTTTTTTCTTTAAACAGTGTTACCCAGCAAATATTTTTTAATATAAATAATAACTGTTTTAATTAGTATCGTTACCTTACCGTCAGTTAATTTTTTGCCGATTTTATGTTAAAGCTAACAAACTAAATGAATGTTTTGCATCTACATTCACACATGAGGAGTTATTCAGGGAGGGGAATGCCAGAGGTGTATTCAACTCTGTCAGTAAGCTAGATAATCTTGTAATAACTGAAAGTAAAGTGTAGGAGAAATTGTTGAAGACAAACATAAGAAAGGCATCTGGGGTGGATGGAATCTATCCAGTTATATTAAAGGAGGCAGCAAAGGAAGTAAGCAAGCCCTTAGCCATAATTATGAGAGCTTTCTTGGACTCACGGGAGGTACCCATGGACTGGAGATGTTCAAAAGGTAACCCCAATCCACAAAGGAGGATCAAAGGGAGACACAGGTAATTACAAACCTGTTAGTTTAACTTCTGTTCCAGAGAACTTAACGGAGGCACTGGTTAAAGATGCACTGCAGGATCATCTAGACAAGAGTTCAGTTATAGTTCGGACACAGCATGGGTTTGTTAAGGGGAAGTCCTGCCTAACCAATTTTATTGGCTACTATGATGTAGTCACAAAGGAACTGGATGCAAAGAATAATTTTGATATCATATATTTGGATCTTATAAAAGCCTCTGATACTGTTGCACATGGAAGACTGCTGCACAAACTGGAGCAGTGTGGCATTGGAAGCAAATTGCTGCTATGGATAAAGGGATGGTTGAGTGGGAGAAGACAGAGAGTGGTAATCAATGGACATGGCAGCTCTTCGTAGACTAATGTTATTAGTGGAGTCTCCCTAGGTTCTGTGTTGGGTCCATTGTTGTTTTCTGTATTCATTAATGATACTGATCATTGTATATCAGGCTTAATGTCCAAGTTTGCAGACAATACAAAGGTCGGCAGTGTTGCTAATGACAGTATGCTGCTGCAACAGGATCTAGAAAAGTTGAGCAGATGGGCTGAGAGGTGGCACTGAAGTTTAACACTCACAAATGTAAAGTACTGCATATGGGAAGCAGAGTAACGTATAAACTGTGTGGTACTACACTGACAGTGGTAGAGAGTGAAAATGACCTGGGGGTAATTGTGCAGGCAGATATGAAGTTCTCTGAGCAGCACAGATGGTCTGCAAGAGTAGCTCATGGTGTCTTGTCAATGATATACAGGAATTTTTCCAGTACCTTGAGTACTGTATACAGGTCTGAAGGCTTCATTTTAAAAAGGATGTAGGGCTGTTGGAACAAGTACAGAGAAAGACAACAAGATTAGTGAATGGAACAAAGGGTTACTCTTACGAAGAAAGGCTTAAATTTTTCAAATTACAGAGTCTGGAGACTAAGCACCTAAAAGGTGATCTGACTGAGGTGTATAAAGGCTTGAATGGTTTGAGCATGCTCAATACTGATGGGATTCTTCCTCTTGCTCAGAATTGCCTGAGAGGGCATAAATTCAAATTGAGGAAAGACAGTTGTAGGATAGATGTGCGGAAGTTTGTCTTTAGCTAGTGGGTGGTTGATTGCTGGAACAAATTTCCGTTATTGTAGAAGTTGATAGCTTAAATAGATTCAAGGCAGAACTAGACAAACATTTGGAGCGAGTGGATGGGTGAAATTAGATTTTTTTTTTTGGTTGATGCTACATAAGCTTGCTTTCTTGCATCATGTGCCTTTGCTAATGCTAAAAAAAATCCTCGATTTTTTTAACAGGTTAGAAAAACACTTATATGAAAAATGAAACATGCTATTTATTAAGGAACATTTATAATTAATATTTAATTTTAATATTGAAAGACTTTTATATTAATATTTAATATTGAAATTAATATTTCAATATTAATTTTAATATTGAAATATTAATTTAATATTAATATTAATATATTAATATTACTAATTTACAATAATTATTATTTAGCCAAAAGGCTAAATAATAATTATTGTAAATTAGTAAAATAAATAAAATATAATAATAAAGATAATAATGAAAAAGTAATAACGGCTACCTCAAAAACCACACAATTTATTAAAATTGAATGTGCATTTTGAAATTCTCAGGAAAGCCCGGTCCCTGGACCAGGGACCGGGTTTCTACAAGGGCGAGTCCAACCTTGTTGTTTTGGCAAGGTGGGAGGGAAGGTGACAACACAAAAAAATTATTTATAGATGCGCAGAAGAAGAACATACAACAATCTTCTTGTATAATCAAATTAGGAAATGAAGGTACGGATTGGGCGCCATACCCCTACGACCGATGGTATTGAGAATTGGGTCTGTCATCCCAGAACTACGTAAATACTGTATAGCGTTACACCTAGTTCTGAAATTACATTTTCACCTTGAATCAAATCAGTGTTGCTACTGCGACACTTTCTTGTTAATCTAGACGGCATGAACTTTTACGAAATAATGGGAATGAAAATTCGCGATTCACAAATACTACTGCTACTACTTATAACAATAAAAGTATTTAATCGGTATAATTTAACAACCGACGTACTTTTGTGCAAAGCCATGAACGTTTCTTGGTTTGTCGACTAGTTCCTCTGGTTTTATCTATTATAGAAGATGCTTTTTACTAACTATCAAATCTAGTAACTTAAGGTCCGGAAACTGGAATGAAACCACAAATACCACCTTGCCTTACACAGGACGAAACTAAATTTTGCTTTCACTCAGATTGTCGATTTGCTTCCACGTGATTTTAACAACCACACCAAACCATCTGGTGGGGGAGAATTTCCTGGAAGTGTGGAATGCATCAGCCAATGGCTTCCATTAATCAATGTGCAAACAAAGCGATACTATTGACGGTGGTCCAAATCAAGGATTAAACAAATTATCAAAATGTAATGAAAAATTAATATGTATCAGTAGGGAGTTTTTTTTTTTTCTCCCTTGTCGATGTTACTTATTCCCGTAAACCTTGTTGGTTTTTGAACAACAAGGCTTACATGCATAAGCCATTGTAGGAAAATTCGCATCTTCCGTCTGTGGTGAAACTAAAGAGGTATACGTCCTCCTGTGGTGTATATTAAAATTTATCGATCGGGGCCACAGTTAGTAGCATCACTTTTCCACCCTTGTTCTCTATGAAATAAGCACTGTTCGTAAAAAACGTATCAAAATTTAAATCACTACAAAAAAAAGCATATTCTTTCGCATGCAAATGGCGTGATAAAAGCGTATTTACCTTGTCTCCAGAACAAGAAATTCGAAACAAAGGCTTACATAATTTTCAAATTCTTGTCATAAGCAAGCACCTTATATTTCATTATTCACATTAATTTTAAGAATAACTTTTTTAGTATAATAAATCCTCACATCGTAAGAACTGCAACCGTATACTTTACTCAAATAAGTCCAGACAGGAACTACTGCTCTCGTTGTAATGAGTGAATTAATCGTTCATTAATTTTTAAAAGTAGATTTAAAATTTTACACTCATATGGCTTTTGACTAAAGACAATGTACACATGTTATGGAAAACAACAAACGCCTTTGATATATATTTCCCAGGTTTCTTGTCACAAAATGGGATGGACTATTTAACTGAAGGACGGAATAAGATTTACACATAGATGTGTTGCTGAAAAGCGGCATGTAAATTAAGAGCTGATTTCCCATGATAGGGTATCTGAATACGCGCTTTGTCGGGAAAGCCGAATCTTTTATTTTTTAAACAATTTATCACAATCAACGTGTACTTTTTTAGTACATTTATGACAAACCGCGGTCTTGCGTTGCACGACCCTCAAATGTTTTCAATTTTTACTGGTTAAAAAGTGCTAATTAAACTCTATGGTAAATGATAGATTTTAAAATGCTGTGCATTAAATCTAATTTTGTTTTTAAAGAAATTCGAAAGCGTTTTTATGAATTTGGTATTGAAATTATTTACATAAAACTTATTTCAGCAATAATTTACTCGCAATACCAACTTTGTTGATAATGTTAATGATTTTGCTAATAGAAAAAGGTGAAGAAAGAATTTATCTCAGAAATCTGTTTTCAAAAATTTGCTTGTGGAATTTTATTATTATATTAGAATGATAAAATCTTTGAATTTTATTTGAATTATATTTTTTCGACCACTATGTTTTTTGAAGGCTCCAAAGCCTTTGTAAGCCTTAGGCACAGTGCCTAAAGTATCTAAAGCAAAAGACCGAGTAGAAATTCAAAACGCATCGATATTTACATATTGCTATTGATGGCCGCTGGCACTGTTATAACTCGTACAAGTGAATATTAAAATGCAATGGGAAACGATTCAAGCCCCCCCCCTCCTTAAATAATAAGTAAATATTGCTATTTATACTCCAAACGATATTGTAAGGTCAGAGGAGTTCACAAGGTAGATAGGCGCCTCCGTAGCCAGGTGGGAAGGAGCAGCAGTACGTAGCACACGCTTCTTGATTAGACCGGGGTTCAAGCCCAGCACCGCCAAATACGGAAGATGTGGAAAGGTCAGGGAATGACCACCGCATATCCCGGCGCAATATGGCCTTAGTTGCTAATGCTCCTAAAAACCAAATAACTAACAAGGTAGATAAATACAAGAACATTACCGTATTTGGTAGTCACGTTGGCACACCACAGTCGCTCAAAACGGTGTACTTCTTTACCTTCGGATATCATCTTTCTTGGTGATTGCCTTCTACTTCTGACTCTTGTTTTTTATCTCTCTCCCCCTCCCTCTCAGGGTAACTCAGAATTTTTTTTTTTTTTCCTTGCACCATATGGCTAATTATAATAATAATAATATATTTATACAGTATTTTGTAGAAAAAACTCTTGCAGGATATTTTTTTTTTCTCTTTCAAATATAAAAATTGTTATTAATTAAATACAATTTTTATATTTGATTGCATCCTGTCTTGGCTTGTATTTTCTGTTTGAAGGTCAGTGTTTATTTATTAGATTTATTTATTCATGCATGACCATAGGAGTTTCATACAACAAAGAAATAAGAAAACATTACTATATTTAGTAGTCATTCAAAATGCATGTATACTTTTGTACCCGCAAGCCTCACCATTCAATGATTTCCAGCCTAAGAAGACCAAAGCTTGTGGACCTGAAAAATACCCTTTAAGTTTGTCTGCTTCTTACTAGTTTAATATGAATGAATGGATGGAAGAAAAAGGACACTTAGCTGGATATGTGTCCTTTTTCTATTTTATGCTTAAAGTTTAGTTTTGTGCCTGGGGAGGGGAAAAAAATAAATAAAGTAATTATTATTATTAGCTGTATGGTGCAAGGAAGCCTGTGGCTTATGCTACACCAGCCAAAAAAAAAAAAATTCTGAATTACCCTGAGAGAGAGAGAGAATAGAAGGGAATCACCAAGAAAGAGAAGAATGATGATATCCAGCTCAGGACCCTAGGTGTGTTAAGCCCATACTCACCAGATGTGAGCTCCTGGGGTTACAGATAGGGGATACTCACCACTTTTGCAGGGATATCTCCCCCATCTGTTTCAGTGCCTTGGTATTGCACCACTTCAAATAAATGGCACTTTACTTGAGATTGTTAGAGGCACTGCAATGTTCATTTAAACACAGAGTATTTGACACTTTTGTAAGTTTTTCAGTGCTGCACTTTTTCAAATATTTTCTTGCTCAGATAGGAGGTGCTGTTTAAAGTTTTCCAATATCGAAGCAAGTTGTAAGGGTGGCAGTATGCTATATGAAAGATATGAGCACAGTACTCCTAATAATTTGAGCTTTGTTAAGCTGGATTTCAGTAAAAAAAATGTAGGATACTTCCTATTTGAAATTATAAAATACGTAATGCTATTTTTGCCTTTTCAAATTATGAAATGGCACTGAATTCTCCACACCCATGGAGAGTTCCTTCATCCATTTAGTATCTGTGGGCAGGAGTGGTCCCATGTAGGGACTATAATAAAAATAATGATTTTTTTTTTTTTTTTTTTTTTTAACTGCTACATGATGATTAAAGCTTAATGATATCCAAGATTTGGCTCTCCTCTTTAAAAAAATCCTGGGACCACCATTGTCCGAGGGTAAAGCTTGCTGAAAGGTTACTCCCCTTCAAATGAGCGATCAGTTTTACCAACTGGGAGCTGAGTGCCAACAAACTACTGATGATAAAGTACACACAAAGACTATCTTTGCACTACAGTTTCGGGCTCGCTAATCAGAATCCCAAATCTGCTAACTTTTCAATTTGTCTGCTGCTGCTAGAAGCTGCAACTTTGAGTAGAAAACTGCTTATGGAATTCCACAATATTTTTTAAGTCCATACTACTGACATCCTAACAGAATATCCAACTGGTGCAGTATGGCTGAAATCCTTTCTGTTAGTCTCACCACCACACCATGCCTTCATTTCAAGTAGCTACTTAACTACAGAATACTGTAGTGTCATTAATTTTCAGAAAGTAAATTAAAGCAGATGATCCATACAGCTGCAAAGTTATAAGCTCAAATCATAAGCCCACCCATGGAGGAGGGGCACTTAGAGGGACTAAAGCCCCAAAGTACATTTTGTTTTATATTATATAATTGTATTATCATGTGTCGATATTTATTAAAGCTATGGTACCTCGTGATATTGTAATTTTGCAACTGATTTATTACAAAACAAACATGTTATTTTGACAGGCCTGGAGTTCACATCTTCAGAAACAACAGTATAAATGGCCAGCAATAAATAACTATCATGACTATATTGTATGTTTCATTAATCCTGGGGGCTCACATCTGGTGAGTATGGGCTTGGCACACCCAGGGTCCTGAGCTAGTATCTCATTCTTCTCTTTCTCGGTGATTCCCTTCTACTTTTGACTCTCTCTCTCTCTCTCTCAGGGTAACTTGGGAATTTTTTTTTTCTGGTGCAGCATAAGCCTCGGGTTTCCTTGCACCATATGGCTATTAATAATAATAATAACTCTTGATATACTCACTAACTTCATCGGTGGTATAAATCTTTACCTATTTACATGACAACATTAAGTATCACATTAATATCAGTACATTATATATCCACAGAACTCCAAACTAATGCATAAAAGTGAGTTCCTTTTAGTTCTTTATAGATCTCCATTCCAATAATAATGCCTTTTAGAGAGCACATATGGGAAAAAACCATATACATATCACAGCACATTCCCATAATCAAGCTGTAAAAATCACAACACCCATATGATATGCAAAGACAAACTCATTTATGCTTCATGCATATTAATTATTTAAATTTTTTAAAAAAAAGTGTCCTGAGGAGTGCTTCCTAGGATATGTTTTTTGAACAAATGTGTGACATTGGCAGACCTGTCAATATTCACTATGCAAAAGCTGAAGTGTCAAATACTTGTATTCAAAACAATGAGAAAAAGGAACAAAGAGTATTAATAATGCTTTTTTCAAAGCCTTGAAAAAACTACATATATATCACAGCACATTCCTTGAAGATATTAATGAATACTTCTATTAATAGGTTAGTGTTATGCTGCTGCACTTTCCCACCCTATACAGAAAAGAACAGGATAAAAGAAATTTTTTAATGGGCTTTTTTCACATACACTGGGTAAATTAATATCTGGGCAAAGTTGCAGTTGCATGGGTTTTTCATTATATAAAATTAATTTATTAACCAGTAATAATAAATCTGTTTTCTTTAATAAGTATACCATGTTTTTTTTGTTTTTTTTTTAGGTAGAATAAGAAAAAAAAAAAAAAGTAAAGTAGTCTTAGATTAGTGTTTTGAGCATCATTATGTGATACAAGTTTTCTCTTTTAGACTCCCATATATGAATATTTTGTCTGGGACCTGTAATTTTTAAATGTACTCTTGAGCACAGTGTGCCCAATAATAAACAGCTTAACTGCATATGCATTAATATTTCATCTAATATTAAAATATTTTAATATTATAAAAGTGAAACATTGCAGGCTGCAGTAGATCTGATACAAAATTCAGGTACTCCCTGGATGATATTCGACCTTCCACTGGTATCAACGGACTAAGTCTGTGCCAACGAACCATTCCCCATACCACGTTACCACTTCCAGATGCTTGGGTTATCTTAACAAGGCAAGCAGGATCCACCACTTCATAAGGTTCTTGCCACACTCTCTGCCTACCATCAGCCCAAAACAAAGTGTATTGTGATTTGTCTAACTATATGTGACTTCCTTCCATTGTTCCACTGTCCAATCACAAAATTCTCAGCACCACTGCAAGCAGATTTTTCTGAAACAAGTGGCTTCTGAACAGGAAGGTGACTGCCAATACCCAATTTCTTCAATTCCCTGCACATAGTATAGGTTGAAATAGGGAGGATGCTGCACACTGAATGTCATATTTTCCATGCAGGCCCCCTTAGAGTAACAACGGCACGGCTTCACTCTTGAAGTACTGTTTTTCTGCTACATTTATGCCTTTGAGATGTGAAAGAACCACTTACTTTCCAGTTATGTCTTTTTTCAAAGTCTTACAGATTATGCATTTTCCCCATTCAGATTACTGCAGTTGAACAGCCTGTGCAGCCTTTATACTCAAGGCATTATGTCATCTCCCCAGTCAGTTTTTTTGCATTTCTTTTGTCTAAAACTCTTTTAATATAAAGGTTCATTCTTTGGCCAGTGTGTGTATTACCCATCCAAAAAATAATACAACTAGATCATATGCTCCTGCTGTAAAAAGCGCCTGCATGAGAACTCAAATGCTTTTACCAAAATTTGTATTGCTTGTGGATATAAAAATGACTACAAGTCCAAAAAAAAAAAAAAAAAAAATGCAAATATTATAAAGTAAGAAAACTTCCATGGAGAGTTCTGTACTGTACTGTAAATACTTGGGTACAAGTTGACTTGGAATATGTCAACCTGTCATTTTGGTACTTGGTAAGTTAGAAAATGTACTGACCCATGTATAAGCTAATATCAGAAAATGTGCTTTGAGGGCATAACTGATGCAGCTTGATTTTGCATATTTTGGCAAAATAAAATGATTGCAGTTTGCATAACTGTTTGATTCAAAACCTTTTTTGATAGTAAATGAATGGAATATTTATATTAATGTGTTTTATAAAATCAAAGGTACTGTTTTATCACTTATAAATATTAAATGATTAAGCGACTATTTGAAAAATTATTTTATCAGCAAAAACTTTGACATGCAATAATCAGCACACTGTATTCACTCTATAAGGAAATGAGAACAAGATGGATTTTTTCCAGTAACATTAAAATATTATTTTAAGTTATTAAACTAAAATTTTCTCTGTATGTAGAAAGCCATATATATAACTATATAAGGTGATGCCGTACTTTTTGATTTTGAAAACAACCAAAATGTCTCGACTTGTACTCAAGAATCTAGTCAGGGCCATACTTACACTTCTTAGGCCCGAGGCGCTAAGCTCTTGCAGGGCCCCCTTTAAAGCTACCAGAGGCCAAAAAAAAACTTGCATTTATAAATATGATCAGAAAAAAAAAAAAACAATTATTTTTACTGGTCTGTTTAAACACAAACGTAATACTGAGATTTCCAGTTATGTCTTTTTTCAAAGTCTTACAGATTATGCATTTTCCCCATTCAGATTACTGCAGTTGAACAGCCTGTGCAGCCTTTATACTCAAGGCATTATGTCATCTCCCCAGTCAGTTTTTTTGCATTTCTTTTGTCTAAAACTCTTTTAATATAAAGGTTCATTCTTTGGCCAGTGTGTGTATTACCCATCCAAAAAATAATACAACTAGATCATATGCTCCTGCTGTAAAAAGCGCCTGCATGAGAACTCAAATGCTTTTACCAAAATTTGTATTGCTTGTGGATATAAAAATGACTACAAGTCCAAAAAAAAAAAAAAAAAATGCAAATATTATAAAGTAAGAAAACTTCCATGGAGAGTTCTGTACTGTACTGTAAATACTTGGGTACAAGTTGACTTGGAATATGTCAACCTGTCATTTTGGTACTTGGTAAGTTAGAAAATGTACTGACCCATGTATAAGCTAATATCAGAAAATGTGCTTTGAGGGCATAACTGATGCAGCTTGATTTTGCATATTTTGGCAAAATAAAATGATTGCAGTTTGCATAACTGTTTGATTCAAAACCTTTTTTGATAGTAAATGAATGGAATATTTATATTAATGTGTTTTATAAAATCAAAGGTACTGTTTTATCACTTATAAATATTAAATGATTAAGCGACTATTTGAAAAATTATTTTATCAGCAAAAACTTTGACATGCAATAATCAGCACACTGTATTCACTCTATAAGGAAATGAGAACAAGATGGATTTTTTCCAGTAACATTAAAATATTATTTTAAGTTATTAAACTAAAATTTTCTCTGTATGTAGAAAGCCATATATATAACTATATAAGGTGATGCCGTACTTTTTGATTTTGAAAACAACCAAAATGTCTCGACTTGTACTCAAGAATTTAGTCAGGGCCATACTTACACTTCTTGGGCCCGAGGCGCTAAGCTCTTGCAGGGCCCCCTTTAAAGCTACCAGAGGCCAAAAAAAAACTTGCATTTATAAATATGATCAGAAAAAAAAAAAAACAATTATTTTTACTGGTCTGTTTAAACACAAACGTAATACTGAGAAATATAAAGAAGAGCACTGAACTAAACTCTGTGTCACAACTGCCAGTGAGGGTATGATTGACCAGCCACATGGCTTTATCACATGTGGTCAGCAAATCAACTTCCATCATAGTGTTTTATGACCTGCGTCCTCCGCTCTTTCACAAGTAGCTTCTCATTTCACATCATGACGCTGAACACCATAACTTTGTCCCCCCCCCCACCGGAATCAAACCCGGGCTGCCAGAACCGAGCTACGGGGGAGTGCAACAACAATAAAGTATAATACACAAATAAGTACGAACAAATTACTAATTTGTGTAATTACTAATTTTATTACAAAAATATCAAACACAAAATTTTTTCTCTCAACGGCAACTATTTCAAATGTAATTACTAAGTGTTACAAAAATATAAAAACATTTGCATCTTGTTTGTCAGTAGTAAATAATAGCAGGTAAATTATAAAATAGCAATGCAATAACTAAATTATGAGTTCATACAATTTATTTGTCATCAATGAAGCTCTGGTTGGGCTGACGATCAGATTCATTTGTGGAAATCTTTTTTTTTTTTTTTTTTTTTTTTGATTTGGTAGTTGTTGGCGCATCGGCTTCTGTGGCCATATTGCACCTCCCAAGGTTTTTGCAGTACTTTGATCCAAGCCCGAGGCGGGAATCGAACCCGCGACCTTTGGGTTGCCGGGTAGGTACTTTACCCACTCGGCTAGCCCGGTCGGCATTTTTTGTGGAAATCCTAGTTCACATTCACTTCATGAGAGGCGCCTCCGTAGCCAGGTGGGAAGGAGCAGCAGTGCGTAGCACACGCTTCTTGATTAGACCGGGGTTCGAGCCCGTCACCACCAAATACGGAAGATGCGGAAAGGTCAGGAATGACCACCGCATATCCCGGAGCAATATGGCCTTAGTTGCTAATGCTCCTAAAAACCAAATAACAAACAAACAAACATCACTTCATGAGATTGGTATCGTACTCAAGAGCGTTCATCAAATTATTAATTTCTTAAAAAATCATCTTTCAATTAGGTATTCTCAAAATCCAGGAATTGCGTTCTCTTTCATTTAACTGAAACTGAATTGACAATTTTCTAACTTCATTCTCTCCCAGAGCCAGTCCCAAAATTTGTGGGCCCTAGGGTCCTGTGCAAAACTTATGTGGGATATTTTTGTAATAATGAATTTTTTTTTTTAATTTTTAAAATTTTACAGCAACTAAGACAATTTTATATTACACTGAACAAAAATTTTAAATATGAATAATATTTAATATATTAATCAACAATATTGTTTTGACCATTTGAATGCTGGACCCTGTTTGACACAAACGGTTGAACTTGCTTGTGGTTGGCAGCTCTCACCAAATGTCGCTTGAGAGTTAATATCTTCAGGCCAATGTTTCCCATCAAGAAGGAAAAAGAAAATCACCTCTCCTAATTCTCGAATAGGGCACTTACAGTAGATGGTTGACCAGAACCCAATGTCCGCATCAGGAATACCCCTTGATCTTCTCACTGCTGACCAGCACGACTTCTCGGAATGTGAGACAGGTGGTCAGATAGGTCTTACCGGTACCACTAATTTGTAGAATGGTAATCCCTTTAGCTCTCTTAATTCATGCTTAGGAGTAGCACTAATTAATTGCCTGAAGGCCAGAGGTGCCAACAATACGTTTCCAGTTAAGTCTCTCCTAATCCGTTTGTTATATGAAATTTTTTCTCTCAACGGCAACTATTTCAAATGTAATTACTAAGTGAAATTCAAAAAGATTCACTAAATAGAAAAATTTGCTATAAAGGAGTTCGTTAAACAGAAGTCCGACTGAGTTATTTAAAGTTTTAAAAATGGTTATAAAGTTTGATGCAGAAAATATCTTAACAATAGACAGTGCAAAATGCAAATTTAGTTAAATTATTTTAAGTTCATTTGAATAGTAGGTGAAGGGGTGAAAAAAATTAACTGAATATTACAAATTTCGAAATGTACTGCGTCCATATGTTACACATCATTATTAATAAAGGTGCTGGTACACCATACCTTTCCAAAAAAAGCACTGGATATATATATATATATATATTATAGTCTACAGATTTGGTTTTATTATTGGTGACTCAGAAACTGTATCAGTTGCATAAATAATTACAGTAAAATAAATTTCATTTATTCTCTAGATAGGGCTAGAAGAGTTTGCAAATTTATCATGATTGCATGCAATCCCAATTATCCAAAATAACTGGAACCAAGTGTCTTTCAGATAATCAATTTTAAATGCAGCCTATTTACAGTACAAAATGCAAGCAGCAAAAAAGTTTATGGCAGAAAATTACAATAATTAGCATTTGTTACACATTATGTACTGTACATGCTTATACAGCTTTGAAAGATGTCTTTTTATCCACTGAAAAATTCTATATTTTATTCAAACATGTTAATTAGTAGTAGCAGCAAATGATCCAAGAAAGCAAGTTTATTTAGCATCAGCCAAAAAAAAAAAAAACCCTACACACTTCTCCCATCCATACCCTCCAAGAATTTGTCTAGTTCTTCTTTGAATTTATTCAAACCATCCATTGAATTTATTCAAACCATTCCACAACAGGTGGAAGCCTGTTCCAACAATCAACCACCCACAGGCTAAAGGCACACTTTCACACATCTAGCCTGCAACCATCCTAACCCAACTTAAATTTATGACTTCTCATATGTGCAGTCTCAGCAAAGGGGTAGAATGCCATTCACATTCAGCCCACTTCTTTTCTTACTGTCCATTCAAGGCCTTAAACACCTCAACCAGATCACCTCAGAGGTGCCTAGTCTCCAGAAGCTGCATGCAGAAATGAAGCCTTTTTTTGGTAAGCGCACACTTTTGTTCCCTTTGCCAATTTGACTGTCCTTCTCTGTGTCAATTCCAGTAGATCTATATCCTGAAGTGAGGACCCCAGACCTCCATAGAATACTCAAGATGCAGCCTAACCATGGCCTTGTACAAAAGAATAATCACCTCCTTATCCCTGCTAGCAAAGTTTCTGCATATCATTGACAAAACCCGATGAGCTGTTCTGGCAACATGTCTGCACTGTTCAGAGGATTTCATATCTGACTGCACAATTATCCCCAGGTCTTTTTCATTTTGCACTACTCACCTGTATGACACTACAGTGTCACACAGGTGATGATTTACTCTGGAATTACTGCTTTCCATATTGCATTTGCCAATGCTCAACTTCAACTGCCATTTCTCAGCCCATAGGCCCAAGTTTCCTAGATTTTGTTGCAGTAGATCATTCTGATTACTGTCGTTAATCACCCTGTCAACCTTTGTATCATCTGCAAACTTTTACATTAAGCCTGATATATACCTTCCTTCATTAATAAATATTGAAAACAACAATGGGTCCAGCACTGCACCCTGGGGTTTCCAATGATAACATTAATCCACAAAGAGCTGTATCCATTGATAACCACACACTATCTTCTTTCACTTAACCATCCCTTTATTCATAGCAGTACCTTGCCCTTAATGCCACATTGCTCCAGTTTATACAACAGTCTTTTATTCACATTCAGCAGGCATTAAATGCTTCCTTACTTGTTGGTTTCCATGGTTATAGATTCACTATTAATTTTCAATTGCATTTGGATTAGTAATGATATTTTGTTACTTGTCAAAAATGTGATAACATGGATCATCTTCATTTTCATTCAACCATATTTGCTGAATATCTGCTTATATAATTTTCTATTTGCAATAATTTATACAATTACAAAATTTTTTAGTGAACTTGTTATGCATTATATCCTTCTGGATGGTATTTATACAAGAAATGACATGGAAAAATTTACTCTTCTTTGCTTCATTTATATATAAAAAAAGTCAGAGATTACCTCAATCTTTTTCGTGGAATGCATCCAGTCAATTCTCTCCCAAATGTGACGAATAAAATAAGATGAAAAAACGAATTAATGAATTTCCTCACTCATAGAAATATGAACAAATCCGATGCGCAACGGAATCGAAAGCCCCAACCCGACACACATCAAACTACCGTAGCAGGATCATGAGTGTGAGAAGACATTGTGTCAGAATAAATAGTTAAAACTGCTTCCGATAACAAATAATTAAAATTACACTTAAAAACACGATTAAAATTATTAAAAATTACAAGGAGGATGAATACTCAAATTAAACGAAATGCACAGCTGTTTCCCTTCCTTTCCGTAATGCTTTATGAGAATGGACTCATGATTTTATGATATTTTTATTATCATCTTAGCCATATGGTGCAAGGAAGCCTGAGGCTTTTTCTGCACCAACCAGAAAAAAAAAAAAAAAAAAATCTGAATTACCCTGAGAGAGAGAGAGAGAGAGAGAGAGAAGGGAATCACCAAGGAAGAGAAGAATGATGATATCCAGCCAGCTCAGAACCCTGGGTTTGCTAAGCCCATACTCACCAGATGTGAGCCTATATTAGTGTTGTTTCTGGCAGTTAAATATTGTGTGTCAGTTTCTAAGTAAATACAAGTAAAGTATTTACTTAGAAACTAAGTAAAGTATTGTAATTAGTAATTCCAATTGGAAGCATTGGAATAAGTAATGTATTGGAAAAAATAAAACTGAAATTTCGGATAACTTGAATTGAGATAACTGAAATTGTACTGTACCATACAATTGGAAATATCTTACAATGTCATAAAAATATGTACTGCAAACAAGTTAGATGGTATAATGTTGTTAACATTAAATGTATTGAGCAGTTTAAAGCAAGAACAAGAATGGCACAATTTCTCAATGTGAAAAATTTTTATTTCAATATATCATTTCATTTCAATTTTTATTTCAAGATATGTGGCCTCATTCAAAACCATAAAAAACATATTACTGCATTCACTAAAAATTGACAGTTACTTAGTTAAAAATTATGATAATTCCTTGAAAACAAAATAGTGTTTCTAGGCAACAAACAGGCCAGAATATTTTGCAGTGGTAAGAAGAACAGTGAACCAGAAGACTACAATCCTGAGTATCAGAATGGTGCGTCATCTTAATGAAAATATCAAACTTTGTTTATCTTTTCTTAAATATGTAAGTGGAAAAAGCAAAGTCACTTGTTAGATTAAGTTAAAAAACTGTGCAAAATAAACTAACAGAAACATTAAATATTAGTTTCAGCAAGCCAACAACAAAAAAGGAAATGTGCATTCTTAGACATATTAGTAGCTAATCTGAAAGAACCTTACTCAGAGTTCCTGCCCTGATAAAATTAAGTTACTGTATATTCTGCAGTATAAGTTGGCTTCTATTTTTTTCTCCATGAAAATTTGTGCTTAATAACATATTACTATATAAGTTGAGCCAAATTTTTAACAGTTATCTTTAACATTTCATATAGTGGTGTATTACAGTAAAATTTGCATTAAAAACTACTGTCTGCTTATTAATTCAATTATTTCTGCTCTTTTAAAATTTTACATTGTGACATTTTATTATACTGCATGATAAACTGTGAATAAAGCAGTATGCACATATTTTAGTCACAAAACCACAACCTACAGACATCATAGGTGATGACACGACATTGCTTTTAATGGTGCGATATTTGTATGTGAGAGGCTTTGATTATGTAACTGACACATTTCTTGTTGCTCCTTTGATTTTGTACTGCAAACTGGTTTCTCTAAAAAGAATGCCTCAATATGAAAGCACATCTACTATAAGAAATTGTAGTCTCAAAGGCTTCATTTTCAAGAACTGGAAGAATAAGCCCAAAAATATGACTCCCAACGAACTGCATGAACTATTTTTTTTTTTTTTTTTTAAGGAAGATAAATTCTTGAGTTTTAAAAGATGAGAAGCAATGTACATGTATATTATTTCTCAAACAGTTCTCTGAGAAGTGCAGAGAACTGCTTGGGCATGGAGGTTATACAACAGTAAACATGAATTTTGCCAGCAGAGACAAGATTATCCTATTGCATTCAGGTTTAAAAGCCTCATTTTAGGAAGGATGTGAACCTGTCAAAACAGTGCACAGAAGAAAAAGTTTAGTCAGAGTTGAACTCAAATTTTTCTTGTTACCCTTACCAAGAAAAACTTGAATTCTATAAATTCTATAAATGGTCTGAGTTAACTAAAGAAGGATTAGAGAAATTATTATTATTAGAGGAATGAACTGATAAAGTGGGTGTTTTTTTCCATTTTTTGCTGATGTATAAGCGTGCTTCATTTTACCACTACTAATACTATAGAAATATTATTTATCTAATAAATTGTAAATATATTGGTATTTATTCATGTCTTGATAATCCAAATTTGATGAATTTGAGGTGCTGGACAAAACATCGAAGGCAGATATTTTTGGGATATCAGAGACGCGGTGTCGCACAGATATAAGGATATAGAATTGGAATTTGGGGAGACAATGTGTACAGAAAGGATAGACAGGATACGAAGGGAGGCGAGGTTAAGCTGTAAATTAAGAAACACATAAAATCTAAGGAAGTGCATCCAGTTGACATGGGTGGACAGTGCAATGCTGAGTCAGTTTGGTGTGACATAAGCACTGGGAAAGCAAAATTGAGAGTAGGAGTGTGTTATAGGCCTAATGACTCTGATAAATACAACGAACAACTGCACAGAAAAATAGAGTGGGCAAGTAAATCAGATTGTATTATAATGGGGAATTTTAACTTCCCAGATATTGACTGGACCTTGTGGTTTGGTCACTCGCATACTAGCAAGGCTTTTTTGGATGACTGTTTTCTACAGCAACATGTTCAAGAGGCAACCAGAGGGAGTAATACTCCCTGATCTGATTATCAGCAGTAATTCTTCATGAATTAAAAATCTGCACAGATTAAAGAACCACTAGGTGGCAGTGATCACAGTGTGCTGATGTGGGATTTACTCAAAGATGTAACTACCATCAGGTGTAAAGGGAAGGGTTTTTGCTTTCGTAAAGGTGACTACAGTGGTCTCAGAGATTTTTTAAATTCCTTACAGTGGGAGTAACTGATGATGTTACCAACAGCAAATTCTAAATGGGAAGCATTCAAAGAATTAATCTTGGAAGCTACTAGACTTTTCATACCAACTAAGAAATATTGTTCAAGGTTAAGGCTGGTTTGATATTTAATGGGGCATTGGCAGCTGAGGCCATAATGCACCAAGTCAAATTCAAGGTTAGGCCTAAATTGATGTTAGATGAACTAATGAGACTTGTGGCAGAAAATAAAAATGCATGGAATGATAAACTATTAGGTGACACAGAAGCCTATGGTAGATACAAGCTGGTCTGTAATCAAGTCACAAAGGAGGTTAGACTGGCAAAGGCAGATTACAAGAAATACTTGGCAAAGGATGCTAAGAAAAACAGCAAAGAATTCTTTACTTATGTAAATTCTAGAAGGAAGGGGATGAATCAGATTGGTCCACTTGACATTGATCGTTTGACTGTTTATGATCCTGCTCAGATAGCTGACAGACTGAATGAGTATTTTGCATCTACATTCACATGAGAATATATTCAGGGAGGGAAATGCCAGAAGTTTATCGAACTCTGGCAGGAAGATAAATGATTTTGGAATAACTGAGAGCAAAGTGGAGGAGAAATTGTTGAAGTTAAACATAAGAAAAGCACCTGGGGGGATGGGATCTATCCAGTTGTATTGAAGGAGGCAGCAAAGGAAGTAAGCAAACCCGTAACCATAATTATGAGAGCTTTCTTGGACTCAAGGGAGCTCCTCGTGGACTGGAGATGTGCAAATGTATTCCCAATTCACAAAGTGGATCAAAGGGTGACATGAGTAATTGCAAACCTAATAGTTTAACTTCTGTTCCAGGGAAATTAATGGAGGCACTGGTTAAAGAAGCACTGCAGGATCATCTAGACAAGACTGCAGTTGTAATTCAGACACAGCATGGGTTTGTTAAGGGTAGGGCTGCCATCCATCCTCATTTTCCCAGACATGTCCTCATTTTTTATGTATCAGGACTCAGAGCCGGATTTCCCATTAGGCACAGTGCCTAGAGCCTACGAAAGAAGGCAAAAAAAAAACAGCAGCTCACTGTTTTCACTATGACTAACGAAAAACGAGCTGAGAAAACGTGTGCAATTGGCTCTAGGAGCTTCAATTTAATAAACATATGCTATCTAGTGACTGCTCTTGGAACTAGAAAAATTGAAGTGATGGTCACTCCATCAATTAAGGTGGTTTATCATTTATTATAGTTGAAACTTGAGTCATGTTAATTGACATGATTCGCAGTTAAAGTGTTAAAATAGAAGAAACATTTTAGCCCCCCCCCATTTTAGCACATTTCGGAATAAAAGTGCCTAGGGACTACAAACACCAAAATCCAGCCCTGTCAGGAATGTCTGGGAGGAATTTCTAAAATTTTGAAATTATCTGGAATTTTGGCTCTTAAAATTTGAAAATCTCCTAATCCTTATTGTTGGTAAAATTTGTATGGCATAAACAAATAAGCTTTGCAGAAATAATCCCAAGAATCTCCACTACCGGTTGTAAACAAAGCAGATCAGACATTGAGGAGTTTATTATGTGTTCAGAGTTATTGACATTTTGTTCGTACAGTTTGACTTTTTCCCTCCATTTTTTTTATTCTTTTACATTCTTGGTGTGTAGAGAATTCAAAATAAATTTTCTCTCATTATTTATTTTACCTGAAATTAATTCTATATAAGTGAATTTATTCTAAATTAAAATTATGATTCCACACTTTTTAAGAGATCTCACATTTTCTATTCTTCTTTCAGCAGTTCCTATAAACAATAACTTGATACATCCAGCTTCAATTCGTCATATTTATTTATGAGTAAGCAGTTTTTGTATGCAATATTTCTTAATTATCAGTTGAAGTAATCAGTTACTTCTTCAAATAATTTTTTATTTCTACTATTTAAATTAAAATAATTCTTTAATTTACATAAATTCAGGAATACCCATTATGCTGAAAAGGAAGTGCAAGTTTACGGACGACTTGAGGATGAAATAACCAGGTTTTCAAAAGGGAAGAGTAGATGAGGTGGAATGCATCATTTGCGGTTCAAAAAGCTACATCTCGGTTGCTAACAGGTGATTTGGACATCCACATGAATTCAGAGAAACATAAGAACATTAGATTTGAAAAATCTTGTAGCAATGTAATGGACTTTTCAGTAAATGCCCCTAAAAGGCTTGATGCAAGAGTTTGTTGCTGAAGGAACATTTGCCTTTCATACAGTGGCACGCACATCACCACAGCTATAATTAAATGCTTGTACAGCAGAATTATTAAAGTCGATATGCTCTGATTCAGATATTGCTAGGAGGTTATCTTGTGTAAAAACAAAGACTGAAGCCATATTTAACTCTGTCTTAGCAGTCCATTCAGTTGTTAAGTCCCTGAAGAATGTACAGTTTTTTGGAGTTTCCACTGATGCCACTAATCGTGGATTTCTGAAAATTTTTCCAATTCTTGTGCATTATTTTGACTGAAAAAAATGGTGGCTCAAAGGTTAAGCCAATAGAATTAAATAGCAAATCAGATGAGACCTCAGCCACTATATCTGGCTATGTTTATGAGACTGTGTGTAAAAGCGGCCTGGATAAGAAATGTATTGCATTTGGTGGAGATAATTGTAACACGTTTGGAGGAGTGCAGAGATACAATGGGAATAAAGAGAGCAGAAACTTACCAAGTCTGTACCGATATTGGATGCTATAAATTTATTGAATGATGTGTGGAATGTTATTTTGACAACCACATTGAATTGCTTCAAGAAATCAAAATTAAATTCAAATGATGAAGATGAAAACGACTTACCATTATCCGAATGGTTGCTATGTAACAATGTTGTAGGTTTTAATACATATAACATCGCTGAATTTGTATGAGTCAATGGCAACTTATTAACTAGTGGTTTTCCTACAGAGAGTAACATTGTAGATGCTGTGCTCAACAAAGACAATAACTGACGATGATATGATGACAATTGAAAGTAAATCAAAATCAGTGCCGACAAGCTCAAGGTGCAATGGACACATTAGTCAATTTTTTTGAAGGAGCTGAGGCAAGTAATGAGACTTTTAACATGTTGAGTGTTTTAAGGGGAAACTTAAGAAATATCAAAGTGAAATCTTTAAACAAACATCAATTTTAAGATTCATAAATAAAGACTAATTGAAATCGTGTTTATTATTAAACAGTATTGTTTTTAATTACAGAGAAATAAATTGTGTTTAGTATTACGTGTATGGTTTTAAAATTACAGACAAATAAATTGTTTCATATGAAGTGTATTGTAGTTTATACAAGCATATTAATACAAATAATATGTAGGTATATACTTATTTTTTTCCTCTTAATATTTTTGTTTTTCGAATCTATCTTTATATCAAGTTATTGAGAATTTAAAATAACAGGAGGCAGATTTAACTCATCATTGATATAAAGTGTTTATTGTTTAATGGCTGCAGGGGTTTCCCCATCTCTGCTATAGCAAGTAACTGTCATAACGAGGAAATTTTGTCAGTCCCTTGATGCTTTTTATAACCAAGTTTGACTTATTTTAAAATTTACAAAGATTATTGGATTGACTGCTAATAGGAGTGGGCTGCCCTGTCCACATTTTGCATATGTAATTGATGTAGATATAGACTCCATTGTTCTTAAGATTTTTAATTATTTCAGTGTCTACACTGTAAGTGTTGAAAACCTAAAAAACTTCTGCGAATTTATAGAGGTTACCTATAAAAAACTTCTATATCATAGCAGTACACACTGGCTTTCTCTGTTACCTGCAATTGAAAGGATTATAAGTATTTATCCAGCCCTAAGGTCTTTCTTTTTGTATCAAGAAAATCCCCCAAGATTTTAAAACTCTTCTTTGAAGATAAGTTTAGTGAAACTTATCTTGTTTATTCTCAAACTGTAATGTCAGTCTTCAATTCACAAATAATGAGCATTGAAAGGAATGACAATTCTTTGATAGAAGTTATTGAAGCTATTGCTTCCATAAGGGATATTCTATCAGAAAGAAGTATATGTCAGTTCATTTCCCTCAAAGTGAAAGAAATGTTTGAGAAGAGGGATATACAGAGAAATGTGGAGTTTTCAGAAGAAATGTCCAGAACTTATATTCATCATGCACTGAATAATTGGACATGTGGTTGAAACCACTGGAAGAAGTTTCTTCATTCAGGTGGATGTCTTTAAGAGAGCCACTTAAATGGGACAGTGTGGTTTCAACAATTAGGTACCTTCAAACAAAAGGAGTGAGTGTGGATGATGTGAAGCAACTAGCATTAGCATTAGTAGAGGCATAAGATGCAAGAAAGCAAGTTTATGCAGCATCAGGCAAAAAAAAAAAAAAAAAAAAGCCCTCCCATTTCATCACCCCTCCATTTGTTCTAAATGCCTGTCCAGCTCAGCCTTAAATTTATTTAGGCTAACAACTTCAACAAAAGATGGAAGTCTGTTCCACCAATCAACTACCTGCTGGCTAAAGGCAAATTTCTGCACATCTATTCTACAACTATCTTTCCTCAATTTGAAACTGTGCCCATCATCAGGGTCTTAATCTGAGCAAGAAGAAGAATCCCAACAGCATTCAGCTTTCCCAACCCATTCAAAGCCTTATACACCTCAATTAGATCACCGCACAGGTGCCTACTCCCTAGGTGCTGCAATTTGCAGAACTTAAGCCTTTCTTGGTAAGCCTTTGTTCCCCCTCACCAATCACATTACCCTTCTTTGTACTCGTTCTAGCAATTCTACATCCTTCCTAAAATGAGGCCACCAGACCTGTATACAATACTCTATGTGTGGCCTGACCACTACCTTGTATAAAGGGATAATCACCTCTCTGTCCCTGCTAGCAAAATTCCCATAAATCATTGACAAGACTTCATGACCTGCCCTGGCAACCTGTCTGTACTGCTCAGCAAACTTCATATTTGACTGCACAATTATCTCCAGGTTTTTTTCCCTTTCCACTTCCCTGAGTGTAGTACCACACAGTTAGTATGTTTCTCTTTGGTTATTGCTACCCATATGCAATACTGTCTTTACTGTCATTAACAACTCTACCAACCTTTGTATCATCTCCAAACGTGGACATTAAACCTGATATACCTTCATCAATATCATTGATAAATATACAAAACAACAATGGGCTCAACACCAAACCCTGGGGAACTCCACTAATAACATTTGTTCAAGAAGAGCAGTGTCCATTTATTACCATTCTCTGTTGTCCCCTACTCAACCATTCCTTTATCCATTGTAGCAATTTACCCTTAATGCCATACCTCTCCAATTTGTGCAGCAGTCTTCTATGTGCAACAGTACAGTATCAAAAGCTTTCCTGAAATCCAAGTATATGATATCAAAATTATTTTTGGCATTCATTTCCTTCATGACCACATCATAGTATTCAATCAAATTGGTCAGACAAGACCTCCCTTTAACAAACCCATGCTGTGTCTTAACTATTACTGCAGTCTTGTCTAGATGATCCTGCAATGCTTCTTTAACCAGTGATTCCATTATTTTCCCAGGAACACAATTCAAACTAGCAGGTCTAGTTACTTGTGTCACCTTTTAAACCCCCTTTGTGAATTGGAGACACATTTGCACACCTCCAGTCAATAGGGACCTCCCCTGATTCCAAGGAAGCTCTCATAAACTTCTGGCGCTCCCCTCATTGAATAACTCATGTATGAATGTAGATCAATAATCAACCCATCTATGTTAAGCGGTCCAATCTGATTCAATCACTTTCCTTCTAGAGTTTACATAAATAAAGAACTCTTTGCTGTTTTTCTTTGCATCCTTTGCCAAAGATTTCTCATAATCTGCCTTCGACTGCTTAGCCTCCTTTGTGACGATTACAGACTAGTTTATATCTGCCATAAACCCCTGCGTCACCTAACACTTTACATGCATCCCATACATTTTTCTTCTCTGCCATGAGCCTCATTAATTCATCTGACATCCATTTAGGTCTAAACCTTGAACAGTATTTCTTAGTTGGAATGAAAAGCCTAGTAGTCTCCAAAATTAAGTCACTGAAGGCTTCCCATTTAGAATTCAACGTCATAAAATCATCGGTTGATCCCACTGTACAGAATTTAAAAACTGTCTGAGACCCCTGTAGTCACCTTTTCAAAAGCAAAAGCCCTTCCCTTTAGCCTTGTGGTAGTTACATCTTTAAGTAATTCTCACATCACAAATTGTGATCACTGTCACTCAGCGGTTCCTTGATCTGCAAATTCTTAATGCATGAATAATCACTGATGATAATCAGATCAAGAGTATTACTCCCTCTGGTTGCCTCTCGAACATGTTGCTGTAGAAAACAGTCATCCAATAAATCCACAAAAGTCTTGCTAGTGTGAGCGTGACCAACCCACAAGTTCTGGTGAATATCTGGAAAGTTAAAATCCCCCATTATAAGACATTCTGATTTACTGGCCTGCTCTCTTATTTCTCTGCACAATTGCTCATTATACTCATCAGATTCATTAGGCCAATAACACACACACCTATTCTCATTTTTCCTTTCCCAGTGCTTATGTCACACCAGACTCAACATTGCATTGTCCACCAACATCAATTGGATCAGTTTTGTAATTTAAAAAAATTTGTAGTGGAAATTAAGGATACTGATGTTTCTCTTCCTTGTAATGTAAGATGGGCTAATTATTTTAGCCACTATAAGAATGAAGAGTTTTCTCAGAGCAGTTAATAATTGCTCAATTTTTCTTTTTCATACCACCACTTAATGCATTTATTGAAAGACTGTTTTCAATGATGCAGGTGCAGTGGTCTAAAGAATAGAAACTTGTTTAGTGTGGATTCTAAGCGACTAATGCTTACAAAATTCAATTTCAGTAACATGCTGTGTAAAGATTTCCATTCATATTTATCCAAAAACATATTTACAGAGAAAAGCATCAGTGAAAAATATAAAAGAAATGTAGAGAACAGCAAATAAATTGTGCCAAGAAAAATAAAAGTATTTTTTTATTCATACCATAAGTAAATTTGTGTATCATTTTTTACAAGTTAAGCAATCCGCATAAGAATAGTAAGTGCAAATTCTGTTAATTTAAGGGATTTGAGATATTCAATTAAAATATTTACTAAAATAATAAATAAAATATTATATTTACACAGTCACTGGCAAATTATTTTGCCAGTGACTGTTATTACCCTATTATCATAATAAACTGTTATTAAAGGTGTAGGCATTTTTGAAAAGACTAAGACATGTTTTGGTACAATAGGGAAAGGCATCCTCAAAAGCCCAGATTTTTCTGTCCAAATGCTCTCATTTTTAAGGTTAGAGAGGTGGCAGCCCTAGTTAAGGAGAAGTCTTGTCTGATCAATTTGATTGGATACTACGATGTGGTCACAAAAGAACTGGATGCAAAAATAATTTTGATATCATATACTGTACTTCGATTTTAGGAAAGCTTTCAATACTGTTGCACAAGGAAAATGACTGTACAAATTGGAGCAGTAAGGCATTAAGGGCAAATTGTTGCTATGAATAAAGGGGTGGTTGAGTGGGAGAAAGAGTGGTAATCAATAGACACTGCTCTTCATGGACTGTTATTAGTGCAGTCCCCGAGAATTTAGTGTTGGGCCCATTTTTTTCTGTATACATGTATATTAATGATATTGATGAAGATATATCAGGCTTAACGTCCAAGTTTGCAGACAATACGAAGTTTGGCAGGGTTGCTAATGACAGTACGCTACTGCAATAGGAAGTAGAGAAATTGAGCAGATGGGCTGAGAGGTGGCAACTGAAGTTTAACATTGACATATGTAAAGTACTGTATGTGGGTAGCAGTAACCCCAGAGAAACATATCAACTGTGTGGAACTATGCTCTGCATAGTAGAGAATGAAAATGTCCTGGGGGTATTATGCAGTGAGACGTGAAGTTTTCTAATTAGTGCAAACAGTTTGCAAGAGTAGCTCATGCTGTCTTATCAGTAATATACAGGAATTTTTCTAGCAGGGATAAGGACGTGATTATCCCTTTGTATAAGGCAATGATCAGGCTGCAACTTGCGCACTGTATACAGGTCTAGAAGCCTAATTTTAGGAAGGATGTAGAGCTGCTGGAACGAGTACAGAGAAGGGCAATGAGATTGGTGATGCAAATAAAGGGTTGCTCTTGAAGAAAGGCTTAAGTTCTGCAAATTGCATCCTCTGGAGGCTAGGCACCTGCAAGGTGATCTGATTGAGGTGTATAAGGCCTCAAATGGTTTGAGCAATCCTGATGGGATTCTTCCTCTTGTCCAGATTAATCGCCTGTAGGAACAAATTCAAATTGAGGAAAGACAGTTGTAGAATAGATGTACAGAAATTTGCCTTTAGCCAGCAGATGGTTGATTGCTGGAACAAACTTCCAACTGTCGTAGAAGTTGACATATTAAATAAATTCAAGGCGAACTAGACAAACATTTGGAGTGAATGGATGAGTGAAATGGGATGGGTTTTTTTTTTTTTTTTTTCGGCTGATGCTGTATAAGCTTGCTTTCATGCATCATATGCCTCTACTAATGCTAAACATGCCTTTAATTCATGTTAAATTTTTTATATTTGGCATATAAATTAACTTTAATCTTAAACAATTATATATAATACTTAATAATAACTGAACATATATAATAGTCATATGCCACAACATACGGTATTAATTCACATTTATAAAAAATACAAATGAGTGGTTACATAGATTTAAGCAGAAATATGACTTGGTATACAGAAAAATGTGTGATGAAAGTGGTAGTGCTAGGAGTCTGTTGACAAGTCAATGAATCACTGTCTCATTTCATAAGAAGGCATGAAGCCAAAAACATTTTTAATGCAGATGAGACTGACTATTAAAGGGGATGCTTTGAAAGGCAGAAAAAATTCAAGAGAATGCACAATGGTACCGATCTGTTTGCAATGCTTTTTATGTTTCAAGAATATCTCAGCTTTCCTGTAAATACACTAGCAAACAAATTCACAGATGATATCAAACTTTATCAATATTTTCTGCCAATGGAAAATTGTTGCTCTTTACGTATATATCCTGTTCACCCACCAACCATAGCATTTTTTAGAAATGTCCAACCAATATTCCATCCTGAAAACATACTAGTAGACTATAGTCCCTGAACCTTGGAATGACCCACTCAATAAAGAAAGTATTTAAAGCTATTAGTTCAGAAGAGAATTGTCTTAGAAAGGCCAAGCTGAAACTGAATATCTTGTAAGCAATACATGTGACAACTGCTTCATGGCATGCAATGAATCTGCAATAACTGCCACTAAAGACAAGGAATAAATCAGAGAAAACAACCAGAAGAAAGTTATTTCCAAATGAGATATTCTCCATTCACATACTCTGTGAGTGTTGATTCCAGGATTTTTACACCAAGATTGAGCATTGAAAAAATGTGATTCTACAGTAAAGGACAAAGAACAAAAGGATGAGTTCAAGTTATTAATTTTGCAGTTTCCAGATTCTACAGAAAAACAAGAGAGATTTGCTCAGGGCAGCTAGTCATGGCATACCATTTGCTTACATTAAGAGTGGTGAGGAAGAAACTGTTACTTGCACATACAGTAGACAAAGATTTCTGCTATTCAGTTTTTGTTAAAGCAAATATTTGTAATTAAAAATGAAGTTTCACTTTCATACCTCATTTAAGAATTTTCTCAATTTTGGTACAGAAATCTTGTAACCAAAAGTAAATCTTAAACGGTAGTTCTATAATATATACATTTAAAGTGAGGTGCAAACGAACAACAGAAATCAGGATATTTAAAATATCTCAATTTAGCAAATGGGATAAAAAATCACTCACCTCATCTGTACACCCCCTATACAGGGATGGCAAACCTTTTTAAGAGTGTGCGCCAAAATTGGCTAAATCTTTTTAAAAACTACTCTTGCCCTCGGAAGGAGATATTCAAGACATCTAATCACACAATTTTGTCAGTACGTCTCACCACTCTGACTTCAAACAAATCACTACATGAATACACCTATTTTTTGAATGGTGTGACGTCACTACGTGCCTGGCAGAGAGAACGGGCATGCTCAGGTCACAACTCAAGGTAGATTCCTGGAGTGATGCTATTTCAAAGTTTTAAATTTTTTTGGGACACTCTGAATTCCACATGCCCAAAAAAATTTGTATGCATGCCACTTTGGGCACACTTCCCATAGGTTCGTCACCCTTTGCCTATAACAATATCTAAGTCTAATCCTTATTCTAAACATTTATTCAAACTTCCCATTTCCACAACAATGAACTACTCTCTGGCTGAAAGCAAATTTTCATACATCTATCCTGCAATCATCCTTATGCAATTTAACTTTACATCCTCTTATGTGTATTGTCCAAGAAAGAATAAGGATGCCATCAATATTTTTACTCAATCCACTTAAATCCTTAAGCACTGCAATTTGCAGAACTGATTGATTTATAAATCAATATACAAGAACTTGCATTTTATCACTAAAACAAGCAAAAAAATTGGATGCATAACATTTTTTTATGAAGATAACCATATAGAATAACTATACATAAATTACAATTCAAAGTGCAACTGAAGAGTTTCCAGACTCCTTTCCACATGGGAAAAGAGATGACGATATGGAGGTCTGCTAGATAGTGATAGCATATATCACTTAAGCGGTTTATGTAGCTCTGTTCAGGTTTGTTCGTGTTATTTTGTGCACCTTCAAGAAAGAATGTGTACTCTCTGTATCTGTGTTTTACTTATATGAGGTTTCAAAAACAGATTCTGGAACACATGAAATGCTAAGATAGCATTTGGAGAGCAAGGCATGAGAAGAATAAATTTTTGAGAAGCTTGCAAATTTCAAAAATGGGCTACATTACTGAAGATGTGTAATGTTTAGGTTATCAAGCCACGATCAGATCAGATGAAAATGTTGCATGAATTGGCAGACTAATTCACTTAACAGATTTTTCGGATCTATGCCTTTGGGGAACAAATGGAACTCGACTGTAACTTGCCAACACATTTTACTGGGAACAATGAGCATCATGCAACAAATAATGGAAAAATCTGTGCTGACTATGCCAAGCATTCCCCCCACTCCCTATTTAACTCAGTGATTTCTTTTTTGAGACTAAAATTTAATGAGATTAAAAGAAAGCAAAATAAAGATTTAGAGTTTAGAATTTTTTTTTTTTTGTTTCATTCTAATCAGATTTTATCTTTTCTTCTCATTCAAGTGTGATAAAAAAAAAAGAAGTCAATATTTGACCTTTTATAATTCTTCAGTTATGAAAAACACAAAAAAAAAAAAATCATTAAAATCCACCATTTAGCAAACTTCAAGTCTGCTTAGTTTAGTTCTAAAATGGTGACGTGACCAATCTGACATAAAATTAGACTATCAATATCAGATTTGGCTTATGGTCAAACATGATGATAGCAGCAATCCTATGCAGATATATATCAACAAAATCATTAGTTCATAAATAAAAACTGATATCCAGCAACCAGAACCTTCCATCTCTCTCTAGCCCTCAATTTTTATCGGTTATACCTAAAAATTTATAAAATTTTTGAGAATCTTTCAGAGAATATTCTATACAGTACTCAACATTACTTATATAGTCCTCTCAGAAGGAGACACTATTTAATTAGTGTTGCTCTGGCAACAGATCAGTTCATTATTCTAGGAGGTAACTTTGAAGATGCCAGTTTCCTATGGACATCTGTGGAAAATGGTAAACTTTATATTAACAAGTGGGGAAAAAAAACCCAATTGTTTTGAATTGCTGTATGCAAGAAAAACAATCTTCAAAACTAACCCCTGTAATGAACCAGCCCATTCATTTGAAATAATCATCTCATTACACCAAGTGTGTTCACTACATTAGAATTATCTGATTTGGAATATTACCTCCTATAATTATATTTTTTCAAGCAAATATGACTTCACACATTCCCTCACTTGCCATATAGCTGTAAAAACTCCCTCATGAAAAGCATGACCATTTAAAAGGGAGAAAATATCAACCAAAGTTAATTCAGAAATAATTTTTTTTTTTTGAAAGCAAAGTTTTTTTTAAACTTCAAAATACTTACCTAGTATCCCCCCCCACCCAAATCAAAATCTCACATTAAAATAAAATTATAGAAAGATTAAGAATTAATCATCATGTCAGTTGCCTTCAAGCATGGGCAAAAAAACAAAACAAGGCCTCTAATATCACCCACAACCTTCCTATAACTGATTAATATTGGCTCATTAAATGGTTGTGTTACAATCAGCTTCCCTAAATCCTTGCACCTCCCAGGCTTGGGCACGATGGGCTATAAGAAAATTCACCACGCTTGCCTCAGCAAGGTTAGTTATACCACTGTCAAAATGATGATCAGCAAAATCAATCCTCTGGACAAATGAAAACTTTGCCAGTGAAGAGTTTCTCATTAAGTACTCCATGCACCTTGCAGTATACCAAACAGTGACTTTGTAATTTCTTCCTGTACTACTGCTACAAGTAATGCAAAATCTGGATGTAAACTTAAACAACTTCAAGGATTGAGGTAGTGAATAGCTATTATTCATCCGTCCACACCTCTAACTTTATGTACCACTGTATATTCTATTTCCTTCTTGACTGAAGATACATATCAGCTATACCCTGATCATTAATGATTTAAGATATCTTCATTGTATGTTTCTATGATAATTTTATGTAGTTCTTGATTGAGTTCAATTCATTGTTTTGAATCAACTAATGTGTTACTTAGCCTTTTATATTAAACCCCTGGCATCTAGACAGTGATGGGCATATTTATCCTAAATGCAAATAATGTTATTTTTCAGAAATTGTATATATACTACATATAAAATTAAAAAAAAAAAAAAAATCTAAGATCATATTTCTTAAACATAGCTGGAAATATTAATCAAGACTTGAGAATAAACAGAACATGAAAATATCAAATCAAATTAGTAACAGAGGAAAGTGATTTTCACAAGCCATGATTTTAAAGCAACATTTTTTTTTAAAGAGCAGAAATTATTAGAGTATTTGAGGAGGGCAATATAATAACAGCACAACTAAATTTTCTCCAGTTTGTTATTCAGGGGATGTGCAAAAGAATTACATGATAAACAAAATTAATTTAAATTGCCACCAGAGAAAAGTTATATATTACGGGCCATGTCAAGTGGCCTAATTTTTTCAATTTTATTGAAACTTGGTGTAACAGGTTTCTAAAGAAGCTGTGCAAAAATTCAGTTCAAAATATAGTATGCTTGATGCACCAGCACTTTTTTGTGGAGGTCACTTGTGTTACACAGAGCAAATCACAAAAAATTTTCAAAGTTAAGTGTTACTGTTGCACAGCATTGAGAGGTAGTGCTCTGAAACTTGGTATACCTTTTTAACTTTTGGCAGAGAATGCAAAACTTTTGGTGTCCAGGCTTAAAAACCTTCACATTTTTTACAATGTGGTCTAAAACTGGCCCCAAAAATTTGTTGCAACAAATTTAAGCGACTTTTGTAAGTCATAACTTTGAAATAAAAACCTTTGGTACCTTCTTTGGCCATTTCATTTAACATCTGCATGAATTCGGCCTAACTAAATATGAGCTCTTATACTTGTTTGCTGACAGATATTTTCCTTCAAAGATACTCAAAATTTGATCTACCTTTAGGGGCAAATCTTAATGTGGGACACCTTCAATTCTCGGTTTTGCAACCATTGGAAAGAGCAGGTTTTAAGCAACAACAATCAAGTTTTTTAGTTTTGTTTTGCTATTTAAGGCATAAAAAATGGCCTTAAACATTTTATATTTTCCACATAATATTTGCATACTTATTTGATGGTGAAGTTTCACATCTCAACAAGGACAGAACTATTGCATTTCAAGAATGAAATTTTTTGCAATTACTCTGCCCTTTGGTTTAAGAACATATTGCTAATGCACAAAAAGATCTGTATTTTTTACAAATAGCAAGAAAAGAATAGGTTTCTTTAGTGCAATTTCCCAAATCTGAAAAGTGGTCTTTATTCAGGATTCCAAGCATAAAGATGATGTTCTATTGGTTTCTAAGTTTGAAAGAAGTTATAACTGCAATAAAATTTATTTAAAACAATAAAATTTGAAATAAGCAAGTGAGTGTGAAGATATTGAATCACTGCTTCGTAATGGACTGGAATTTTTCATTGATGGTTGATATTACTACTTCAGGAAAGCTATGTTGTCGTCCCATTGTTGTTTTTGGAGCTGGAAGATTGGCAATAATTTGTTGTTTGGGAATCCAGCAGACATCTGGTCTAGCAGGCCAGTGAAATGAGCGAGGTGCTCCATTAGCATGCATGCATGAAATTTACCAATACATCATGTTCTTCAAATGAAATTTCACAAATATTTTCAATCCACCAATTATTGTCATAAATATAAGAAATGTATTGGCCAGGTTGTAAATTAACAATTGGCACATATTGAATATTGGTTTCACTAGTCTGATCTACATGAGCTACAAATGATGATGGTATGTCATTTGATACTCTGCAAACACGAATCTGTCTTGCATCAATAGGAATGAAGTGATGATTTTTTCTTGTTCCAGCAATAGTATGACCTTCTATGAATCTTTTCTCTTGAAATGGCCTTACTTGCTCAATTTCCTCTCTTTAGAAACAAAACAGAATTTTATTCCAGTTACAGGCATGTCACAAAATTCAAACATATTTCTTGGTGTCAGGATTTTGTTTTCAATTGGACGTTGGAGACTTGCATGTGCTGCCTATCATTTTATTCTTCCACCAAT
This sequence comes from Mastigoproctus giganteus, assembly GCF_048544385.1. Lineage (NCBI taxonomy): Eukaryota > Metazoa > Arthropoda > Arachnida > Uropygi > Thelyphonidae > Mastigoproctus > Mastigoproctus giganteus. Next base: position 128,088,838 of record NC_143576.1, on the reverse strand, counting down.
TCCATCACGTGGTGACTTGCCATGACTAGTGCCAAAGAAATTCCATTCAGCACTGATATCAAAATCCTTCTGATGATGACAAAAGTTAATAAAGTTCTTGTATTGAGCTGCAGAACCATCACTGAAGTAGCAAATGTGCCTGATTTCTGTCATGAAACTCTTCAAATATTCAATTAAGTTGGTTAGAAAAACATGCACTGCAATTGTGTCATGTCGAAGGCAGTCACTGATTATGCAGAAACTTATATTCTGAAGTTCAACATCCTTGTAATAAATGACAAATGGATGCAATGTAGTCTGACTATTCTCTCAGTGGAAACCTTGAACAGCAGCTTGCACAACAAATGAATAATTTTCTGCAAAATCCATCAAGATGACCAATTCTCCTGTCATTAGGCTTTCCATTGTTGACTTCAAATGGTAGCTTTGATGTTTAGCAATGAAGTGATGACAAGAAAGGTTATATATCTTTGTACTTGACTCTTCAATAAAATCTTGTTAATTGCTTTGTGTCCAGTATCTCTGTCAGTGTGCATCCTTTGCTTGAATTCGGTAATATCTTCTGGTTCATTGTTTTCAAAAATATTCTCTAGAAACTTTAATTCATCTATTCCTGGACATTTTTCACACTGATGAAGTATACAATCTTTTAACTCCAAATTACAGGCTTTTACCAATGAGAACCTTGTAATCACATTCAAGAGGACTTGGTGCTAGCATTAACTTGACATTTTGATGGATTGTGCATACACACACAGAATGTGTTCCTGGTGCACCAACTGTGACACACCACTTGGTGTCGAAGTTGACAAAATTTAGAAAATCCAATGTCAGATTCATTTCTATCTCAATAAGTTAAACATTTGCTTCAAGTTGCTGAATAGTAGTCTCTTTTGCATTTTTATTCCATCTGCATTTCTAATGGAAATGTAATCTTTCTTTCCAGGGCATATCCAACTAAATTCATCATCTTCAAAAAATTCCATCACCTTTGCTTTACTTGTTCAGAAAGCTTTTTTCCTGGTATGGCCATGATTCCTTCTTCTGCTTTAAGATTTTTAGGTTTCTTGACCATTCTTTCTGAGACACAACTCTTCCATTGTTTTCTTTATGGTCCAACTAACTGGAGCTAGTGTTAATATTTGATGTATTTCTGAACGACTTGATACCATCAACTTTTCTTTCAACAGCTCATTGTAATCTAAGCAATTTCAACCTGACGACTTGTACTTGGCTCCAAGCCACCAATAGATGCAGTTTTACTGGCAATTATATCTTTTACTTGAATTGCCTTCCTTTTAGCATAGCCTTGAATCTCTCTTAGCCATTCGCTGAAATACCAATAACCATCAAACTTGTGTTCAAGCTTTCAGTCACATGCATTTTGTCATCATGGTCTGATCTAGATGTTCCTGTTGCTTCTTTTTGGCATGATGGGCACAGCTTCTGGCCTGGTTAGGTCTTTTCTACCTGAAAGACCTAACCTTTGTTAGGTCTTTCAGGTAGAAAAGTAGTTTGCCATTGACAAATCAATTGGTTGCAAACTTTTTTTCATCATATGATTTTTCTTCCGGAAAGGATTGCAACATGAACACTGCAAAAATTTAAATTTTGGCAACAGGAAAGCTTCATGAGGTAGACAAATTGTCTTTTTCACCCAATTTTAAGCTACAATCTCGACCTATCAACTGTTCTTCAAATAATTTTAACCCAATTTTAAGTGTATAGGATAGCACATGACATTTAGTGTCATGTGCTATCCTATACACATATAAGCAAAATCTTCTGATTCCATGGCTCTCAATTAAGGCATAAAACTACTTTATGTTTAGACTTAATTTTAAGGCCTTTTTAAGTGCAAAGACATAAAACAGATAAACCATGATCTTTGTAGCTGAAACTCTGCTCTTTCCAGTGGAGGCAAAAATGAGAGAATTGAAGGTGTCCCACATTAAGATAGGTCAAATTTGACTTTCAAATTTTGAGTCACCCTTTGAAGGAAAATATCTCAGCCAGAAAACAAGTATAAGAGCTGATATTTAGTTAGGCTGAATTCATGCAGTTGGTAAGTGGAATATGCAAAGGTTTTTATTTCAACATTGACTTTCAAAAGTCTTGCTTAAATTTGTCACGTCAAATTTTTGGTGCCAGTTTTAGACTGCATTGTAAAAAATGTGAAGGTTTTTGAGCTTGTACGCCAAAAGTTTTGCATTCTCTGCCAAAAGTTAACTAGGTATACCAAGTTTCAGAGCACTACCTCTCACCTCTTTGAAAATATTTTGTGATTTATTCTGCATAACACAAGTGACCTCCACAAAAAAGGTGCTGGTGCCTCAAGCATACTATATTTTGAACTGAAATTTTGCACAGCTTCATTTGAAACCTGTTTAAACATCCACACCAAGTTTCAACAAAATTGAAGATGTTAGAGCAGGGACCCCTAGGCCACTTGTCATGGAATGGTCCTACATATAAAAATTAAAATGTGAATGGACTGCATAAACATGGAATGGAAAGTGTACAATACAGATGAGGACACCGCAGTGTTAAGAGCACATAGTGCCTCTTGTCTCGCCAGAACATGCTTCAAGTTTGAAGCTCTACTATCAGGATGTAAGCAGTGCAGTAGAAAGTTCTGATAGGGGTCCAATGATGCTGTGGTGTCAGCAAAAACAATTGCATGGTCCAAGGAAAAAAAACAAGTGTGGGAGTGAAACCAGGTGGACAAGGCAAACCCATCAGAAAGAGTAGGTTGAGGACACTGCTTCTTCAGTTGTGGCAAGATCTACAGACAATAGTGGCTGGTTTCAACACCAGAAGGCAGAACCAGTACAGGTGTGGCAACAAGATAAGCGTATTGAAGGGGGGTTATGTAAGGTTTGCAGTTCTATCTATACACACTGCACCACAAGCAAGAATTGAAACAGGTTACACCAAAACCAATGACATTTACTTGACTTCTTGGCATGGAGAAAGATACCGAGTAGCCACAAGAACATCCTTTGGGAAGAAGTCTATCTCCATTTGAATGGAACTGAATGCCCAAAACTACAGGATTTGGACAACAGGGCAATATAGGAAGTCCCCACCCCTATACATACTTAAGAAAACTAACTTATTACCATACTGCAAATTATACCTTTGTTATTGATTTTATTTTGAAAAACCATCCCACTGAACCTTAATGCATTTGCTACAGCCCAGTGGTATGAGATTAGCAACTGTTGTCATTCCATCACTGCAACAATGGGAATGCCTTAGAAACAGTTTTTATGCAAACCAGGGCACCTTCACATATTGTGAGTTCGGTACAATTGATGCAATAGCATTTTGCCAATGAAGAGGTAATCACATACTCATTTCCCACAGCACACCTTGATCACCTAACTCAGTGGTTTCAACTGGGGGGTGCCAGAGCACCTTAGGGTTCCAGGGATGCCATGTAATTTGGGGTTAAGTTACTTAAGCTTTTTTTTTTTTTAATTTAATTTCATTATAAAGGTGTAGGGAATCTTTAATTTCGTGGTGATCTATAATTGATCTTTATTTAGTACCTCTATATAAAGAATAAATTATGTAACTATATATATAATTTGTATTATAAATTGGAATTTTGTTATAATTATATTATAATAACTATCAAATAACATTTTTTAATATTTGGCTGCTAAATATGACACTGTTCATTGTATTCTTTATCTCATGAACTCCTCTGACTGTGTGGTTGTCGCAGAGTATAAACAAAATATTTATTTATACATATATGTATGTACACAGAGAATCGGATCTAACAGGCAGAAAATTGAGTACGGGTGCCACTGATCTAACCCTACTCCTTGCAAATTTTCATTCTGAACATCAATCATGCAGCAGATAACCATCCCAATAAGTTATGTTTTGCTTGAACGACTACTCAGTTTAAGTTTCTCCTGAAAGACTACAGTGACAATGTAGCAATTACTGAATTCAATATAAACACCCTGAACAGGAAATACTACACCAATGATGTCATGTCTTGCATATGTTTCTGCCCAAAAATGTCAAGCAATACAGTGAAAATTATACAACACCAATGTTCTTCATTCATGGCACACAGTAAAAACAAAGCCCAGCTACATAAGTCATATAACATGTTAATCTTTCACAGAAAAACTTTACCCATTGTGGCAAATTTTGTTTTTCAAGCAATTATCTTCCACATCCTCTGCAGAGCATACATTGCAAATTTGGTTGTAATTCCCACATTACATTATGCTTCTTCAGGCATCTTTGGATTCATACCATTCTTTCGCAATTTCTCACAATAAGTTGGCATTAGCATATGATGCAAGAAAGCAAGCTGATATAGCATCAGCCAAAAAAAAATCCCTTCCCATTTCACTCCAAATGTTTATCTAGTTCTGCCTTGAACTTATTTAAGTTGTTGACCTCCACACTAGAACTCTTCTTCATAAGAGCAACCCTTTATTCTCACTAATCTCGTTACCCTTCTCTGCACTTGTTCCAGCAGCTCTACATCTTTCCTAAAATGAGGCCTCCAGACCTGTATACAGTATTCAAGATGTAACCTAACCTGACCATTGCCTTATACAAAGGGATAATCACCACCTTAATAATTCTAGAAAAATTCCTGTATATCACTGACAAGACACCATGAGTTACTCTTGCAGACTGTCTGCACTGCTTAGAAAACTTCATATCTCCACCCAGTACCACCCAGTTGGCACGTTACTCTAGATTACTGCTACCCAAATGCAGTACTTTACATTTGTCAATGTTAAACTTCAGTTGCCACCTCTCAGCCCATTTGCTCAACTTTTCTAGATCCTGTTGCAGTAGTGTATTATCATTACCGTCATTAACAACCCTGCCAATCTTCGTAGTCTGCAAACTTAGACATTAACCCTGATATACCTTCACCAATATCATTGATAAATACAGAAAACAATGGGCCCAACACCAAACCCTGGGGCAGGGGGGGGACTCCACTAATAACGTTAGTCCACAAAGAGCAATGCCCATTGATTACTACTCTGTCTTATCCCACTCAGCCATGCTTTTATCCATTGTAGCAACTTGTCCTTAATGCCATACTGCTCCAATTTGTAGAGTGTCTTCTATGAGCAACAGTATCTAAAGCTTTCCTAAAATCAAGTACCGTATATGATATCAAAATTATTTTTTACGTCCAGTTCCTTTGTGACCACATCATAGTATCCAATCAGATTTTTCAGACGAGACTTCCCCTTAACAAACCAATACTGTCTGAACTATAACTGCAGTCTTGTCTAGATGATCCTACATTGCTTCTTTAACCAGTGACTCCATTATTTTCCCTGGAATGGAAGTTAAACTAACAGTTCTGTAAAGTTACTGAGATGAAAAAAATTAAATAAAGCCTTGAAAACCAAAGCACTGCAACTACTCTAATTTACATGCAAATTATATATATATGTTTATAAACTAAATTTATAGATATATTTTATAAATTAAATTTATAAAATACAGTATATAGTTTTCTCCATATAATGGATTAGATGGAGAAATACCACAAATCCACATAAGCCAAATAATTATGAACTAAATTTAAACTGATCAAGTCTATATTAGATTTGACAAGGCCACAATGAATTTTCTAGACAACCACAAAATTTAACTTGTATGATCAAAGAAGCATAAAAACATTTAATTTTAACAATTTATAAGTATTCAAAATGATCTAATATGTACATTAACAATTACTTTTCTTCACACATTCTCATGGAATGAAACTGGGTGTGTGTATTCCAATTGTTCATATAACACTAACCTTATTTTTATACAAACCTCTTTTGCTAGTTCAACTCAGAACAGCGAGAGATTGAAAAATAAACCTAACTGCAGCAAATCTACTGAATAGCCACTCACAATTTGAATGTCTCTGCTTACTGTTCCAATCTTCGGATCAAAAAATGTTTTTTCACTAACCATGTTATGTATTGCTAACCTGAAACTTGCTGGATTCTGCTGAAATCGTAATACTAATTTTACCAAAATTTCTTCTAGAGCAGTTTATTTTCAAAATAACACAACGGGGGTAACAACCTAGAGCACTGGTGTCCAAAGCACCCAAGAACTTTCAATTTACCTGGGAAGTGGCCACAAAGTGTCCAATTAATCTTTAAAGCACAGTCTTAAATACATTTAAATCCCCCCCCCCAAGGATGCACCTATTTTGCAAATAGTGGAGCATTTCCTTTCACTCCCCCCCACCACAGATTTCAGAGAGAATGCCTCATCCCCTGAAACCTGAGATAAATTTAAGTAATCAACTTTGCAGCATTTTAAATTCAAGTTACAGTCCAGCTTCAACACCAATCTTAAATACTTTTAATTCCAGATAGAGTAAGTGAACCTTACGGAAAGATTCATAGTCACCGTTATGTAACAATGAAGTTTGAAGTATTTGATATAAGGAATCTCATTCAGATATTGCTTAACCCAATGGTTCTCAAAATTTTCAAAAGGCAATAATATCAAAACCAAAATTTCAGGTAACTTGCACTGAAGGTTACCGTTTAAATTTCATTTTTTTTAAATGTAATTCTCTTTGAATGAAATTAATATCATGCATCAGTGTGAGGCTCAACGATTTCGAGCCAATATGTTATTAATCGTGGTCGTTCGTGTGAAATGGGCCTTATTATATACCCAGTGGTGGATGTTTAACCTGAAACCCATTCCTTCATATTGTGCAGCAACTGTTATGCCTTCCAAGTTTAAAAACTAGAATATCATAAAAATATTCAACTTTTGTGTATTGCATTATGTATCTTCCTAAATATTTAATATAACCACATAAAAAAAAGGATAGCATCATAAGTTTTGGGTCGAATTTGTATTTTTTAGGTAATAAATATAAAAACCAACTTATAAATAAAATCTGTTCAACAAATTAAATCCTATTTTGAAAATGCATTATTAGTGATAAGAAACTGTCCGTACAGCCCACAACTGTCTTGTTTTATGTATTTCTGGCACAAACATGTATTTGGTTTATTTCAATTTTGAGAGAAGAAAAAGAACCATACTTATGATATACTAAACATGTTCAAGTACAGCAAGGAATAACCTGAACTTTCAAAATGCGACTTGTCAATAAAATAAATAAAAACAGCATTAAGTGCAAATATATTTTATTATTACAGAATACTTTCAATGCAAAGTCATTTTTCAATGCATGAAGTACATTATATTTAAAATATTTTGTTTATATACATGAAGTTATTATATAGAGTAATCAAATATTTACAGCCATTAAGTGAAATATATAAACAAAATACTTGGTCTCTTACAAGAGAAAAATATTTTCTCCTCTTACAAGGCATAGGCTTAGCCATCACTTTAAAACTGTATCAAGAATACTGGTGTGATAAAATTTTATTGTCCCTTTAAAGCATAAGTATAGGCCGACTAGATTGGTCATAGGTTTAAGGTCAATGAAGGAACCGCTTCAGATGAAAATGGGATAGAGTTCGAACCCGTTTTCAATGTTAATGAGGTTGTGCTTTATTTATTGGTATGAATTATGATGGAAGATAAAAAATAAGCATACCTTTACATCACCATAAAGGCAAATGAGATTAATATTCCATTTAGAACGGCAGGATTAGTTTATAACTTAACAGCTCTTACACTGTTAATGCTAAAACTGGAGATGGTCGTTCAAAAGACTGACGTGTTAAATAGTCCGCTTGTTTTGCACACAAATCAGGTAACGATAATCCTCGTCGAAGCGATGGTTTACCTTCCCGATTGTGGTTCGATGAAAATTCGGATGAAGAACTCAACTGAAGCGCTGTGCCGTGGGTTTGTACAGGTAGCTGACCTTGATCGGTAGTGCTATTTTCAATTAGACCAAGTCCTTGAAAACTACACCTGAACACTGTCACTAAATTACATATTTTCTGTTCAACATCCATTGGACTTTCTTCTTGACCGGATGGGTTATTATCTATATCTAATTCCTGAAAACAATCACCTTCCACATCACTATCAGAATCACTAACGTAACTAACTCCTCTCCAGGAAGAACGGTTCCGAGACTTTGAAGCTCTCGAGAGATCATATTTACGACGTTTCACACGAACACAACTGTCATGCTCAGCAATTGACTGTCTTCTTTTCAAGCACCTAGTCTGAGGCCGCAGTTCTTGAAGTGAAGCCATTGGCATGTTGCCTAAAGGTTTGTTACTACTACAGCCAGCTGCTGTTTCGCGTAAATCACTTCTTGAAAGATATCCATGCTGAGTTGGCGGTGCAATCGGTTCCGTATTATAATTGTTTGAACACTGAAGCATAGCGAAGTCAGTGACATCACAGCCATTGACCGTGTCACGTGACACTTTTGGTCCAGTCATAGGTTGGCATTCTTCTTTAGCCTCTGGGTTGTGCAACAGGCAAGCTAGTCCATGATTAGGCTTAGCACTCAAACCATCTACAACTTGTTGAGAGTTATGATTTATTTTACTACAAAACACATCCTGAGGCACTTCACTTATGTCAGAATAAACAGGACTGTCTTGACACATAGGAATTTCACTGCTATCATCTACAACATAATTTCGTACCTTCTGAAGAACGTTAGCAACAAGCAAGTTTTTGTGTAGACTTGAACCGCCACGTTGATTTCTGTAGCTGGCAATCTTTCCAAGTGAAATTGCAATTACTCGTTGCGCTTCAGATTTCGGCATCATAGCAAACACAAACGTAAGAAGTAACTGAATTAGGCCTACTATTACAACACTAAAGTAAACAAAACAAAACGCGCACACCTCACTTATCCTACAACTACAGCGAAACTGACGGTTAGAGGAAATGAGTTCAGTTTTTCAGACAAATACAGCTTACGTCACGCATCTCTGAAATGATCCAATCACATTTCAGGTCATGACGTGTCTTCGATTTCCCACGGTCACGCCATCTATGTACATGACAACATTGCATGAGAGATGCCAAAAGAAGGCCAGTGCAGATGATTTTATATAGTATAACCAGAATACTGTAGTAAACATTTGTAGTACTACTAAGTTCTAAAGTGTGTGTAAACAATAAAGCAGCTGATCACAACATAATATGCTTAAAAATGTCCATTTGAGAGTGAATTTGGCTGATGTAAGGCTAAGTTGATATTAAGTAAAATATTCTCTAACCAAAAAAAAACATACATTTACGAATCAGGCAAAGTAATAGCAGTCATGAAATTTTTTAAACAGTTTTTAATTTTAAAATTCACTGTAAAAACGCGCTTGAGATCGTTTTATTGGTAAAAAAAAAAAAAGTTCGGTTTCGTATCCAGCTTACCTGAGAAGGCAATATAGTTATGTGTATAAAAAAATAAAGGCAAAACAAAAACGCATGCATTACATACAGACTTTCTCGACAACTCAGGTTTGTTTGTCCCATTACGAGAGGGGAAGAAAAAAGAACTGATAATGATTTAGAGCTGTACCTCCCGCACACCCCCTCAACATTTTAAGGCAGACTTAATTGGATATTAAAGTGTTTAATATTAAATTTGTACAGTTCATTTTATATCCTAAAGTAAATAAAGTGGCTAAAATTCAATTTGTACAGTTCATGTTTATATCTTTTAGTGAATAAAGTGTCTGATATTCAATTTAAACAGTTTCAGTTTATTTTATATCAGCCCCAGGGACTCACATCTGGTGAGTATGGCCATGGTACACCCAGGGTCCTGAGTTGGATATTATCATTCTTCTCTTCCTTGGTGATTCCTTTCTACTTCTCTGTCTGGGTAATTCGGAAAGTTTTTTTTTTTTTTTTTTGGCTAGTGAAGCATAAGCCTCAGGCTTCCTTGCACCATATGGCTATAATAATAATAATAATAATAATCTTTTATTGAATAATCTCAATACTTCCTGCTGGAAATAAAATTTTCTTCATAGCAGTGAGCTAGGGAGAGTATCTTCCTATGACAGATCAGGCCCATGCAAATGGGGGAGGATCCATCGCAACAGGGATGGATCCTCCGGCACTGTCACGATCCTCCGGTACGATCAGTCTCAGCAAAAATAAATGCCATCAGTCTCAACATAAATAAAGGAGGCCCTGTAACACCTTTTGCATTTGGGCCCCCAAGTACCATTGCACAGCCCTGTGGCAGATCATCATCTTCAGCCATTTTCAATCCACTGTAGGATGAAGGACTCTCCAGCAACTTTCCAGTTCCATCTGTTTTGTGCAATGGCCATCCATTTACTACCCACAAACTCATGAATTTCATTTATCCATCTCCGCCGTTGTCTTACAGGTTTTCTTCTAGCTCCTCTTGGGTACCGTTCTGTTATTTTCTTAGTCCATCTGTCATTATGTCTTCGAGCTATGTGTCCTGCCCAAGACCATTTTAGTTCTTTAGTTTTGATAAGAATGTCCTTTACTTGAGTTTGCTGCCTAATCCAAGTGTTTCTCTGATTCCTAATATAATTCGTTCCATTCTTTGCTGTGTAGTTCTCAGCTTCTCTTCCATTCTTTTGGCGAGTGCCGAAGTTTCACTTCCATAAGTCATGGTTCATTATTTTACGTTTCAGACAAACTGGAATATTGCTCTTCAGTATGTGACTATATTTCCTGAATGCTATCCATTCAAAATTTATTCTTCTCTTGACTTCCAGCCATTTATCATTATTACAGCTAATAAGTTGTCCCAGATAAGTATATGACTGCACCTTTTCAATTACTGCTCCTTCAATCATTATGTCCCTTTCTGTGGCATACTTGTTCATCATTACTTTTGTTTTAGCCATATTCATCTTTAGTCCAAAATCCTTACTAACTGTGCATAACTGATTAAGATTTTCCTCTAATTCTTTGGGATCCTGGCTTATGACCACAATGTCATCTGCAAATCGTAAATGGTTTAGGTACTCTCCGTTCACATTGACTCCTTTCTGTGACCAGTCTAATCTTCTGAAAGCTTCCTCAAGGGCAGCAGTAAACAGTTTCGGAGATATTGTGTCTCCTTGTCGAACTCCTTTCTTGATTTTAAATTTGCTAATGTCTTTTTTTTTTTTTGAGTAGTTGTTGGCGCATCCGGCTTCTGTGGCCATAATGCACCTCCCAAGGTTTTTGCAGTACTTTGATCCAAGCATGAGGCGGGATTCAAACCCGCGACCTTTGGGTTGCCAGGCAGGCACTTTACACACCCGGCTAGCCCGGTCAGCCTACTGTCTTTGTCTAGTCTAACAAATAAGGTAGCGTTCTCATATATTTTCTTCAAAATCATAATATATGGGGTATCTATGCCTTGTCTTTCCAGTGCCCGAAACATTGCCTTATGCTGTATGGAGTCAAATGCCTTTTCATAATACACAAATGCCATGCAATAATGGTGTTTTATATTCATTTGCTTTCTCCATTAGCTATGATATTACATGAAGGTAAAGGCGCCTCCGTAGCCAGGTGGGAAGGAGCAGCAGTGCGCAGCACACGCTTCTTGATTAGACCGGGGTTCGAGCCCGTCACCACCAAATATGGAGGATGCGGAAAGGTCAAGGAATGACCACCGCATATCCCGGAGCAATATGGCCTTAGTTGCTAATGCTCCTAAAAACCAACAAAACAAACATGAAGGTGATCCCTAGTTGAGAATCCTGTCCTAAAGCCAGCTTGCTCTTTCGGTTGATTCTCATCAAGTATTCTTTCTAATCTGTTAGTAATGACCCTTGTGAACAACTTGTAGATGTGGGATATCAAACCAATTGGTCAATAATTTCCAATTTCTGATTTATCTCCTTTCTTATGCAGCAAAACTATGATTGCATTATTCCACTGCTTAGTTATCACACCTTTTCTAATGCACTTTGTGAAGAGCCTTGCAAGTTTCTGTGTTATGTCTCTTCCTCCCAATTTTAACAACTCTAGAGTAACTTCATCTTCCCCCGGGGGTTTCTAATTCTTCATTTTCATCAATGCATGTTCTACCTCATCAAGAAGAATATCGGGTATGTCGTATGTGTTGCTAATTTGCAATCCAGCTTCCCCACTGCTGGAATCATTCCTTTGCTCCTTGTATAATTCTCTATAGTAGTCTTCTGCTATTTGAATTATGCCTTCTCTGCTATTTATAAGTACACCATCACTATTCTTCAGTTTCAGTATCATTTTTCTTTCTGTATTATTACTCCTGGCTGGTGATTTAAGTCCTTTGTTTTCCCTTAATGCTTGTTCTACTTTCCTTGTGTTAAATCTTCTTATGTCCTCTCTGAGTCTCTTTCTAATGGCTTTGCATAAAGCCATTAGAATCAGTGTTTATCTTGCTCTTCATTTGTCGTCTTCAGTTCATCATGAGAAGCGTTTCGTGACTAATTTTTTCATCTTTGGATTTCTTTTTCCCTATAGGTTTCTTGGGCTTTATCGCTTTCAGGAAGTTGTAATATTCCTCATCGATATCTTGGTCCTGAGCAGTCTGCAGAAGCTCAAACTTGTACTTAAGTTCCAGTACATACTGCTTTTTCTCCTCTTCTGTTATCCGAAAGACCTTTGTATTATTTACTCGAGTCAGTTTTTTCCTTTCCTACATCTTACCATTCTGTGATCACTTCCAACATTTACCTTATTCAGGACGGTAACATCATTCACGATATATCTTCTGTTAGTGAGGATGAAGTAGATTTCATTAGTTGTTAATCCATTTGGACTCTTCCATGTCCACTTTCTGTTCACCCTTTTCTTGAAAAAAGTGTTCATTACTGACAATCCTTGAGATTCTACAAATTCCACAAGTCTTTCACCTCTTTCATTTCTTTCACCAATTCCAAAATTTCCTATAGTTCCCCTTTCTGCACTGTTTTGTCTTTTTCCAACCTTAGCATTAGCATTAGTAGAGGCATTTGATGCAAGAAAGCAAGCTTATGCAGCATCAGCCAAAAAAAAATGAAGTAAAATAAATAAATAAAAAAAAAATAACCACTTCCACTTCACCCCTCTGTTCGTTCGAAATACCTGTCCAGCTGAGCCTTAAACTTATTTGGGCTATCAACTTCCACGACAAGGGATGGAAGTCTGTTCCACCTACCAACCGCCCGCTGGCTAAAGGCAAATTTCCGCACATCTATCCTACATCTGTCTTTCCTCAATTTGAACTTATGCCCTCTCAGGCAATTATTCTGAGCATGAGGAAGAATCCCATCAGCATTGAGCATGCTCAAACCATTCAAGGCTTTATACACCTCTATCAGATCACCTCGCTGGTGCCTAGTCTCCAGACACTAATTCGCAAAACTTAAGCCTTTCTTCGTAAGAGCACCCCTTTGTTCCATTCACTAATCTTGTTGCTCTTCTCTGTACTCGTTCCAGCAGCTCTACATCCTCCTTGAAATGAGGCCTCCAGGCCTGTATACAGGCCTGGAGGCCTCATACAGTACCTCTAGGTGTGGCCTGACGATTGCCTTATACAGAGAAATAATCACCTCCTTATCCCTGCTAGAAAAATTCCTATATATCATTGATAATACACCATGAGCTACTCTTTCAGCCCGTCTGCACTGCTCAGAGAACTTCATATCTGCCTGCACAACCACCCCCAGGTCCCTTTCATTCTCTACCACTGTCAGTGTAGTACCACAGAGTTGATACGTTGCTCTGGGGTTGCTGTTTCCCATGTGTAGTACTTTACATTTGTCAATATTAAACTTCATTTGCCACCTCTCAGCCCATCTGCTCAACCTTTCCAGATCCTGTTGCAGCAGCATAGTGTCAGTAGTGTCCTTGACAACCCTGCCAACCTTCGTATCGTCTGCAAACTTGGACATTATCCAGACACGATAGGAGGGAGTATATGATGAGAGCCTTGTCGATCAATTCGGCCCTGGAAAGATTGTGCAAGGCTCAAGGGGTAGAATTTTTTTCAGCCTGAACTGTACTTGTTAACAGGAGAGATTGCTTCTACAGGGATGGGATACACTTAAATAGAAAGGGTGCAAGGATATTTGCTGATGCTATCGAGGCAGTGTTAGGTGGGTCGGAAAACTGCTAGCTTGGGGGGAGACAAAGACCAATAGATTGACAGTAGCCACTGGCAGAGGTGAAAGAGATTCTTGCACTGCTTCTATTAGAATGAGCAGAAGCCTGAAAAACAAGATGCATGGTATTTCAGAGACTGCTGGGAGCCATTGCGGTACAAGTAAACACATGGGTTGTGTTAGGGTAGCTAAGAATAGAAAAAGGTGCAGGTATACTTGCGTGTACACCAATGCTAGGAGTTTAGTAAATAAATTTGATGAATTTGAGGTATTGCTCAAAACATCGAAGGCAGATATTGTTGGGATATCAGAGACGTGGTGTCACACAGATATAAGGGATGCAGAACTGCAATTTGGGGAGTACAACGTCTACAAAAAGGATAGACAGGATAGGAAGGGGGGAGGGGTTATGCTATTAGATAAGAAACACATAAAAACCAAGGAAGTGAAGCCAGTCGACATCGCTGGACAGTGCAGTGTGGAGTCAGTTTGGTGTGACATAAACATTGGGAGATCAAAATTGAGAGTAGGAGTGTGCTATAGGCCTAATGACTCTGATGAGTATAATAATGAACTGTACAGGGAAATAGAGTGGGCCAGTAAATCAGAGTGTCTTATAATGGGAGATTTTAATTTCCCAGATATTGACTGGAATTTGGGGGCTGGTTACTCACACACTAGCAGGGCTTTTGTGGATTTATTGGATGATTGTTTTCTACATCAGCATGTTCGGGAGGCAACTAGAGGGAGTAATACTCTTGATTTGATTATCAGCAGTGATTCTTCATGCATTAAGAATCTGCAGATAAATGAACCACTACGTGGCAGTGATCACAGTGTGCTGAAGTGGGATTTACTCAAAGAGGTAACTACCATTAGGGGTAAAGGGAAGGGTTATTGTTTCCGTAAAGGCGACTACAATGGACTGAGACAGTATTTAAATTCTATACAGTGGGACCAACTAATGATGTTACCAACAGCAAATTCAAAATGGGAAGCATTCAAAGAACTTATCTTGGAAGCTACTAGGCTTTACATACCAACTAAGAAATATTGTTCAAGGTTTAGGCCAAAATGGATGTCGGATGAACTAATGAGGCATATGGCAGAGAAGAAAAATGCATGGGATACATACAAATTAACACATGACACAGAAGCCTATGATAGATACAAGTTGATATGCAACCAAGTTACAAAGGAGGTTAGGCAGGCGAAGGCAGATTACGAGAAATCCTTGGCAAGGGATGCAAAGAAAAACAGCAAAGAGTTCTTTACTTATGTAAACTCTAGAAGGAAGGGGATGAATCAGATTGGTCCACTTGATATTGATGGGTCAAGTGTTGATGATCCTGCATAGGTAGCTAACAAACTAAATGAATATTTTGCATCGACATTCACACATGAGGAGTTATTCAGCGAGGGGAATGCCAGAGGTGTATTCAACTCTAGCAGTAAGCTACAGAATCTTGAAATAACTGGGAGTAAAGTGGAGGAGAAACTGTTGAAGATAAACACAAGAAAGGCACCCGGGGTGGATGGGATCTATCCAGTTATATTAAAGGAGGCAGCAAACGAAGTAAGCAAACCCTTAGCCATAATTATGAGAGCTTCCTTGGACTCAGGGGAGGTACCCATAGACTGGAAATGTGCAAATGTGACCCCAATTCACAAAGGAGGATCAAAGGCTGACACAATTAATTATAGACCTGTGAGCTTAACTTCTGTTCCAGGAAAATTAATGGAGGCACTGGTTAAAGAAGCACTGCAGGATCATTTAGACAACACTTCAGTTATAGCTCGGACACAGCATGGTTTTGTTAAGGGGAAGTCTTGCCTGACCAACTTGATTGGATACTATGATGCAGTCACAAAAGAACTGGATGCAGGGAATAACTTTGATATTATATACTTGGATCTTAGAAAGGCTTTTGATACTGTTGCACATGGAAGACTGCTGCACAAATTGGAGCAGTGTGACATTGGAGGCAAATTGCTGCTATGGATAAAGGGGTGGTTGAGGGGGAGAAGACAGAGTGGTAATCAATGGACACTGCTCATCATGGACTGATGTGATTAGTGGAGTCCCTCAGGGCTCAGTGTTGGGTCCATTATTGTTTTCTGTATTTATAAATGATATTGATGATGGTATATCGGGCTTAATGTCCAAGTTTGCAGACGATACAAAGGTTGGCAGGGTTGTCAAGGACACTACTGACACTATGCTGCTGCAACAGGATCTGGAAAGGTTGAGCAGATGGGCTGAGAGGTGGCAAATGAAGTTTAACATTGACAAATGTAAAGTACTACACATGGGAAACAGCAACCCCAGAGCAACCTATCAACTTTGTGGTACTACACTGACAGTGGTAGAGAATGAAAGGGACTTGGGGGTGGTTGTGCAGGCAGATATGAAGTTCTCTGAGCAGTGCAGACGGGCTGCAAGAGTAGCTCATGGAGTATTGTCAATGATATACAGGAATTTTTCCAGCAGGGATAAGGAGGTGATTATTCCATTGTATAAGGCGATGGTCAGGCCACACCTAGAGGTACTGTATACAGGCCTGGAGACCTCATTTCAAGAAGGATGTAGAGCTGCTGGAACGAGTACAGAGAAGGGCAACAAGATTAGTGAATGGAACAAAGGAGTGCTCTTATGAAGAAAGGCTTAAGTTTTGCAAATTACAGTGTCTGGAGACTAGGCACCAGCGAGGTGATCTGATAGAGGTGTATAAAGCCTTGAATGGTTTGAGCATGCTCAATGCTCATGGGATTCTTCCTCTTGCTCAGAATAATCACCTGAGAGGGCATAAATTCAAATTGAGGAAAGACAGATGTAGGATAGACGTGCGGAAATTTGCCTTTAGCCAGCAGGTGGTTGGTTGGTGGAATAGACTTCCATCCCTTGTGGTGGAGGTTGACAGCCTAAATAAGTTTAAGGCTCAGCTGGACAGGTATTTTGAACGAACAGAGGGGTGAAGTGGAAGTGGGTTTTTTTTTTTTTTTTTGGCTGATGCTGCATAAGCTTGCTTTCTTGCATCAAATGCCTCTATTAATGCTAATTAAGCTTGATATACCATCATCAATATCATTTATAAATACAGAGAACAATAAAGGACCCAATACTGAATCCTGAGGGACTCCACTAATAACATTAGTCCACGGCGAGCAGTGTCCATTGATTACCACTCTCTGTCTCCTCCCCCTCAACCACCCCTTTATCCATAGCAGCAATTTGCCTCCAATGCCACAGTGCTCCAATTTGTGCAGCAGTCTTCCATGTGCAACAGTATCAAAAGCCTTTCTAAGATCCAAGTATATAATATCAAAGTTATTCCCTGCATCCAGTTCCTTTGTGACTGCATCATAGTATCCAATCAAATTGGTCAGGCAAGACTTCCCCTTAACAAAACCATGCTGTGTCCAAGCTATAACTGAAGTCTTGTCTAAATGATCCTGCAGTGCTTCTTTAACTAGTGCCTCCATTAATTTTCCTGGAACAGAAGTTAAACTCACAGGTCTATAATTACTTGTGTCAGCCTTTGATCCTCCTTTGTGAATTGGGGTCACATTTGCACATCTCCAGTCTGTGGGTACCTCCCCTGAGTCCAAGGAAGCTCTCATAATTATGGCTAAGGGTTTGCTTACTTCCTCTGCTGCCTCTTTTAATATAACTGGATAGATCCCATCCACCCCGGGTGCCTTTCTTGTGTTTATCTTCAACAATTTCTCCTCCACTTTACTCTCAGTTACTATAAGATTCTCTAGCTTACTGCTAGAGTTGAATACATCTCTGGCATTCCCCTCGCTGAAGAACTCCTCATGTGTGAATGTCGATGCAAAATATTCATTTAGTTTGTTAGCTACCTGAGCAGGGTCATCAACAGTTGACCCATCGATATCAAGTGGACCAATCTGATTCATCCCTTTCCTTCTAGAGTTTACATAAGTAAAGAACTCTTTGCTGTTTTTCTTCGCATCCCTTGCCAAGGATCTCTCGTAATCTGCCTTCGCCTGCCTAACCTCCTTTGTAACTTGGTTACAGATCAACTTGTATCTATCATAGGCTTCTGTGTCACGTGTTAATTTGTATGTATCCCATGCATTTTTCTTCTCTGTCATATGCCTCATTAGTTCATCTGATATCCAATTAGGCCTAAACCTTGAACAATATTTCTTAGTTGGTATGTAAAGCCTAGTAGCTTCCAAGATAAGTTCTTTGAATGCTTCCCATTTTGAATTTGCTGTTGGTAATATCAACAGTTGATCCCACGTATAGAATTTAAATACTGTCTCAGTCCATCGTAGTCACCTTTACGAAAGCAATACCCCTTCCCTTTACCCCTAATGGTAGTTACCTCTTTGAGTAACTCCCACTTCAGAACACTGTGATCACTGCCACCTAGTGGTTCATTTATCTGCAGATTCTTAATGCATGAAGAATCGCTACTGATAATCAAATCAAGAGTATTACTCCCTCTAGTTGCCTCCCGAACATGCTGATGTAGAAAACAATCATCCAATAAATCCACAAAAGCCCTGCTAGTGTGTGAGTGACCAGCCCCCAAATTCCAGTCAATATCTGGGAAATTAAAATCCCCCATTATAAGACTCTCTGATTTATTGGCCCACTCTATTTCTCTGTACAGTTTCTTATTATACTCATCAGAGTCATTAGGCCTATAACACACTCCTACCTTCCATTTTGATCTCCCAATGCTTATGTCACACCAAACTGACTCGACACTGCACTGTCCAGCGATGTCAACTGGCTTCACTTCCTTGGATTTTGTGTTTCTTAACTAATAGCATATCCTCTCCTCCCTTCCTATCCTGTCTATCCTTTCTGTAGACATTGTACTCCCCAAATTCCAGTTCTGCATTCCTTATATCTGTGTGACACAACGTCTCTGAAATCCCAACAATATCTGCCTTTGATGTTTTGAGCAATAACTCAAATTCATCAAATTTATTTACTAAACTCCTAGCATTGGTGTACACGCAAGTATACATGCACCTGCTCTTCCTCTTAGCCACCCTAACACAACCCATGTGTTTACTTGTACCCCCATGATTCCCAGCAGTCTCTGTAATATCCTGCATCTTATTTTCCAGACTGCTGCTCATTCCAATAGAAGCAGTGCAAGAATCACTTTCTCCTCTGCCAGTGGCTAATGTTAATATATTAGTCCTTGTATCCCCCCAATCTAGCAGTTTTCCGACCCACCTAACACTGCCTCGATAGCATCGGCAAACATTCTTGCACCCTTTCTATTTAAGTGTATCCCATCCCTGTAGAAGCAGTCTCTCCTGTTAACAAATACAGACCAGGCTGAAAAAAATTCTACCCCTTGAGCCCTGCAGAATCTTTCCAGGGCCGAATTGATCGACAGGGCTCTCATCATATACTCCCTCCTATCATGTCTGGGCAGAATTGCAGACACTTTCAAATTCAACCCTAATTCACGGCTTTTTTTCATCAGTGACCTGTACTTGCTAAGTAATTCCGCCAGTCTCCTACTCTTAATATCATTAGTGCCAACGTGTACAACTATATCACCTTTTGTGCCCTTAAAAGATGATATCCGCTCTACGTCATCAACCTTTGCCCCTGGCAGACATACCCTGGTCCTGTTCCACCTATCCTTTTTACAAAGCATGTTTTCCGTTTCCCTGACAATAGAGTCACCAACAACTACTAGTTCCTTTGGGACCAGTCCATTCTGCCTTGGGGGTTGCCGCTGTGTTGAGCATGACCAAGTGCAAGCTGTGGCATTGGTGTGGGCAGCTGAGAGCTTGATGGGCCCCTCACTTGTAATCCTTCGAGGGCATCCACCCTGTCCTTCAAGCTCTCATATAGCATTGAAGTTCCCACATAATACTAGTGTAGTGGGTTTTCTGCTCATCTAGAAGACTCTTAACTTCGGTGTACATTTCTTCAACCTGTTCATCATCATGGCTCGACGTTGGTGCATAAATCATTATAATCTTTAGCTTGTACCTCTTAGAAATCTTGAATATTATTTTTGACACCCTTGGTGATGTACGTTTGTATTCCAAAATGTTTTTTAAATTTTTGTGGACCAGAAACCCAACTCCACCTTCACTCCTTTCACTGTTTCCATTGGTGTACAGCAGATTTCCACTTGATAAACTTATAAGTGATTCATTTCTTCTTCTTCTTCTTTCAGCCAAACCGATGATATTCCAATTCACATTTTCTAATTCCTTTTCCAGCTCTAATATCCTGTCTTCACCAATGAGCAATCTTACATTGTAACAGGCCAAGTTCAGTTTCCGTGCATGGCAGCTTGGTCGTACCCGGAGATTCTTAGCATCCTCTGCTTCCACTCTGATCCTCTCACTGCCATAAGAGGGGGAGTGAAAGCCGCTGGGGACTGAGGGCCATTTGTTTTGTCGTGCTGTCATATGCTGGAGGGCAGATAGCTTATTAAAATCAAAGAGGGCATGTAGATTGCTGTTGTGAGCATTCTCAGATATTGCATCAAGCTATAATTAATAATACACTTTAAAAGAAATTCTGAACATGACAGAACTGTATACAGAAGTTGTAAATTTCTACAGTTGCTAATCCACAGCCCTGGGGGAGGGATACAGTAGGTGTCAAGTATCCACACTCAGCACAGAAGAGATCCACAAAGTATTTATTAAATTATTATGTGATTATTAACATGTGATAATAAAAGGTAAGAGTCACACAAAAGTTGCATAAATTTAGAATGAATTCATGATATTTATTAACTCTTGAAATAGAATCCTTACACTGTCTTAAATTACATTTTGAACTTGAGCATGTTTTGTGAAAATCCAAATTGCTTCTGAAGTTTGGAGTGGTTCCTTACTGTATTTGTTTCATGATTTCTTGTACCATTTTGTGCTCTGTAATTAGATTGGCCTTGATAATTTTTACTCTGAAGGTTCAACTTCAATCTTAAAGTTGTTGTTGTTGTTGTTGTTATTTGGTTTTTAGGAGCATTAGCAACTAAGGCCATATTGCTCCGGGATATGCGGTGGTCATTCCTTGACCTTTCCGCATACTCCGTATTTGGTGGTGACGGGCTCGAACCCCGGTCTAATCAAGAAGCATGTGCTACGCACTGCTGCTCCTTCCCACCTGGCTACGGAGGCGCCCAATCTTAAAGTAAAAAATCAGTAATTTTTTAACATTTTCATCATTCCTGTGCCAAATTCCCAGAACCTTTAATAAAATAAAATATTTTATTATTATTATTAGATTAGCAGAATATGACGCAAGAAGGCAAGCTTATAAAGCATCAGCCAGAAAAAAAAAAAAAAAAGAACCTCCCACAGCTCTTGTATACCCCCCCTCCAATGATTTGTCTAGTTCTTCCTTGAACTTATTCAAACTGCCAACCTCCACAACACCAGATGGAAGGTTATTCCAACAGTCCCCCACTGGCTGAAGGCAAACCTTACATCTATCCTGCAACCATCCTTCCTCAATTTGAATTTATGCCCCCTCATGTGTATAGTCTGAGCAAGAGGAAGAATGCCATCAGCATTGAGCTTTAGCCAATATATGATTTATTTGCTTCTTTTATTATTTTTTTCCCATGATCTTTATATAATCTTAATGACAGATTTCATTATCTCTGTTTTGAGAAACTAATATCATCTGAATCTTCTGAATTCTTTGCTTTTCTAGGATGTATGCAGAAGTAAAAGTTACGGTTTCTTTTTATTAATCAGGAAATTATAGTTATACTGAGGGATTCTTAATTGGACTTCAGCACAAAATTGTGACTCATTTACCCATATGCATATAGTAGGATCCTGAAAATATAATGCAGATGTCTTTATGCTTTATTTGCATTATTTTCTCAGTATTAAAAAGTATTAAAATAGTATTGGTAAAATGAAGCAAAGAAGCAAATCTTATATATCACTAGCCACAAAAAATTTTCATTCTTTATTTGCCCATTCCTTCTAATAGTTTGCTGAAACCTTCTTTAAATTTATTGAAACTATTCACTTTCACAACACTAGGTGGAAGTTTTATTCCAATCAGTGTTGTGAAAATGAGCATTTTGTAAAGTTTGCAAAAATTCATCGAGGAAAAGATCTGCCCTTTTGCATTTTCTTGGACTATATTTCTGAGACATAAGCTTTTCTGCATAACAGGAAATTACAAATAAGTATTCAGCTATGTTATACAGTAGTATCCTAGCAAGAAGATATATGAATGATACAGTTGTGAAATAGATGAAAGTTGTATTTTTTTCAGTGAAAGTAGATAAAAATATAAAACAGTATAAAGAAACTAATGTTTATAATCAGTGATATTAGATTCATAGACTGTGGAGTGTGCTCAATAAGGTTTTTAGAAATATTTTAAGATTCGTCCAGAATCAGTTACAGAAAAAATTCAGGTTCTAGAACTTAAATCCACCAAATATTTAACAATGCAGACAGCTGAAGTTCTTTATTCACTGATGTATCTAGGACCAAGATCATAGCACTGATTCGCCATAGCCACTGGATGATTTTTTTTTTTTTAATGAAAACCCCAAACATGAAAGGTATTAGAAACTACAGTATTTAGTACCATGCGTGGATTGAAGGTTGAGAAAGTGAAGGAAGATACTTGTTTACATTAGCATTAGTAGAGGCACAAAATGCAAGAAAGCAAGTTTATACAGCATCAGCCAAAAAAAAAAACTTTCCCACTTCATTGATCCACTCATTCCAAATGTTTGTCTAATTCTGCCTTGAATTTATTTATGTTATCAACTTACACAACAACAAATAGAAGTTTGTTCCAGGATTCAACTACCAGCTGGCTAAAGTCAAATTTCCGCACATCTAGTCTACAACTGTCTTTTCTCAGTTTGAAACTATGTCCCCCTCAAGTTTGTAATCTGAGGAAGAATCCCATCAGCACTGAGTCTGCTCAATACATTCACGGTGTTATACACCTCAATCAGGTCGCCTTGCAAGTGCATAGTCTCCAGATGCTGCAACTTGCAGTAATTAAGCCTTTCTTCATAAGAGAACCCCTTTGTTCCTCTCACCAATCTTGTTTCTTCTCTGTACTCGTTCTAGCAACTTTACATCCTTCCTAAAATGAGGCCTCCAAACTATGCAGTACTCAAAGTGTGGTCTGACCATTGCCTTATACAAAGGGATAATCACCTCCTTATCACTGCTTGCAAAATTCCTGTATATCATTGACAAAACTCCATGACCTGCTCTGGCAGCCCATCAGCACTGCTCAGAGAACTTTATATCTGACTGCACAATTATCCCTGGGTCTTATTCATTCTCCGCCTCCCTGAGTGTAGTACCACACAGTTGGTATGTTTCTCTTGTGTTACTGCTACCCATATGCAGTAATTTGCATTTGTCAATGTTAAACTTCAGTTGCAACTTCTCAGCCCATCTGCCTAACTTTTCTAGATCCTGCTGCAGTAGCATACTGTGTTTAGTGTGATTAACAACCCTGCCAACCTCTGTATCATTTGTAAACTTGGACATTCAGTCTGATATACCTTCATCGATATTATTGATAAATAATATTGTTGTTTTGTGTTATTGATAATAACACAAAACAACAATGGGCTCATGACCAAACCCTGTGGGACTCCACTAATAACATTCGTCCATATAGAGGAGTGTCCATTTATTACCGCTCTCTGCCATCTCCCACTCAACCATCCCTTTATTCATTGCAGCAACTTGCTCTTAATGCCATACCGTTCCAATTTGTACAACAGTCTTCCATGTGCAACAGTATCAAAAGTTTTCCTGAAATCCAAGTACTATATATGATATCAAAATTTATTATTTTTTGCATCCAGTTCCTTTATGACCACATCATAGTATCTAATCAAATTGTTCAGACAAGATTTTCCCTTAACAAACCCATGCTGTGTCTGAACTATTACTGCAATCTTATCTAGGTGATCCTGTATAACCTCTTTAACCAGTCACTCCGTTATTTTCCCCGGAATAGAAGTTAAACTAACAGGTCTATATTAGTTGTGTCATCCTTTGCACCCCCCCCCCCCTTTGTGAATTGGGGATACATTTGCACATCTCCAGTCCATGGACACCTCCCCTGAATCTAAGGATGCTGTCATAATTATGGCTAAGGGAATGCTTACTGCCCTTGCTGCCTCCTTCAATATAACTGGATAGATTCCATCTACCCCATGTGCTTTTTTATGTTTAACTTCAACAATTTTTCCTCCACTTTGCTCTCAGTTATTACAAAATCACTTAGCTCCTTGTTAGAGTGTGACAAACTTCTGGAATTCCCTCCTTGAATAACTCCTCGCGTGAATGTAGATGCAAAATAGTCATTCAGTTTATCAGCTACTTGAACAGGATCATCAATAGTCAACAGGGCTGAGAAGTGGCAACTGAAGTTTAACCTTGACAAATGCAAAATACTGCATATGGGTAGAAGGAACCCCAGAGAATCGTACCAACTGTGTGGTACTACACTTAGGGTGGTAGAAAATGAAAGAGACCTGGGGTAATTGTGCAGTCAGATATGAAGTTTTCTGAACAATGCAGACAGGCTGCAAGAGTAGATCATTGGATTTTGTCAACGATATACAGGAATTTCGCTAGCAGGGAAAAGGAGGTGATTGTCCTCTGTATAAGGCAATGGTCAGGCCACACCTTGAGTACTGCATACAGGTCTGGAGGCCTCATTTTAGGAAGGATGTAGATTTGCTTGAGCATGTACAAAGAAGGGCAACAAGATTGGTGAGGGGAATGAAGGGATCCTCTTACGAAGAGAGGCTTAAGTTCTGTAAATTGCAGCGGCTGGAGACTAGGCACCTGCGAGGTGATATGATGGGGGTGTATAAAGCCTAGAATGGGTTGAGCACGCTGAATTCTGATGAAATTCTTCCACTTGTTCAGATTATGTACCTAAGGGGGCATTAATTCAAATTGAGGAAAGACAGCTATAGAATAGATGTGCGGAAATTTGCCTTTAGCCAGCGGGTGGTTAATTGCTGGAACAAACTTCCATCTGTTGTGGAAGTTGATAGGTTAAATAAATTTAAGGAGGTACTGGACAAACATTTAGAGGGAATGATTGTGTGAATTGTGTTTTTTTTTTTTTTTTTTTTTGGCTGATGCTACATAAGCTCATACACTTGCTTTCTTGCATCACATGCCACGATTACTATTACTATTCAGTTTATCAGCTTGTTGAACCATAAAGTGGACCAATCTGATTCATCCCTTTCCTTCTAGTTTACATAAGTAAAGAACTCTTTGCTGTTATTCTTTGCATCCTTTGCCAAAGATCTCTCTTAATCTTCCTTTGCCTACCTAACCTCCTTTGTGACTTGATTACAGACTAGCTTATATCTGCCATAGGCTTCTGTGTCACCTGATAATTTATATGCAATCCATGCATTTTTCTTCTGTGCCACAAGCCTCATTAATTCATCTGACATACATTTAGGTCATGAGGGCATCTTAAGGGCATCCCATTTAGAATTTGCCATTGGTAACATCATCAGTTGATCCCACTCTATAGAATTTAAAAATTGTCTGAGACCACTGTAGTCACTTTTACAAAAACAAAAACCATTCCCTAACATTGCACAGTCCACCCACGTCAATTGGATGCTATTCCTTAGATTTTTATGTGTTTCTTAACTAACAGCGTAACTCCTCCTCTCTTCCTACCCTGTCTATCCTTTCTGTATATATTTTACTTCCTAAATTCGAATTCTGCACTGCTTATATCTATGTGACACCATGTCTCTGATATCCCAACAATATCTGCCTTTGATGTGTTGACCAGCACTTCAAATTCATCAAATTTATCTACTATACTTCTAGCATTGGTGTACATGCAAGTATACATAGACCTGTTCTTACTCTTAGTTACCCTAACACAGCCCATGTATTTACTTTTTCCATGATTACTCCCAGCAGCTCTTGAAATCCTCAGAAACTTGCTCTCTAGGCTGCTGCTCATTACAATAGAAGCAGTGCAAGAATCACTTTTGCCTGTGGCTACTGTTAATCTTTTAGTCTGTGAATCCCCCCAAGCTAGCAGTTTTCAGACCCACCTAACACTGTCTCAATAGCATAAGCAAATATTCTTGCACCCTTTCTATTTAAGTGTATCCCATCCCTGTAGAAGCAGTCTCTCCCGTTAGCAAGCACAGACCATTCTGAAAAATATTCTACCCCGTGAGCCATGCACAATCTTTCCAGGGCCAAATTGATTGACAAGGCTCTCATCATATACTTCCTCCTATCTTGTCTGCGCAGAATTGCAGACACTTGCAAATTTAACCCTAACTCATGACTTTTTTTCAGCATTGACCTGTACTTGCTAAGTAAATCTGCAGATCGCTTACTCTTAAGGTTTAGTGCCAACGTGTACAACAATATCACCTTTTGTGCCCTTAAAAGATGATATCTGCCCTCTGTCATCAACTTTCACCCTTAGTAGACATACACTGGTCCTGTTCCACCTATCATTTGTGCATAATATATTCTCCATCTCCCTGACAATAGAGTCACCAACAATAACTAGTTCCTGTGGGACCAGTGCATTCTACCTTTGAGATTGTCACTGTGTTGCCTGATGCACAAGAGTGAGCTCTGGCACTGAGTTGGGCAGCTGAGAACTTTATGGGCCCCTCACATTAATTTCTTCGAGGGCTTCTACCCTACACCTCAAACTCATAGATGCCCATCAGAACACCGAGTTGGTACCTAATTTCTTCACAGTCTCTGCACTTAGCACACATAAAGACATCCTCCTTGGCTAGATCATGTCCTGTTCTAGAAAGGTCTGCAAACATTTCACACATTTTTTTAGACTGTGATGCGTTGGAGAATCACCCCCTTCAGTTCTCCCCCGAGTCACAGCACTCCTGTTACTTTGTGTCCATTGCTTTGCTGCTCTAGTCTAGGTCATGATTCCGTTTAAGTATAATTTAATTAACGAAATTTAATAAAGTTTACTGATTAATTGATAATACTATACTAATCTAACAGATTTCTAATACAGTGCTATGTATTTCGCTATCTAGTTTTACATTAAATCTTGTGCTATGAAGTTCGGGATATACGTTACGCTATTCCATATTGCATAACAATGGCGCCAAGTTACAAATGATAAAATCCAGACACAAGTATTAACTTTCAAAATCACTATCTAAATTCAAAATAAACCACGAGTTTGACTAGAACTATAAAGCTACTTATAGAAAATAATTTTGTATAACAATTAATAAAATGTTTATTAATTATTAATTTATTATAAAATTAATAAGTTAATAAAATGACTAAATATAAATAAAAACTTAGTGTTCACCAGAGCTGCAAAAATCTTGGCCAACACGTGGATAACCTCATACCTAAACCCAATGTTAGTAAAAGTGATTAATGGCATTGGGAGAATGATAGTGGAAACAGATGAATTTGAAAGAATGTGGTACAGAGATTTTAAGCCAGAGAAGATCGAAAAGAGGAGAGAACGGACATATGCACAAGTATCACCTTTAAAGCGAAAGTAATCATACAGGGAATAATTCAGACAACTGAGATGATGAGTGGTTGAACCAAACAATAACTGGAATTCTGTCAGAAAAAAGTACATGGGAATTTGGCAGACTGTAAGTGGAAATGGACATCGTTGAGATTAGAACTGAGACCATGTATATTTGTAAAATGAACAAGAAAATGTTATTGTAATAGTATTTGCCATATAGTGCAAGGAAGCCAAAGACTTTTGCTGCACTTGCAAAAAAAAAACCACTCAAATAGATAAGAAAAGACAAATTATATGCTCTCCTCCCCACACAGGTCAACTTATAACAGTGAGGATTCCACCTTCATTCATTTTACTAATCCCTCCTAGAGCCTTATAAACTTCAATCAGATCACCTCTGAGGTGCCTGGTTGCCAAGCTCTGTAGTCCACATAATTGGAGTCTTTTCTCATACACTCGTTCTTTTGCCGATCGCACCATTTCAGGTGACCATCTTTGGACCCTTTCAAGAAGCTCAATGTCTTTTTATGGATGAGATCTCCATACTCGAACACTGTGTTCCAAATGTAGCCTTAAAATTGTCTTATACAGGGGGATTACGGCCTCCCTATCTACAGGATAATGTTCGACAAATCATCAATAGAACACCATGGGCTTTCCTGGCTGCCTGTTTACACTGTTCAGAAAACTTCATATCTGCTCATATTGTAACTCCCAGATAATTTTTCCTACTCCAATGTTTTTAATTCAACCCTAACAAGTGTATAATTTATTTGGGGGGCTGCTATTCCCCAAGTGTAAGACCTTGCATTTAGCAGCACTGAAACATAGCTGCCACTTCTCTGACCATCTTTGAAGTCTGTTCAAGTCATTCTGAAGAGTGCTGCTTGGCACCAATCATTAATGACTCTGCCAATCTTTACATAATCTGCAAATTTTGATATCATGCCTTTGTCGATGATATTTATGAAAGTGAGAAACAACAGTGGTCCAAGAATGAATCCTTGATGGCCCACTCCTGTTACTCCAATCTGAAGAATATTCCTTGATCACACCCCTCTGCCTTCTGCTCTACAGCTACCTAGCAATCTATCTTAGAATCTTATCAGTAATTTCAACCTGTTCAAGCTGATACAATAACCTCTCATGAGTGACTGAGTCAAATGCTTTGCTAAAATCCAAATAAACTATGTTGAAATTGTTCCCTATATCCAGCTCATGAGTAACTCTGTGAAAAATAGTCTACTAAGTTAGTTAAACACGATTTTCCCTTAACAAAATCATGTGTTATTTAGAATGCCATATCTATCTGGATGTGCACTTTTAATCATTGCCTCTAAGATTTTCCCTACCACTGAAGTTAGACTAACTGGCCTGTTGGTCTAACTTCACTCTTAGAATTGTCTTTATGTATTGGTGATATGATGCACTTCCAAAGGAAACTCTCCCAAGTCCAAAGATGCCAACATCATTAACTTCCTGGCTGCCTCCATCAAAATTCCTGGGTAATGCCATCAACTCCAGGAGCCTTAATGCTCAAAGGTTTTTTTAATAAACAATCATGCTATCTTTTTCTGCTCTGCAGTCATCCATTTCAGCATCCTTCTCCTGCAATATTTTCTTAATGGTATGTATACATTCATGGTTTCTGTGATTTTTTCTTTAAAAATATTCCATTTTAACAAATGACAAATGCATTTGTCATCCCTCACCAACCCATCCAATTAACAGATGCCATATAGCACCTTAAACTCTCAAAGTTCCATCTTCTGAAGTGAAAACCTGTTTCTTTACCTTTAACTACTGCAACATCTTTTTTCATCTTTCAACTGACGATTGCACGATCACTTCCTGGCAATGGTTCCTGTACTTTAAGCCCTGTGATGTCATCTGATTTGTTAGCAATGATGAGGTTAAGGATATTCTCACCCCTAGTACTTTCTCTAACATGCTGGTAGAAATAAAAATCATTTAGTTTATTTTAAAAAGTATTTGGGAGGGTTTAGACCTTTTCACAGATAAGTTTTTCTATTATTTTGACAATTCATTGTGTATTCGGAAGTAAGGAAAGGTGGTGAAGACATGCTATAGGAAGTAATGAAATTTTTGGATATGACGTGCACATGGTAAGAATATACTCGGCTACTTGACATAATGTGGCCTCAACAATGCCCCCATACGCGCACACACTTCTCAGACTCCCTCCAGCCACTACCAGGCAGAGTAGAGGCAATGAGATTATACACCAGCTGATCTGGAAGTCTTCTCTTAGAGACTTACCAATAGGTTTAGTCCAGTGGACTATCTGGCAGCCTGCCTGCGAACACCATTTTAGTACTGTACCCTCAAAATTTAAAGAAGAATGCATGGAAACCAAAAATGAGGGTAGGAGTTTGTTAGTATTAGCATTAGTTGAGACATATGATGCAAGAAAGCAAGCTTATACAGCATCAGCCAAAAAAACTGTCCCATTTCACCCATCCGGTCACGCCAAATGTTTGTCTAGTTCAGCCTTAAATTTATTTAAGCTACCAACTTCTGCAACAGATGGAAGTCTGTTCCAGTAATCAACTACCGTTGGCTAAAGGCAAACTTTTGCACTTCTGTTCTACAACTGTCTTTCCTCAATTTGAATCTATGCCCCCTCAGGTTCTTAGTCAGAGCAAGCGGAACTATCCCGTCAGCATTGAGCCTGCTCAAACCATTCAAAAGCCCTTATACACCTCAATCAGATCACCTCGTAGGTGCCTAGTCTCCAGATGCTGCAACTTGCAGTAATTAAGCCTTTCTTCATAAGTGCACCCCTTTGTTCCTCTCACCAATCTTGTTGCTCTGTACCCATTCTAGCAATTCTACATCCTTCCTAAAATGAGGCCCCCAGACCTGTATACAGTTCTCAAGGTGTGGCCTGCCATTGCCTTATACAAAGGGATAATCACCTCCTTGTCTCTGCTAAAAAAATTCCTATAGATCATTGACAAAACTCAATGACCTGCTCTAGCAACCTGTCTGCACTGATCAGAGAACTTTATATCTGACTGCACAATTACCCCCAAGTCTTTTTAATTCTCGACCTCCCTGAGTGTAGTACCATAGAGTTGGTACGTTTCTCTTGGGTTACTGCTACCAATATGCAGTATTTTGCATTTTTCAATGTTAAACTTCTGTTGCCACTTCTCAGCCCATCTGCCTAACTTTTCTAGATCCCGTTGCAGTAGCATACAGTATTTAGTGTCATTAACAACCCTGCCAACCTTTGTATCATCTGCAAACAAAGACATTAATCCACATTTACCTTCATCAATATCATTGATAAATACACAAAACAACAATGGGCCCAGCACCGAACTCTGGGGGACTCTGCTAATAACATTAGTCCACGTAGAGCAGTGTCCATTTATTACCACTCTCTGCCGTCTCCAACTCAACCGTTCCTTTATCCATTGCACTAACTTGCACTTAATACCATACCGCTCCAGTTTGTACAGCAGTCTTCCATGTGCAACAGTATCAAAAGCTTTCCTGAAATCCAAGTATATAATATCAAAATTATTTTTAGCATCCAATTCTATTGTGACCACATCGTAGTATCCAGTCAAAGCCGTGAAATAGGGTTGAATTTGAAAGTATCTGCAATTCTGCCCAGACACGATAGGAGGGAGTATATGATGAGAGCCTTGTCGATCAATTCGGCCCTGGAAAGATTGTGCAAGGCTCAAGGGGTAGAATCTTTTTCAGCCTGGACTGTACTTGTTAACAGGAGAGATTGCTTCTACAGGGATGGGATACACTTAAATAGAAAGAGTGCAAGAATATTTGCTGATGCTATCGAGGCAGTGTTAGGTGGGTCGGAAAACTGCTAGCTTGGGGGGAGACAAAGACGAATAGACCAACAGTAGCCACTGGCAGAGGTGAAAGAGATTCTTGCACTGCGTCTATTGGAATGAGCAGAAGCCTGAAAAACAAGATACAGGATATTTCAGAGACTGCTGGGAGTCATTGCGGTACAAGTAAACACATGGGTTGTGTTAGGGTAGCTAAGAATAGAAATAGGTGCATGTATAGTTGCGTGTACACCAATGCTAGGAGTTTAGTAAATAAATTTGATGAATTTGAGGTATTGCTCAAAACATCAAAGGCAGATATTGTTGAGATATCAGAGATGTGGTGTCACACAGATATAAGGAATGCAGAACTGGAATTTGGGGAGTACAACAACTACAGAAAGGATAGACTGGATAGGAAGGGAGGAGGGGTTATGCTATTAGTTAAGAAATACATAAAATCCAAGGAAGTGAAGCCAGTGGACATCGCTGGACAGTGCAGTGTCGAGTCAGTTTGGTGTGACATAAGCATTGGGAGATCAAAATTGAGAGTAGGAGTGTGCTATAGGCCTAATGACTCTGATGAGTATAATAAGAAACTGTACAGGGAAATAGAGTGGGCCAGTAAATCAGAGAGTCTTATAATGGGAGATTTTAATTTCCCAGATATTGACTGGAATTTGGGGGCTGGTCACTCGCACACTAGCAAGGCTTTTGTGGATTTATTGGATGATTGTTTTCTACATCAGCATGTTCGGGAGGCAACTAGAGGGAGTAATACTCTTGATTTGATTATCAGCAGTGATTCTTCATGCATTAAGAATCTGCAGATAAATGAACCACTAGGTGGCAGTGATCACAGTGTGCTGAAGTGGGATTTATTCAAAGAGGTACCTACCATTAGGGGTAAAGGGAAGGGTTATTGCTTTCGTAAAGGCGACTACAATGGACTGAGACAGTATTTAAATTCTATACAGTGGGACCAACTGATGATGTTACCAACAGCAAATGCAAAATGGGAAGCATTCAAAGAACTTATCTTGGAAGCTACTAGGCTTTACATACCAACCAAGAAATATTGTTCAAGTTTAGGCCTAAATGGATGTCAGATGAACTGATGAGGCATATGGCAGAGAAGAAACATGCATGGGATACATACAAATTAACACATGACACAGAAGCCTATGATAGATACAAGTTGATCTGTAACCAAGTTACAAAGGAGGTTAGGCAGGCAAAGGCAGATTACGTGAAATCTTTGGCAAGGGATGCAAAGAAAAACAGCAAAGAGTTCTTTACTTATGTAAACTCTAGAAGGAAGGGGATGAATCAGATTGGACCACTTGATATCGATGGGTCAACTATTGATGATCCTGCTCAGGTAGCTAACAAACTAAATGAATATTTTGCATTGACATTCACACATGAGGAGTTATTTAGCGAGGGGAAAGCCAGAGGTGTATTCAACTCTAGCAGTAAGCTAGAGAATCTTGTAATAACTGAGAGTAAAGTGGAGGAGAAATTGTTGAAGATAAACACAAGAAAGTCACCCAGGGTGGATGGGATCTATCCAGTTATATTAAAAGAGGCAGCAGAGGAAGTAAGCAAACCCTTAGCCATAATTATGAGAGCTTCCTTGGACTCAGGGGAGGTACCCACAGACTGGAGATGTGCAAATGTGACCCCAATTCACAAAGGAGGATCAAAGGCTGACACAAGTAATTATAGACCTGTGAGTTTAACT
Organism: Mastigoproctus giganteus; assembly: GCF_048544385.1. Classification (NCBI taxonomy): domain Eukaryota; kingdom Metazoa; phylum Arthropoda; class Arachnida; order Uropygi; family Thelyphonidae; genus Mastigoproctus; species Mastigoproctus giganteus. The sequence continues at coordinate 128,055,733 of NC_143576.1, read as the reverse complement.
TCTGTTCCAGGAAAATTAATGGAGGCACTAGTTAAAGAAGCACTGCAGGATCATTTAGACAAGACTTCAGTTATAGCTCGGACACAGCATGGTTTTGTTAAGGGGAAGTCTTGCCTGACCAATTTGATTGGATACTATGATGCAGTCACAAAGGAACTGGATGCAGGGAATAACTTTGATATTATATACTTGGATCTTAGAAAGGCTTTTGATACTGCTGCACAAATTGGAGCAGTGTGACATTAGAGGCAAATTGCTGCTGTGGATAAAGGGGTGGCTGAGGGGGAGAAGACAGCGAGTGGTAATCAATGGACACTGCTCGCCGTGGACTAATGTTATTAGTGGAGTCCCTCAGGGCTCAGTGTTGGGTCCATTATTGTTTTCTGTATTCATAAATGATATTGATGATGGTATATCAAGCTTAATGTCAAAGTTTGCAGATGATACAAAGGTAGGCAGGGTTGTCAAGGACACAACTGACACTATGCTGCTGCAACAGGATCTGGAAAGGTTGAGCAGATGGGCTGAGATGTGGCAAATGAAGTTTAACATTGACAAATGTAAAGTACTACACATGGGAAACAGCAACCCCAGAGCAACGTATGAACTCTGTGGTACTACACTGACAGTGGTAGAGAATGAAAGGGACCTTGGGGCGGTTGTGCAGGCAGATATGAAGTTCTCTGAGCAGTGCAGACGGGCTGCAAGAGTTGCTCATGGTGTATTGTCAATGATATATAGGAATTTTTCTAGAAGGGATAAGGAGGTGATTATTCCTCTGTATAAGGCAATGGTCAGGCCACACCTAGAGTACTGTATACAGGTCTGGAGGCCTCATTTCAAGAAGGATGTAGAGCTGCTGGAACGAGTACAGAGAAGGGCAACAAGATTAGTGAATGGAACAAAGGGTTGCTCTTACGAAGAAAGGCTTAAGTTTTGCAAATTACAGTGTCTGGAGACTAGGCACTAGCGAGGTGATCTGATAGAGGTGTATAAGGCGTTGAATGGTTTGAGCATGCTCAATGCTGATGGGATTCTTCCTCTCGCTCAGAATAATCACCTGAGAGGGCATAAATTCAAATTGAGGAAAGACAGATGTAGGATAGACGTGCGGAAATTTGCCTTTAGCCAGTGGGTAGTTGGTTCGTGGAAGAGACTTCCATCCCTTGTCGTGGAAGTTGATAGCCTAAATAAGTTTAAGGCTCAGCTGGACAGGCATTTTGAACGAACAGAGGGGTGAAGTGGAAGTGGTTTCTTTTTTTTTTTTTTTTTTTTTTATTTATTATTATTTTTTATTTTATTTTTATTTATTTATTTATTTTTTGGCTGATGCTGCATAAGCTTGCTTTCTTGCATCAAATGCCTCTACTAATGCTAATGCTAATGCTAAATTTGTCAGACAAGACTTCTCCTCAACAAATCCATGCTTTGTTTGAACTATTGTTGCTGTCTTGTCTAGATGAGCCTTTATCACCTCTTTAACCAGTGACTCCATTATTTTCCCTGGAACAGAAGTTAAACTAACAGGTCTACAATTATTTGTGTCACCCTTTTGAACTCCCTTTGTGAATTGGGGATATATTTGTACATCTCCAGTCCGTTGGGGACCTCCCCCTGACTCTAAGGATGCTCTCATAATTATGGCTCAGGATTTGCTTACTTCCCTTGCTGCCTCCTTCATTATAACTGGATAGATTCTGTCTGGCCCAGATGCCTTTTTTATGTTTAATTTCAACAATTTCTCCTCCACTTTGCTCTCAGTTATCAGAAAATCTCTTAGTTCCCTGTTAGAGTTTGATAAACTTCTGGCATTTTCCTCCTTGAATAACTCCTCATGTGTGAATGTAGATGCAAAATACTCATTGAGTTTATCAGCTACTTGAGCAGGATCATCAATAGTCAAACCATCTATGTTAAATGGACCAATCTGACTGATCCCCTTCCTTCTAGAGTTTACATAAGTAAATAACTCTTTGCTTTTTTTCTTTGCTTCCTTTGCCAAAGATTTCTCATAATCTGCCTTCGCCTGTCTAACCTCCTTTGTGACTTTATTCCAGATTAGCTTATATCTCTCGCAGGCTTCTGTGTCGCCTGATAATTTATATGCATCCCATGCATTTTTTTTTTCTGTCACGAGCCTCATTAATTCATCCAATATCCATTTAGGCCTGAACCTTGAACAGTATTTCTTAGTTGATATGAAAAGTCTAGTAGCCTCCAAGATTATGTCCCTGAAGGCTTCCCATTTAGGATTCACCATTGGTAACATCATCAGTTGATCCCACTATACAGAATTTAAAAACTGTCTGTGACCAGTGTAGTCGCCTTTACAAAAATAAAAACCCGTCCCTTTACTCTTGATGGTAGTTACATCTTTAAGTAAATCCCACATCAGTACACTGTGATCACTGTCGCCTAGTGGTTCCTTTATTTCCAAATTCCTAATGCATGCATCACCACTGCTGATAATCAGATCAAGGGTATTACTCTCTCTGGTTGCTGTAGAAAACAATCCACAAAAGTCTTGCTAGCGTGCAAGTGACCAACCCACAAGTTCCAGTCAATATCTGGAAAGTGGAAATCCCCCATTACAAGACATTATAATTTATTGACCCATTCTATTTCTCTGCACAACTGTTCATTGTACTCATGAGTGTCATTAGGCCTATAGCATACTCTTACTCTCATTTTTCCTTTCCCGGTGTTTATGTCACACCAAACAGACTCAACATTGCACTGTCCACCCGCGTTAACTGGATGCACTTCCTTAGATTTTGTGTTTCTTAACTAACATCATAACCCTTCCTACCCTGTCTATCCTTTATGTACACATTGTACTCCCTAAATTGCAATTCTGCACTGCTTATAGCTGCACCATGTCTCTGATATCCCAATAATATTTGATGTCTTGATCAGCACTTCAAATTCATCAATTTTATTTACTATATTTCTAGCATTAGCATAAATGCAAGTATACATGCACTTGTTCTTACTCTTAGTTAGCCTAATACAGCCTATGTATTTCCTTGTTCCATGATGACTCCCAGTAGCTCTTGAAATCCCCAGCAACTTGCTCTCTAGGATGCTGCTCATTACAATAGAAGCAGTGCCAGAGTAACTTTCGCTTCTGCCTGTGGCTACCATTAATCTCTTAGTTTGTGAATCCCCCCCAAAACTAGCAGTTTTCCGACCCACCTAACACTGTCTCGACAGCATCAGCAAATATTCTTGTTATAGGCCTAATGATTCTGATGGGTTCAATTAACAATTATATAGAGCAATAGAGTGGGCCAGTAAATCAGAGTGTCTAATAATGGGAGATTTTAACTTTCCAGATATTGACTGAAACTTGTAGATTGGTCACTCACACACTAGCAAGGCTTTTGTGGATTTATTGGATGATTTTTTTCTACAGCAGCATGTTAGAGAGGCAACCAGATGGAGTAATACTCTTGATCTGATATCAGCAGTGATTATTCATGCATTAAGAATTTACAGATAAAGGAACCACTAGGTGACAGTGATTAGAGTGTACTGATGTGGGATTTACTTAAAGATGTAACTACCATTAGGGGTAAAGGAATGGTTTTTACTTTCATAAAGGTGACTACAAAACCAGAGATTTTTTTAAGTTCTATACAGTGGGACCAACTGATGATGTTACCAACAGCAAATTCTAAATGTGAAGCACTGAAGGAAGTAATAGTGGAAGCTACTAGTCTATTTGTTCCACCCAAGAAATACTGTTCTAAGTTTAGGCCCAAATGGATGTCAGATGAACTAATGAGACTCGTGGTAGAGAAGAAAAATGCATGGAATGCATATAAATTATCAGGCAACACAGAAGCCTATTGTGTATATAAGCTGGTCTCTAATCAAGTCACAAAGGAGGTTAGGCAAGCAAAGACAGATTATGAGAAATCTTTGGTTATGGATGCAAAGAAAAACAGCAAAGACTTCTTTATTTATATAAACTCTAAAAGGAAGAGGATGAATCAGATTGGTCCACTTGATATCAATGGTTTGACTGTAGATCATTCTCGAATAGCTGCCAACATGAATCAGTATTTTGCATCTACATTCACACATGAAAAGTCATTCCAAGAGGAGAGGGCCAGATGTTTATCACACTCTAACAGGGAGTTAAATAATTTTGTAATTACTGAGAGCAAAGTGGAGGAGAAGTTTTGAAGTTAAACATAAAAAAGGCACCTGGAGTGGATGGGATCTATCTAGTTATAGTAAAGGAGTTGGCAAAGGAAGCAAGCAAAACTTTAGCTATAATTATGAGAGCATCCTAGGACTCGGGGGGAAGTCCCCACGGACTGGAGATGTGCAAATGTATCTCCAATTCACAAAGGGAATGAAAAAAAGGGTGACACAAGTAATTATAGACCTGTTAGTTTGACTTCTGTTCCAAGGAAAATAATGGAGTAACTGGTTAAAGAAGCATTGCAGGACCATCTAGACAAGACAGCAGTAATAATTCAGACACAGCATGGGTTTGTTGAGGGAAAGTCTTGTCTGATCAAATTGATTGGATACTATGACATGGTGACAAAGGAACTGGATGCAAAAAATAATTTTAATATCATATACTTGGATTTCAGGAAAGCTTTTGATAATGTTGCACTCGGAAGGCTACTGTACAAATTGGAGCAGTATGGCATTAAGGGCAAGTTGCTACAATGGATAAAAACATGTTTGAGTGGGAGATGACAGAGAATGGTAATCAATGGATACAGCTCTTCGTAGACTAATGTTATTAGTGGTGTTCCCCAGGGTTCAGTGTTGGGCCCATTCTTGTCTTGTATATTTATCAATGATATTGATGAAGGTATATCAATCTTAATGTCAAAGTTTCCAAATGATACAAAGGTTGGGAGGATTGTTAATAACAGTATGCTGCTACAACAGGATTTGGAAAAGTTGGGCATATGGTCTGAGAAGTGGCAACTGAAGTTTAACATTGACAAATGCAAAGTACTGCATATGGGTAGCAATAACCCTAGAGAAATGTACCAACTATGTAGTGTTACACTCAGGGTAATGGAGAATGAAAGAGACTTTGGGATAATTGTTCCATTAGATATGAAGTTTTCTGAGCAGTGCAGACAGGCTGCCAGACTAGGTCATAGGGTTTTGTCAATGATATATAGGAATTTTGCAAGCAGGAATAAGGAGGTGATTATCCCCTTGTATAAGGCAATGGTCAAGCCACTGTGAGTACTGTGTACACATGTGGAAGCCTCATTTTAGGAAAGATGTAGAGTTTCTCAAACAAGTACAGAAAAGGTCAACAAGACTATTGAGGGGAACAACAGGGTGCTCTTATGAAGAAAGGCTTAACTTTTGCAAATTGCAGCATCTGGAGACTAGCGACATATGAGGCGATCTGATTGAGGCATATAAGGCTTGAATGGATTGAGCCAGATCAATGCTGATGTGATTCTTCTTCTTGTTCAGATTTCAAATTTGAGGGGACATAAACTGAAATTGAGGAGAGACAGTTGTCGAATAGATGTGTGGAAATTTTTCCTTTAGCCAGCAGGTAGAGTATAGATTGCGTTTAACAAGCTTCCATCTATCACTGTGGAAGTTGATAACTTAAATAAATTCAAGCCAGAAATAGACAAACATTTGGAATGAATAGACAGGTGAAATGGGAAGGGTGTTTTTTTATTTTTTTGGCTGATGCTGTATAACCTTGCTTTCTTGCATCATATCCCTCTTCTAATGCAAAAGACTAAGTCTCATCATGATGTCCATCATAATTTAGGGAGTACAATGTGTACAGAAAGGATAGACAGGATAGGAAGGGAGGAGGGGTTATGCTATTAGTTAAGAAACACAAAATCCAAGGAAGTGAAGCCAATCGACATCACTGGACAGTGCAGTGTCGAGTCAGTTTGGTGTGACATAAGCATTGGGAGATCAAAATTGAGAGTAGGAGTGTGCTATAGGCCTAATGACTCTGATGAGTATAATAAGAAACTGTACAGGGAAATAGAGTGGGCCAGTAAATCAGAGAGTCTTATAATGGGGGATTTTAATTTCCCAGATATTGACTGGAATTTGGGGGCTGGTCACTCGCACACTAGCAAGGCTTTTGTGGATTTATTGGATGATTGTTTTCTACATCAGCATGTTCGGGAGGCAACTAGAGGGAGTAATACTCTTGATTTGATTATCAGTAGTGATTCTTCATGCATTAAGAATCTGCAGATAAATGAACCACTAGGTGGCAGTGATCACAGTGTTCTGAAGTGGGAGTTACTCAAAGAGGTAACTACCATTAGGGGTAAAGGGAAGGGGTATTGCTTTCGTAAAGGCGACTACGATGGACTGAGACAGTATTTAAATTCTATACGGTGGGATCAACTGTTGATGTTACCAACAGCAAATTCAAAATGGGAAGCATTCAAAGAACTTATCTTGCAAGCTACTAGGCTTTACATACCAACTAAGAAATATTGTTCAAGGTTTAAGCCTAAATGGATGTCAAATGAACTAATGAGACATGTGGCAGAGAAGAAAAATGCATGGGATATATATCAATTAATGGGTGACATGGAAGCCTGTAATAGATATAAGCTGGTCTGTAACCAAGTCACAAAGGAGATTAGGCAGGCGAAGGCAGATTACGAGAAATCTTTGGCAAGGGATACAAAGAAAAACAGCAAAGACTTCTTTATTTATATAAACTCTAAAAGGAAGAGGATGAATCAGATTGGTCCACTTGATATCAATGGTTTGACTGTAGATCATTCTCGGATAGCTGCCAACATAAATCAGTATTTTGCATCTACATTCACACATGAAAAGTCATTCGAAGAGGGGAGGGCCAGATGTTTATCACACTCTAACACGGAGTTAAATAATTTTGTAATTACTGAGAGCAGAGTGGAGGAGAAGTTTTGAAGTTAAACATAAAAAAGGCACCTGGAGTGGATGGGATCTATCTAGTTATAGTAAAGGAGTTGGCAAAGGAAGCAAGCAAATCTTTCACTATAATTATGAGAGCATCCTAGGGCTCAGGGGAAGTCCCCACGGACTGGAGATGTGCAAATGTATCTCCAATTCACAAAGGGAATAAAAAAAAAAGGGTGACACAAGTAATTATAGACCTCTTAGTTTGACTTCTGTTCCAAGGAAAATAATGGAGTAACTGGTTAAAGAAGCATTGCAGGACCATCTAGACAAGACAGCAGTAATAATTCAGACACAGCATGAGTTTGTTGAGGGAAAGTCTTGTCTGATCAAATTGATTGGATACTATGACAGGGTTACAAAGGAACTGGATGCAAAAAATAATTTTAATATCATATACTTGGATTTCAGGAAAGCTTTTGATAATGTTGCACTCGGAAGGCTACTGTACAAATTGGAGCAGTATGGCATTAAGGGCAAGTTGCTACAATGGATAAAAACATGTTTGAGTGGGAGACGACAGAGATGTGCAAATGTATCTCCAATTCACAAAGGGAATAAAAAAAAAAGGGTGATACAAGTAATTATAGACCTGTTAGTTTAACTTCTGTTCCTGGAAAATTAATGGAGGCACTGGTTAAAGAAGCACTGCAGGATCATCTAGACAAGACTTCAGTTATAGCTCAGACACAGCATGGTTTTGTTAAGGGAAAGTCTTGCCTGACCAATTTGATTGGATACTATGATGCAGTCACAAAAGAACTGAATGCAGAGAATAACTTTGATATTATATACTTGGATCTTAGAAAGGCTTTTGATAGTGTTGCACATGGAAGACTGCTGCACAAATTGGAGAAGTGTGGCATTGGAGGCAAATTGCTGCTATGGATAAAGGGGTGGTTGAGGGGGAGAAGACAGAGAGTGGTAATCAATGGACACTGCTCATCGTGGACTAATGTTATTAGTGGAGTCCCTCAGGGTTCAGTATTGGGTCCATTATTGTTTTCTGTATTTATAAATGATATTGATGATGGTATATCCAGCTTAATGTCCAAGTTTGCAGACGATACGAAGGTTGGCAGGGTTGTCAAGGACACTACTGACACTATGCTACTGCAACAGGATCTGGAAAGGTTGAGCAGATGGGCTGAGAGGTGGCAAATGAAGTTTAACATTGACAAATGTAAAGTACTACATATGGGAAACAGCAACCGCAGAGCAACGTATCAACTCTGTGGTACTACGCTGACAGTGGTAGAGAATGAAAGGGACCTGGAGGCGGTTGTGCAGGCAGATATGAAGTTTTCTGAGAAGTGCAGACGGGCTGCAAGAGTAGCTCATGGTGTATTGTCGATGATATATAGGAATTTTTCTAGCAGGGATAAGGAGGTGATTATTCCCTTGTATAAGGCAATGGTCAGGCCCCACCTTGAGTACTGTATACAGGTGTGGAGGCCTCATTTCAAGACGGATGTAGAGCTGCTGGAACGAGTACAGAGAAGGGCAACAAGATTAGTGAATGGAACAAAGGAGTGCTCTTATGAATAAAAGGCTTAAGTTTTGCAAATTACAGTGTCTGGAGACTAGGCACCAGCGAGGTGATCTGATAGAGGTGTATAAAGCCTTGAATGGTTTGAGCATGCTCAATGCTCATGGGATTCTTCCTCTTGCTCAGAATAATCACCTGAGAGGGCATAAATTCAAATTGAGAAAAGACAGATGTAGGATAGACGTGAGGAAATTTGCCTTTAGCCAGCGGGTGGTTGGTTGGTGGAATAGACTTCCATCCCTTGTCGTGGAAGTTGATAGCCTAAATAAGTTTAAGGCTCAGCTGGACAGGTATTTCGAACGAACAGAGAGGTAAAGTGGAAGTGGTTATTTTTTATTTATTTATTTATTATTATTTTTTTTTTGGCTGATGCTGCATAAGCTTGCTTTCTTGCATCAAATACCTCTACTAATGTTAAACTCTACTGTTTTGTGCAAATGCAGTCAGGTTTACAATCAGGACTGCCCTTATCTATAAAGCTGCTAATCCCCGAGCCTTGAAGGGAAAAGATAAACACCAGCTCCCAGTCTTTTGGTTGAACAACAAGAAGGCCTGGATAACAAGAATCCTTTTTCTGGATTGGTTCCATCGATGCTCTATCCCAGAAGTCAGGAAGTACCTTGCCAGTAAAGGACTTCCTTTTAAAGTTCTTTTGATATTGGACAATGCCCCTGGTCACCGAGAACCACATGAGTTCAACACCGAAGGCATTGAAGTGGTCTACTTGTCCCCAAACACAATGTCTCTAATTCAGCCTCTAGATCAGGGGATCATAAGAACCTTTAAGGCTCATTACACACGGTACTCCATGGAAAGGATTGTCAATGCTATGGAAGAGAACCCAGATAGAGAGAACATCATGAAAGTCTGGAAGGATTACACCATTGAAGATGCCATCGTTGTTATAGAAAAAGCCGTAAAAACCATCAAGCCCGAAACAATAAATTCCTGCTGGAGAAAACTGTGTCCAGATGTTGCGTATGACTTCGCAGGATTTACGACAGAGCCAATCAATGAAATCATGAAAGAGATTGTGGATATGGCAAAAAAGGTGGGGGGGGTAAAAGGTTTCAAGATATGAATCTTGGAGAAATTCAAGAGCTAATAGACACCACACCAGAGGAATTAAACAGAAGATAGAGATGAGTGCTTCCGAACCAGTGCCAGACGATGAGGAAACAGCTGTAGAAGAAGCAGTGCCAGAAAACAAATTGACATTAGACAATCTGGCAGAAGGGTTCCGATTATTCAAGACTGCTTTTGACTTCTTTTACGACGTGGACCCTTCTATGATATGGGCACTGAAACTAAAGCAAACACTGGAAGAAGGATTGGTACCGTATAGAAACATTTTTAGAGAAATAAAAAAGCAAACAAGTCAGACAGAACTTACGATGTATTTCTGTGAAGTTACACCGAGTGTGCCTGCCTCTCCTTCCACCTCTTCTACCACCCCTGAGACAGCAAGACTAACCCCTCTTCTTCCTCCTCCTCCTCAATGTGAAGATGACGAAGATGAAGACCTTTATGATGATCCACTTCCACTTAATGAATAGTAAATAATCATCATGCCGTACAGTTAATAAACTTATCTGTTGTGTATGTGTGTGAGTGTCTTCATGTGAAAATCTAATAACTGTACGGCAAGAATGTATGAGATGTTTTTGTGTCATAGTATATAGGCTAGGTTACCATAAAGCAATCATATTGCTGCTTCTTTGTTATCAATGCATGAATCGTTATACCTGTAAATAAATATGAATTTCTTTTTCACATTAACTTTTCATTTTTGATGTCTAGTGTTAGTAATACATATAATCTACAGTGTTTTGTATTATATAAGACAATATTGATGTAGGTAATGACAGACAGATGATTCATCTTGTAAACAGATGACGTAAACTTACGGTATTAATAAATACAGTACAGTACTGTAAATGTATTTTCTCTTCCTTAGATTTTCTTAATAACATTTTCTTTTCTCTAGCTTATTTTATTGTAAGAATACAGTACATAATACATATAACATACAAAATATGTGTTAATCGACTGTTTATGTTATCAGTAAGGCTTCCGGTCAACAATAGGCTATTAGTAGTTAAGTTTTTGGAGAGTCAAAAGTTATATGTGGATTTTCGACTGCACAGAGGGTCGGCACCCCTAACCCCCGCGTTGTTCAAGGCTCAACTGTATTTGAATTTTTCTTGAAGAATGGCATACCAGACAAGTGCCAAATGCTATACTTGTTTAAAGTTTCAGGTTACTTATTTTGCTCTCCCATTATGTCAATAAATATCTACTGCCTTACCCCTAGTTGTTTTCACAGCAAAAAGACAATAACAAGAAACCCATCAAAATGGCTACTATTCTGCAGAAAACAGCATACATAATTTCAAATTTTTTGCACTGTGAAGGGCAAAAAATTTGAAATAAGTCTGAAAATGGAAGTAGCTAATGGTATTGAATACACATAATAAGCAGCTCTCACATCTGGTGAGTATGGGCTTGGCACACCCAGGGTCCTGAGCTGGATATCATCATTCTTCATTATTCTTTTCTTTCTTGGTGATTCCTTACTACTTCTGACTCTCTCTCTCTCTCTCTCTCTCTCTTTCAGGGTAATTCAGAAATTTTTTTTGGCTGGTGCAGCATAAGCCTTAAGCCTCCCTGCACCATACAGCTGATATGACATAATAATAATACTAAGCATAAATATATGCAGATGCACACTTTGAAATTTCATATATAGTCTTTTAAGTTGGTAAATGGAAAAGGCTAAGAGATTCATACTTCTATTTTATGTCTAATACTTTTTTTTGTAATTTCTTTTAGGATAACTAATTATTTTATTTTTTATTTTGAAACTAAAAAGGTGTAAAACATACATCTTGTTTTAAAAATTTTAATGTTTTTATCTTAAAAAGTTACATACAGCATCACAATCCATTAAGAAAGGATGAAATAATGGCATTTTTCAAGCAGAATTCAAAAATAAAAAAATGAAAATGTTTTCAAAATTAAAAATAATAAGGACATGCACATGTCAGGTGCCTCACCACTGTTTTTGGCTCAATCACTAATGGGTTAATTATTGCCTGCTGTCCCACATGAATGAATGAAGAGTGGTACCAAACAAAATAATTCTTTATAAATTAATAAATGAATTAAAATATGAATTTGATAATCTGAAACCATACATGAATCTTCATGAGTAATTCCATAAATATATTATGCAATAATTATATTTAATGGAGATCAGTGATGCCAAGATTTTCTAAAGGGGAAGGCTAAAGTGGTTAAGGGGTGGTAAAACTGTGTTCTAGAGAATCATTAAGCTTTAATCATTATTAAGTAGTAACAAAAAAAAAAATCCATATTACTTTGATCACACATAGGGGGACTATAGCCCCTTAATTAAGCTGCTACCTGGGACTGCCACCAATGGAGATATTGCTTATGCACTATAGCTTATATATATAGCTTATTACACTGAACAACAAATTTTGGGTCATATCTTGTTATGGGCATGAAAGTAAGTATACTTTATAGATTTTGGAGTGCTAAACACTAAAATAGTGCTTAAAATGGCAGATTGGCTCTTGTTTTCGAAAAAAAGTGGAAAGCCAGCTGCAATCAGCCTTTCTGCAATAAGCAGAGCTCTTCTGTAGTCAACCTTCTCTTCCCGAGCATCTCGTGGGATACACAATGACTCTTCCTATGAGTAAAACTGGTCCCTTTCAAAGGCCATGTGGTAGGCAATGGCATACCACCACATTATCTGATGCCACAGAGACCACAACAAAAACTGCAAAACTGCTGTTAACCAGATCATGGATGCCACTGTGTGCCCTGCAAAATTAAATTTAAGAAAGAAGAGGGTAAACGTGGCCACATGGAATGTAAAAAGTTTAAAAGAAGATAAGATGGATATGGTCATCAATGAAATGGATAAGTATAAAAGTGACATTTTAAGAGCAACTGAAGTCTTGGACAAGACAAGGTCATTTCAAAACTTCAAATGGGTTTTTGGTTGTTTTTTCTGGAAGTGACCAAGTAAAAGAACATGGTGTTGCTGTAATTTTGAATAAGAATGTTCAAGGTCATTCTTGGATACAATACTATTAATAGTAGAATGATGATGGTTAGACTTCAGAGCTAGCCAGTAAATCTCGCAGTTTTAGTTGCATCAACATCCACAGATGAAGATATGGACATTTATTATGAACATCTCCAATCAGCTCTTGATCTGGTCCCAAAAAAGGATGTTTTGATACTCATGGGTGATTTTAATGCAAAAGTAAGCAAGACGGTTTCTTCTAGTCTGGAATGTGGTAGGTTTGGTCTTGGCACTAGAAATTAATGGGATGAAAGTTTAATTGAATTTTGTCATCTGAACAGTCTTGTCTCGTCTGAATAGTCTACATATGGAAATCTCCTAATCATAAAACAAGGAATCAGATTGATTACATCCTTATGCAGCAAAGGTGGCATTCCAGTGTAATCACAGCAAAAAGACTTCCTGGAGCAGATTGTGGCAGTGATCATCAACTGCTCCACATCATTCTCAAGCTGAAGCTGAAAAAGATCATGAACAAGGTTTTCCCTAGATGACTGGATGTAGAAAATATTCCAAATGATTATATACTTGAAACAGGCAATTGTTTTCAAGCTCTACTAGAACTATCCTGCCTGAGGAAATGTGGGAAAATACAAAAAGCATTATTAAGGATTAAGCAAATAGATACATTAGAGAAAGGTCATAAATCAGGAAGCCACAGATTACAAAAGCCAATTTTAAACTTAATGAACAGAGAAGAACTGCAAAAGCCCAGAGTGTACAAGGGAACGAGGAGTATCAGGAACATAGTAAAATCACCAAGTGCAGTTTAAGCCAGGACAAACAGGATTATATCAATCGAAAGTGGGGCGTCTCCGTAGCCGGGTGGGCAAGAGCAGCAGTGCATAGCACATGCTTCTTGATTAGACCGGGGTTCGAGCCCGTGACCACCAAATACAGAGGATGCGGATAGGGATAGGTCAGGGAATAACCACCACATATCCCCGGAGCAATATGGCCTTAGTTGCTAATGCTCCTAAAAACCAAATAACAACAAAAAACATATTTCCTTAGGTGCCTCCGTAGCCAGGTGGGAAGGAGCAGCAGTGCATAGCACACACGTCTTGATTAGACCGGGGTTCAAGCCCATCACCACCAAATACGGAGGATGCGGAAAGGTCAGGGAATGACCACCGCATATCCCGGAGCAATATGGCCTTAGTTGCTAATGCTCCTAAAAACCAAATAACAAACAAACAAACATATTTCCTTAAATTTTTCAATTCTAATTGTGTAGATGTAAAAGTATGAATAAATTTTCATTAATACAACTTCAATATCAACTGGGAGGCATTCTACACCAATACTAATGCAGTTGTTGCACATATGGCTGGCACAACTGACACCAATCAACTTATTTCCGAAGGTTTTTTGAATTTTACGGAAAACATTTTTTTCACCTTTTCTTTGGGCACCACCAAAATTACAATTGGTATTGTCCGCACATAAAACAATTTTTCAGTAGTTTCATATCTGTCCAGTGATTCGTTGATGCAAGCTGTTATTATGTCAGAATTTTCACCTGGTAGTTGCTTTACACACAAAACTTTAACTTTAACGCCTTGGTTTGGTAAAAAATACCATACAAGAATCGATCACAACTTTATATTACCATGATTAGAACAGACTGAATAAATGGTAACATAATTTACTTTAGCTAAATCAGCTTTGCTAATGTAACAGAGTATGGACTGAAAACATTTCAAACAATAACTTCTGTTTTTGTCCTACTACAAGTAACATCCATACTAACCATAAGTATGGCGCACTATGGTCATAGATGCTGATGCGGCAAATAAATCCCCAATCAACCAATCCTACCACAAGAATACTTTTCATCAAAACACTTTTACATTATTTTGAAGTGTAGTTGTTTGAACAAAATGAATAGTTACGTTGCACCGAGTGATAACACCAAGTTGCTTCTTTAAGGGCCAAGTGTTTCACTTTGTCATCAAAAGTTTCATTTCTGAAGAATGAGGTTATCAGTTGATGAAGCCCTAAAGTCAGCTTCTTTGTGTTTTGTTGTCTGTAAATGCTGTGTAATTGCTGCTTTGCCACTATTTCCGATACTAAAATTAGCTGAACATTTCTCACACCTGACATCACTTTCCACACTAGTTTTTTTTAATGAAAGGAAACTTTTCCTGCAACTTTTCGTTGAAAACACATTTTCTTTTAGGCACCATGGTGCTAAAAAATAAAAATTAATTTAATCAAATCTTGTGATAAGAGTATCACATTCCAAAAGTACCTAATTATATATTAGCAGCACTATTACCCCAAATCCTAATTGTTTAAGCCTTGTATATACTTTTTACAATAGCAAAAGCAGAATAGATATTTTCAAGCAGATAACTAGCATGAAATTAATGATACCAGTACACTGCGCAAGCCTTTTCCGTGCGAAGCATACTCGCTACATCGAGTCTTTCCAAAACACTTGCGTAATAATATAAATCACTAACGCATGACATTATAAGAAAAAGTATTAGAAAGAGATTTCATGCAATCAGACCATGTATTGAGTGGTTCCATTTGTATAATAAAAATTAAATGACTAAAGAAAAATAAAGGACAAAAGTGGGTTTTTGAAAAATAAATAAATCTAAAGAACTTCCTGAAATAAAGGACTGTCCTTTATAATAAAGGACGATGGTTACTGTAACTATAGCTAACCAATGGACACTACTATAGTAGAAAAATGCCAACTTCAATCAGTGATTTCCTAGCCTTCTCATGAGAGAAAATTCTGAAAATTTGTGAACTTTGAAGTGCGCTCTTTCGAATGAAAACTTTGGAGATCTGAAAAACCGAAACAGTAGGCATCAAACATGGAGCACTGTAAAAGGCAGCCAATACCTTACAGGAAGAATAGACAGGACCCAAGGGGGAGAGGGATTATGACTTTAGATAAGAAGCATATTAAGACAGTACCATTAAGATTATTACTATATTTAATACCACTCTTACACCACATGAAATTAAATATATAGTTTAATAAGCCATTCACCTAAACTATAAACTAAACTTATACACTAAGGTGACGTTTCAGGTATCTTACCGATACCCATCATCAGACCATGCTGTTGGGGGAACAAAAATAGAAATCGTTACAAATTTAAATATATATATTACAAATATAATTACCAATATTATGATTACAATTACAATTTCAATTCATTTAAATTTGCAAAGTGATCTAACTGAGGTGTATAAGGCCTTGAATGGTTTGAACAAGCTCAATGATGATGGGATTCTTCCTCTTGTTCAGATTACTCACCTTGAAGGAACATAAATTTAAATTGAGGAAAGACAATTGTATTCTACAATTGTCTTTCCTCAATTTAAATCCTCAATTTTCTGGAATTTGGGGAGTACAATGTGTACAGAAAGGATAGACAGGACAGAAAGGGAGGAGGGGGTTATGCTGTTAGTTAAGAAATGCATAAGATCTAAGGAAGTGCATCCAATTCATGTGGGTAGACAATGCAATGTTGAGTCTGTTGGTGTGACATAAGCACTGGGAAAGGAAAAATGAGAGTAGGTGTGTATTATAGGCCTAATGAATCTGATGAGTATAATGAACAATTGTGCAGAGAAATAGAGTAGGCCAGTAAATTAGAGTGTCTTATAATGGGGGATTTTAATTTCCCGGATATTGACTGGAATTTGTGGGTTGGTCATTCACACACTAGCAAGGCTTTTGTGGATTTATTAGATGATTGTTTTCTACAGCAGCATGTTTGGGAGGCAACCAGAGTCAGTAATATTATTGATCTGATTATCAGTAGTGATTCTTCATGCATCAAGAATCTGCAGATAAAGGAACCACTAGGTGGCAGTGATCACAGTGTGCTGAAGTGAGATTTACTCAAAGAGGTAACCACCATCAAGGGTAAAGGGAAGGGTTTTTGCTTTCATAAAGGTGACTACGGTGGTCTCAGACAGTATTTAAATTTTATAGAGTGGAACCAATTGATGATGTTACCAACAGCAAATTTAAAACAGGAAGCATTCAAAGAATTAATCTTGGAAGCTACTAGGCTTTTCATACAAACAAAGAAATATTGTTCAAGATTTAGGCCTAAATGGATGTCAGATAAACTAATTACACAGGTGACAGAGAAGAAAAATACATGGGATACATTTAAATTAACGTGTGACATGGAAACCTATGATAGATATAAGCTGGTCTGTAACCAAGTTACAAAGGAGGTTAGGCAAGCGAAGGCAGATTACAAGAAATCATTGGCAAAGGATGCAAAGAAAAACAGCAAAGAGTTCTTTACTTATGTAAACTCTAGAAGGAAGGGGATGAATCAGATTGGTCCACTTGATATCGATGGTTCAACTGTTGATGATCCTGCACAGGTAGCTAACAAACTAAATGAATATTTTGCATCGATATTCACACATAAGGAGTTATTCAGAGAGGGGAATGCCAGAGGTGTATTCAACTCTAGCAATAAGATAGATAATCTTGTAATAACTGAGAGTAAAGTGAAGGAGAAATTGTTGAAGATAAACACAAGAAAGGCACCTGGGGTGGATGGAATCTATCCAGTTATATTAAAGGAGGCTGCTGTTGTTGTTGTTATTTTCGTTTTTAGGAGCATTAGCAACTATGCCATATTGCTCCGGGATATGCGGTGGTCATTCCCTGACCTTTCCGCATCGTCCGTATTTGGTGGTGACGGGTTCGAACCCCGGTCTAATCAAGAAGCGTGTGCTATGCACTGCTGCTCCTTCCCACCTGGCTACGGAGGCGCCATTAAAGGAGGCATCAAAGGAAGTAAGCAAATCCTTAGCCATAATTATGAGAGCTTCCCTGGACTCCGGGGAGGTACCCATGGACTGGAGATATGCAAATATGACCTCAATCAACAAAGGAGGATCAAAGGGAGACACAGGTAATTACAGACCTGTTAGTTTAACTTCTGTCCCAGGGAAATTAATGGAGGCACTGTTTAAAGAAGCATTGCAGGATCATCTAGACAAGATTTCAGTTATAGCTCGGACACATCATGGGTTTGTTAAAGGGAAGTCTTGTCTGACTAATTTGATTGGATACTATGATGTAGTCACAAAGGAACTAGATGCAAAAATAACTTTGATATCATATATTTGGATCTTAGAAAAGCCTTTGATACTGTTGCACATGGAAGACTGCTGCACAAATTGGAGCAGTGTGGCATTGGAAGCAAATTGCTGCTATGGATAAAGGGATAGTTGAGTGGGAGAAGACAGAGAGTGGTAATCAATGGACACTGCTCTTCGTGGAATAATGTTATTAGTGGAGTCCCTTGGGGTTCATTGTTGGGTCCATTGTTGTTTTCTGTATTTATAAATGATATTGATGATGGTATATCAAGCCTAATGTCTAAGTTTGCAGACGATACAAAGGTTGGCAGGGTTGTTAATGACACTAATGACAGTACACTGCTGCAACAGGATCCAGAAAAGTTGAGTAGATGGACTGAGAGGTGGCAAATGAAGTTTAACATTGACAAATGTAAAGTACTACATATGGGAAGCTGTAATCCCGGAGTAACATATCAATTCTGTGGTACCACACTGGCAGTGGTAGAGAATGAAAAGGATCTGGGGGTAATTGTGCAGGCAGATATGAAGTTTTCTGAGCAGTACAGATGGTTTGCAAGTGTAGCTCATGGTGTCTTGTCAATGATATACAGGAATTTTTTTAGAAGGGATAAGGAGGTGATTATCTCCTTGTATAATGCAATGGTCAGGCCACACCTTGAGTACTGTATACAGGTCTGGAGGCGTCATTTTAAGAAGGATGTAGAGCTGTTGGAACGAGTACAGAGAACGGCAACAAGATTAGGGAATGGAACAAAGGGTTGCTCTTACGAAGAAAGGCTTAAGTTTTGCAAATTACATTGTCTGGAGACTAGGCACCTGCAAGGTGATCTGATTGAGGTGTATAAAGCCTTGAATGGTTTGAGCATGCTCAATGTGGATGGGATTTTTCTTCTTGCTCAGAATAATCACCTGAGAGGGTATAAATTCAAATTGAGGAAAGACGGTTGTAGGATAGATGTGCGGAAGTTTGCCTTTTGTCAGCGGGTGGTTGATTGCTGGAACAAACTTCCTTCTGTCGTTGTAGAAGTTGATAGCTTAAATGGATTCAAGGCAGAACTTGACAAATATCTGGAGTGAGTGTATGAGTGAAATAAGGTGTTTTTTTTTTTTTTTTTTTTCTGGCTGATGCTATATAAGTTTGCTTTCTTACATCATGTGCCTTTGCTAATGCTAACAGACATTCGGAAATTTGCCTTTAGCCAGCAGGTGGTTAATAGTTGGAACAAACTTCCATCTGTTGTAGTGGAGGTCAACAATTTAAATAAGTTCACGGCAGAACTAGACAAACATTTGGAGTAAATGGATGGGTGAAATAGGAAGGGTTTTTTTTTTTTTTTTTTTTTGGCTTATGCTATATAAGCTTGCTTTCTTGCATCCATTGCCTCTACTAATGCTAATTTCATTTTTGTTCCCCCAACAGCATGGTTTGATGATGGGTATCAGTAAGATACCTGAAACATCACCTTATGTTAGAACTAGGCCAGTGCATCCAATCACATGGGTGACCAGTGCAATTTAAGTCAGTTTGGTGTGATGTAGGCACTGGGAAAATGAAACTGAGAACAGGAGTATGCAATAGGCTCAATGGTTGTGATGAATATACCTAGGATTACCAGATCTTTTGAGGTTAATGTAGGACAAAGGTGATAAAAACATAGGACAAAAGTAGGACATTTTGTCCAAAAATGAAGATGCCTTTTATATATATATATATATATATATATGATACATTATTTTAATGTAGGTAAATTGCAGTTTACAGAAAATCTTATATTTTAGTAGAACAATGAAAATATAGATAATGAAACAAGCTTTTAAAACATAGAATAAAAAAATCATATTATACAAAATTAATAAAAATTTTATATCATTTCAATTGTATTATATTTATCAGATTTTCGATTTAAATTTAGATCTGTCTTTGTCAAAAGATATTCATGGAACTGCTCATAACTGAAATTTTTAAAATTATGTTGCGTTAATATTATTCTTTTAACTGAATCTGCATTCAGTCGATTTCTTTCCTTCGTCCACTGTGCTCTGATGAATGAAAATATATCCTCAACATTAGCATTATGTCCTGCTAAAGCAAAAAAGGACACTGAAACCTTTAACAATTCTGAAAATAATTCAATATTTTGACATTCATTAAAAAAGTAACTCCATTTTTCATGAGCCAATCTTTCAGTATCGTTATGGAAATTATCATTACTTTGTATTAAAATATTTTAAATTGCGCCATTGACAAAAATTTTTGAATCATCAATATCAACACCCTTTTGTTTTAAATAAGTTAATGAGGGCAAAATTTTATCCCAACTTCTCCCTCTTTTTAAATACATCCATTTAAAAATGGAAAATTCATCAAATGGTTTTATCCACGATTCCAAATATTTTGAAATAGTCTCATAAAAGACATTTATGTTGCGAAGAAGCTGTTCAGGTTCAACGTTTAAACCTCTACCTCTTGCTTTGTTTAAAATTTCCCTTACTTTTAATGGAATAAATTTATTTTCAGTTCTTTCCTGTATTTGAAAACAGCACTTTTCCAATCTATCAATTACATCTAAAACAGAATTGTGTCCCTTTTCTATTTCTTTGATGTTACTATGGAAGGTTGACATAAGGGAATGTACTGCCCATAAGCAACATTCTCCAAAATCACCCTAAAAAAATTAGGAGAAAATTACTGCGGAAACTAACCCCAGGGGCTCACATCTGGTGAGTATGGGCTTGGCACAGCCAGGGCCCTGAGCTGGATATCATCATCATTCTCTTTCTTGGTGATTCCCTTCTACTTTTCTCTCTCTCTCTCAGGGTAACTCAGAAATTTTTTTTGGCTGGTGCAGCCTAAGCCTCAGGCTTCCTTGCACCGTATAACTAATAATAATAATAAAAACTATCTTTTCTTAAAAAATAAGATTTTAAAGGCTCATATAACTGAAGCACCCAATGAATGGCTGGAAATAAAGTAAGCCATCTTGTTTTGCTGTGGTAAAGAAGTTCCTTATATTCAGTGTCCATAATTTGGCAAAATTCTTTTAATTCTTCAGTCTTTACTATATAACAAGAAAGGTAATTATATATTTTTAAAACAATAGATTCTATATCAAATGGAACAGTATTCATTCTGCAATGAACACTGAATATTTCAACTTGAAAGAAGCATTGTTCCCAGTTTGTTTTTTTTCATTTGACCACCAAAATTAGTGTTACAGTTATCACCTGTAAAAGACATATTTTTAATCAATTCCATGTTCATTCAACACTTCCAATATGATATTTGATATCGTGGTCGACTGTTCATTTGGTGCACTTTTTCATTCTAGTAATTTTATTTGAATTCCTCCATTCTTATAAGCAAAGTACTGAATACAAATTGGAAACAATTTTACTGTACCATGATTAATTGCATCTGTTTGAACACCTATGTATTTAATATTATTATCAGAAATTTCCTGTAGAAACTTTATGATTGAATGAGGAGCTAAAACTGCATTTAGTATAGCTTCTGAATTTGTACGAACACACCTAGTCTTATTGACTATTTTTGAGTCAGAGTAAATTTTTTTATGAAATACAACCAAGTCATTCATTGCTTTATAAGATTGGTGATGTTTGATTGTATGGAATGCTAAAGCTCCTTCAGCAGCCCAAACAAAGTTCATCTCTGAACTATTTTCTATCATAAAAAAGTCACTCAAATGTGAATTGTTACCTTAATTCCGAACATTTTGTTATGCTTCTCTGACTCCATATGGCACTGCAGATCAGCAGCACCTTTGTTGGTAACGGATATTGCAGAACTACATATAGTGCATTTAGCTTCCCACAGACTTTTTCCAGGTGCAAATACAGGACATTTTCTTTCAATTCATTACTAAATTAAGATTTTCTCTTTGGCATTTTGGATAGGTTATTATTCTGAAATATTAAAAATATTTATAAAGTTAATAAATCTACTTTTAAAAATATTCAATATAGTTTCTTATTATTATTAACTCATTAGCTACCTTTTTTTTTTGTTTCAACTGGTGAAAATATGAACACTTCTAATATTAATAGAAAACTTAGGATGCAACAACATGAAATGTACCTGTCAGTAAAACGTAGATATAAATACAAACTGGCAGAATCCATAGGAAAATATGGATTCTGAAAGCTATGAGGGATGCCATTTGAATGCAACGTAAGCAGAATTATTAGCAGGCCGAATAGTTAGCATAAGCTGTTATTTTGTTATTTGGTTTTTTTAGGAGCATTAGCAACTAAGGCCATATTGCTCCGGGATATGCGGTGGTCATTCCCTGACCTTTCCGCATCCTCCGTATTTGGTGGTGACGGGCTCGAACCCCGGTCTAATCAAGAAGCATGCGCTACGCACTGCTGCTCCTTCCCACCTGGCTATGGAGGCGCCTAGCATAAGCATGGCAGTTATTTCTTGTTTGGACATTATTTTTAATTGTCCAGAAAATTCTGGGCAGTAATCAAAATCCCTCCTGGGCACCTGTGGACTTCCTTAAAAAGAGAACATGTCTGGGGAAAACCGGACGTTTCATACACCTAAGTATACCAAAAAACTATACAGAGAAATAGAGTGGACCAGTAAATCAAAATGTCTTATAATGGAGCACAGATGTTGATTGGAATTTGTAGGATAGCATTAGAACTAGCAGAGGCATATGATGCAAGAAAGCAAGCTTATACAGCATCAACCAAAAAAAAAAACCCTTCCCATTTCACCCATTCACTCCAAACGTTTATCCAGTTCTTCCTTGAATTTATTTAAGCTATCAACTTCCACAAAAACCAATGGAAGTTTGATCCAGCAATCAACCACCCACTGGCTAAAGACAAATTTCCACACATCTATTCTACAACTGTTTTTCCTCAACTTGAATTTATGTCCCCTCAGATGTGCAATCTGAGCAAGAGGAAGAATCCCATCAGCACTGAGCTTGCTCAAACCATTCAAGGCTTTATACACCCCAATCAGATCACCTCACAGGTGCCTAGTCTCCAATGCTGCAATTTGCAGAACTTAAGCTTTTCTTGGTAAGACCACCCCTTTGTTCCCCTCACCAATCTCGTTGCCCTTTTCTGTACTTGTTCCTAACAGTTGATCACTAATAATAGCAAGACTTTTGTAGATATATTGGATGACCGTTTTATACAGGAACATGCTAGAAGGGCAACAAGAGAAAGCAGTACTCGTGATCTGGTAATCCACAACAATTTTTCATGCATTAAGAATTTGCAGGTAAAAGACCCCCTGGGTGGCAGTGGTCTCGTGTACTGATGTGGAATTTACTTAAAAGACATAACTACTGTCAAGGATAAAGATTTTTGCTTTCATATGGGTGGCTACTGTGATCTAATACAGTTTTTAAATTCTATGCATTTTGACCAGCTGATGTTACCAACAGCAATTTCTAAATAGGAAGCATTCACAGAAATGATCACAGAAGCTACAAGGATTTTCATACCAACTCAGAAATAGTGGTCAAGGCCACTATTTCTGAGTTGGTATACCTAATTTCACATTTCTATACCTAAATGCATGCCAGATGAACTGTGAGACTTGTGGCGGAGAATAAAATTGTGTGGAATGCATATAAATTATCAGGTGATAGAGAATCCTATGGCAGATATATACTAGTCTGTAATCAGTCACAAAGAAGGTTAGGCAAGCTAAGGCAGATTACGAGAAGCCTCTGGCAGAGAATTTAAAAGTTTTTAAAGGAAGGGATTTGAATCACATTGGGCCAGTTGATGTCAATGATTGATGTAACTGTAGATAGCCTTGCTCAGGTTGCTGTCAAAACTGAATATGTATTTTGTTCTTCATTCTTTAGGGAAGTGGATGCCAGAAGTTTATCAAACTAATGGGGAGCTAAATGATTTTTGGATAACTGGAAGGAAAGTGGAAGAGGAATTGAAGCTAAACATAAAAATCACCTCGAATGTATGGCGTTAAAATGAAATATGAATAAATACAATTACTAGGCAGACTAATAAATTAATCCATATTAAAAAATTCATTCAAACAAAATTGATGAGTTGCTTTCCTTTTATCATAAAGAATATTATAGTAAATGGTTACATCATGAAAGCCTTTGACAACATTACCTTCTTTCAACATTGGCTTCAAAGACAACCTGACAACCTTCAGGCTTCAAAGAGCCTGAAGGTTGTCAGGTTTTTTGAAGGGGTACTGGGGATTTGTTCATTACTATTATCCGTTTCTTCAATTTTCTTCAATTTACATTTGTGCCTATAACTCAAAACAGTTGGCTTTCAGGTCTTCTCTATGAGACTCCATAAACTCACATCTTCAATATCCATTTCTGGGTATTTTACCATATTTAAAATTTCCTCTGTGACATTTTCCTTGTGGTTCTTGGGAAAATTTTTGGTCATGAACAGAATGCAGGCAAAGTTTTTCCCAACCGCCAGTCACAGTGGATTGCTTGATTTTTCCTGCCTGTAGCAAAGTCTCTTGCTGCACTAAGGATGCTACACTCCTACCAAAACTATGTGAAAGTTGTTGCTTCCTTCCTTCCTGCCACCAGCAGCAATAGCTTGTAATGATTTTTCTCAAATAATACTGCTGAAAGGATTAGGCGCCTCCGTAGCCGGGTGGGAAGGAGCAGCAGTGCGTAGCACACTCTTCTTGATTAGACCGGGGTTCGAGCCCGTCACCACCAAATACGGAGGATGCAGAAAGGTCAGGGAATGACCACCGCATATCCCGGAGCAATATGGCCTTAGTTGCTAATGCTCCTAAAAACCAAACAATAACTAACTAACTAATAACTAACTGCTGAAAGGAGAAAATGACCCTTCCAAATCACTGGCAGTGAAGAACTGAAATATTTTTGAAAATTCATAGGTTCTCACTATGATATAATATAAAAAGTTTTAGTCTGAAGATGCCAGTTGCACTACCACTTATACGGCAATTTCTTCTTAATACGTTGACTGCCAAGGTAGTTTTAAAAAAATTACTCACCAGGCCAAAAAATATTTAGTAATGCTAAAATAAATATTGTAATGCCAGTGTTATGTGGTTTTTTCACTCAAAATCCCAAAAAAAGTTTTTTTTTTGTCACAATATATGTGGCTGACGTGACTCAGTAAGTTATTTTATTTCTTGAGGAGCCACGTCAGCCATATATGTGTGACTGTATTAGGTACACTGCAATTGCATGAACTTGTACCTGGTGCCGGGAATTTTTCATACTGGATTTAGGGTGTCTTCACATTAAAAAGTTTGAGAACCACTGTTTTAGAGGAACTAGAGGAAGCTTGGGAATGAAACATTCGAGAACATCCACTGTCAGAACATCCTTCATATGAAAAGTATGAAGTCTTTATAAAATACTTTGAAACAAATTAGATTGGACCTACTGCACACTTTCTGCCATCATTGTGGAATCATCATGCTAATTTTGGTCCTTGGACAATAAATCATGTGGAAGGATGGCACTGTGCTGTAAATAAATCTGTGGGGCACCATCATGTTAATATATTGAAGCTGTTACCCTTTTAAAAAAACAACAAGATAACTTTAAGAGAATACTAGGATTAGTAAATGTTGGAAATCTTCCACCTCGTAAAAAATGTAAATATGAGCGCATTAATAACAAATTAATGAAATTAACAGCAGATAGACAAAACGGGGACATCGATTTACCTTCGATTTTGAACCTTTCCCTCTTTTTTTTTTTTTTTTTTTTTTTTTTTAACAAACGTATGTACAGCACACAAAACATAAAAATTGCACACAAAATAAGTGCAAGCAGTTGGTTACTTTCTTCCACTAAATGATTTGTATAATTTAAACTTTAATAAATTGTATTTGTATTTTAAACCTGTGTTTATTTCTTTATTTGATATCAAGACATTTGTATTTCTATTTTAAACATAATTTATATGTTTAAAATAAAAATACAAATACATTTACATAAAGAAAATGAATTTATTATTATTTTAATGTTATATTTGTTTATTTTTTTATATTTTTATATTAAAATATAAAAAAATTATATAAAAATATTTATATAAATATTTATATATAAAAATATATATATATAATATTTTTATATAATATAATATAAAGTATAATTTTTGAAGTCCATTTTTATATTTTTATCGCTCTGAAAAAATAAGATACGGTTTCATACACACAACAGAAATGTGATTAGGGCAATTGGGACATAGAGCATATACTTTTAGGGCAAGTGGAAAATAGGGCAAGTTGGAAATAGGGCTTAAGCTATTAGAGCATATGAATTAAGGCAAGTGGGGTAACACCTCATGAACATCACAAGCCATACAGAAATGCTTGTGGGTATTCCTGGTGCGAGACATGAGTTCATTGCTTGTATAGACTGTGGCATGTATTCAGGGGTTGGTGTGCTGGTAAAGTTTTAACAATTGGCTCTCTAAGAGAAAATAGGGGAAACCAGTGATTTGAACGGATTTTAATTGCAGCCACCGCTGCTAGGCACTACCAGCCTCTCAAGATCCTTTGCACAACCTCAGGGGCTCACATCTGGTGAGTATGGGCTTGGCACACCCAGGGTCCTGAGCTGGATATCATCATTCTTCTCTTTCTTGGTGATTCCCTTCTACTTCTCTCTCTCTCTCTCCCTCTCTCTCTCTCTCTCTCTCTCGGGGTGGTTCAGAAAATTTTTTTTGGCTGGTGCAGCATAAGCCTCAGGCTTCCTTGCACCATATGGCTAATAATAATAATAATAATAACCATGTGACTCTCTGTTCTGTGATTTTTGTTCAATGACTGGTTTAAATGATCCTTTGCACAGGTCAGACTCTGTTATTTATTATTTTTTTATTTTTTTTAAATTTTGCTGCTAGATGGCAGCACGTTTTTTTTTTTTTTCATAAAAAAAATTTTACCTAGTGTGAGTCAAACTGAGATCTCCAAACTTTATGGGTAGGCACCGTAATTGCTAACCACATATTTACTTACAATTCTGAAAATGTGGTATTAGAATGCAATATGAACAGAAAAAAAGTTTTAATTAATAATGTTTAGTCAACAAATTATTTTTGTATAAAGTGCTTAATGTGTGGTATTATTTGAAAACAATAAATATGTGATATTTTGAATATAATTATTTTTAAACAACAAATTAATTATTTTTAAAGTACATGAGTGTTATTTATTTTGAACACATTTTTTAAAAAATTAATGAGTATTAATTTTGAACATAAATTAATGAGTGGTATTTTCCCAACTGAAAGTGTATTCATGAATTTTTAATTTCACATTAGTGTTTAATCAGCAAATTAATTATTTTTAACAAACAAATTATTTTTAATTAACAGATCTTAATCAACAAATTAATTATTTTTAATGAACAAAATATTTTTATATTTTCCCAACTTTTTAACAGATACTTTCTATAATTCTCTAAAGATGGTATTCCCAAATTCTCTAGGGTGCTAGAGAATTTGGGAATACCCCATGATCTGCTCACTGTTCACCAGTGCGACTTCTTGGTATGTGGGACGGGTGGTCAGATAAGTTGTACGAGTACCACTAAGTTGTAGAATTGTAATCCCATTAGCATTAGCATTAGTAGAGGCATTTGATGCAAGAAAGCAAGCTTATGCAGCATCAGCCAAAAAAAAAAAAAAAAACCCCACTTCCACTTCACCCCTCTGTTCGTTCAAAATACCTGTCCAGCTGAGCCTTAAACTTATTTAGGCTATCAACCTCCACCACAAGGGATGGAAGTCTGTTCCACCAACCAACCACCCGCTGGCTAAAGGCAAATTTCCGCACGTCTATCCTACATCTGTCTTTCCTCAATTTGAATTTATGCCCTCTCAGGTGATTTTTCTGAGCAAGAGGAAGAATCCCATCAGCATTGAGCATGCTTAAACCATTCAAGGCTTTATACACCTCTATCAGATCACCTCGCTGGTGCCTAGTCTCCAGACACTGTAATTTGCAAAACTTAAGCCTTTCTTCGTAAGAGCACCCCTTTGTTCCATTCACTAATCTTGTTGCCCTTCTCCGTACTCGTTCCAGCAGCTCTACATCCTTCTTGAAATTAGGCCTCCAGACCTGTATACAGTACTCTAGGTGTGGCCTGACCATCGCCTTATACAATGGAATAATCACCTCCTTATCCCTGCTGGAAAAATTCCTGTATATCATTGACAATACTCCATGAGCTACTCTTGCAGCCCATCTGCACTGCTCAGAGAACTTCATATCTGCCTGCACAACCACCCCCAAGTCCCTTTCATTCTCTACCACTCTCAGTGTAGCACCACAGAGTTGATACGTTGCTCTGGGGTTGCTGTTTCCCATGTGTAGTACTTTACATTTGTCAATGTTAAACTTCATTTGCCACCTCTCAGCCCATCTGCTCAACCTTTCCAGATCCTGTTGCAGCAGCATAGTGTCAGTAGTGTCCTTGACAACCCTGCCAACCTTTGTATCGTCTGCAAACTTGGACATTAAGCCCAATATACCATCATCAATATCATTTATAAATACAGAAAACAATAATGGACCCAACACTGAGCCCTGAGGGACTCCACTAATAACATCAGTCCACGATGAGCAGTGTCCATTGATTACCACTCTCTGTCTTCTCCCCCTCAACCACCCCTTTATCCATAGCAGCAATTTGCCTCCAATGTCACACTGCTCCAATTTGTGTAGCAGTCTTCCATGTGCAACAGTATCAAAAGCCTTTCTAAGATCCAAGTATATAATATCAAAGTTATTCCCTGCATCCAGTTCTTTTGTGACTGCATCATAGTATCCAATCAAGTTGGTCAGGCAAGACTTCCCCTTAACAAAACCATGCTGTGTCTGAGCTATAACTGAAGTCTTGTCTAAATGATCCTGCAGTGCTTCTTTAACCAGTGCCTCCATTAATTTTTCTGGAACAGAAGTTAAGCTCACAGGTGTATAATTACTTGTGTCAGCCTTTGATCCTCCTTTGTGAATTGGGGTCACATTTGCACATTTCCAGTCTATGGGTACCTCCCCTGAGTCCAAGGAAGCTCTCATAATTATGGCTAAGGGTTTGCTTACTTCGTTTGCTGCCTCCTTTAATATAACTGGATAGATCCCATCCACCCCGGGTGCCTTTCTTGTGTTTATCTTCAACAGTTTCTCCTCCACTTTACTCCCAGTTATTTCAAGATTCTGTAGCTTACTGCTAGAGTTGAATACACCTCTGGCATTCCCCTCGCTGAATAACTCCTCATGTGTGAATGTCGATGCAAAATATTCATTTAGTTTGTTAGCTACCTGAGCAGGATCATCAACACTTGACCCATCAATATCAAGTGGACCAATCTGATTCATCCCCTTCCTTCTAGAGTTTATGTAAATAAAGAACTCTTTGCTGTTTTTCTTTGCATCCCTTGCCAAGGATTTCTCGTAATCTGCCTTCGCCTGCCTAACCTCCTTTGTAACTTGGTTGCATATCAACTTGTATCTATCATAGGCTTCTGTGTTATGTGTTAATTTGTATGTATCCCATGCATTTTTCTTCTCTGCCATTTAGCTCTCTTAATTCATGCTTAACAGCAGTACTAATCGCCTGAAGGCCAGACGTGCACACAGTACGTACCCTTAAGTCTCTCCTAATCCATAGTTATATGAAAATTATCTTTGCTCAATGGAAACTATTTTAAATGTATTTACCAAGGGAAATTGAAAAAACATTCGTTAAATAGAAAAATTAGCTATAAAGGAGTTCGTTAAACAGAGGTCCAATTGAGAAATTTAAAATTCTAAAAATGGTTATAAAGTTTTATATAGCAAATTCTTAACAACAGACAGTAAAAAATGCCAATTTAGTTAAATAACTATAAGCTTATTTGAATAGTAGGTAAACATGTGAAAAAAAATTATTGAATATTACAATTTCGAAATATACCACACTCAAATGTCACACATCACTCTTAATAAAGGTGCCTCCATATGCCGCATTGTTGCATACTATCACAAAAAAAGCACTGACTGTACCTATCGCTGTGGTATATTTCTATAATTATAGATAGTGAAAATCTAACAGTACAATAAATGAGAAAAGATATTTTGTATTTGGGGTAGAGAGAAAGTAGAAATTTGATATTGAATGTTAAATGTAAAAGCATATTTTATTAAAGGTGCATTGCCTATTTTAGGCAGGGCCTGTGGCAAGTGCCACTTGAGGAGCCCTAGTGCTCGCCCTGACTTTCGATAATGTCCTATTTGATTTTGCCACAAGGGACTTTTCAGAATAAAACTCCTATTGTAACTGACATTATTTCCAGATGGAATATTGACAAGTACTTTCCATCCATTTGAAGTAGAAAATATTCTCTACTACCCACACTGTAATGGATTACTTTCTGTGCAATAAAGGATTACTACTGTTCAGTGGCATAGCCAGGGTAGGGTTAACAGATACATTGTACCCTCTTGATAAAGAAATCTAGTATTGCGGTGCATTTTTAGAAAAGTAATACCACTATATATATATATATATATACATTATACAACTTAAGTATTTATTCAATGTTTTTAAAAATATTACTTTTATATCTTTAATATAATAATATACATAAGAAATAAATAATATTACTTTTATTATTTATAAATTAATAAAAATAAATAAATAAAAATAAAAAAATTAATAAAAATAAAAGAGGCATAGCGAAGGGGTTGCAGACAGGGGCAGTTGCCTCGGGCAGCGTGCTTCAGAGGTGCAAACTGAAGAAATTATCTATCACATTCACATTAAATTATCACACTAAGGGGCACCAGGAAGCCATGTTGCCCCCGGACGTCGACGACCCTTGCTACGTTACTGAAAAATAATCATAATTATTTTTCAGATATATATTTTATATATATTTTTCAGATTTTTCATAAATATTCCTGTAAAATTGCTAGCCGAGATAATCCCTACAGAGGCTGCTGCATAGGGAGGGGGGGGGAAGGAAGCACAAAGGGTGCCGGAGTAAGTGTGCCCTTTCTGGATTTTCTATGTCACCATATACAAGTTTGTTGCCCAAATGCTGTTTGTTTGTTTGGTTTATAGGAGCATTAGCAACTAAGGCCATATTGCTCCGGGATATGTGGTGGTCATTCCCTGACCTTTCCGCATTCTCTGTATTTGGTGGTGATGGGCTCAAACTCCGGTCTAATCAAGAAGCATGTGCTACGCACTGCTGCTCCTTCCCACCTGGCTACGGAGGCGCACCCAAATGCCGCTAGCCATTGTGGATTGAAGTGCGAGCTGCTCTACAGTTTATAGCCACTGTCAGTTTAACAACCGGCTCACAATATTCTTGAAAATTTAACATCCAGCTTGTGCAAGCCAGCTCCAGCACACCACTGCATGTATTCAAAGGTTGATCTAGTAGATAAACCAAGCTCAACTGATGATTCTTTTCTTTGTATCCAATGTAAGGAGTGTACTGATCTAAAATTAAAATTTGTTGCATTACTGGAAGAATTTGAGTCATTAAGAAATGGGTGCATGCCAGAATTGGACTAGGTCAAAATTTCTAACTGCAGAAAACTCATAGTAGTCTTATTCTAGTATTTATGGTTAAAATCACACTGGCCTCCATCAGTCTATGGCCTCTGGCTCACTGGGGTTTCCCCTGTAAATCTTATGGCCAGTTCACCCCTGGTGCTTGCATTAGAAACAAATATAACTGGGAGCTCACCAGGGACTCAAGTATCTCGTGACTCATGAAGTGATGAATCCCTGATTCTAGTCCCAGAATTAAACAGTCAAGGGAGGGCAAACTGCTCTGATTGAAGGATATTTAGTTTTATTGGGAGATTATAATGTCAGGGAAATGGGTAATATTTTTTGTGATAAAGATATGTGAACCAGAACCAGGGTGTGTTTGCTGGAAGCAACAACTGATGATGTTACCAACAGCCTGTTAGATTTTAAGGGGAGTAAAGGGAGCATCATTATTAATGTGAGGACTGATGATATTAAACGAACATAAACTGTTCAATCAAACAGCCTAGAATCTTAGATTGCCTCACAGTTTTATTGAAAGATCTGCAATTTTGTCCAAAAGAAAAGACTGTTTCATGGAGTAAGTCTTAGAACCCCAGAGGTTCCCATCTGGTGAATATGGGCATGACACATATTCACCAGAATGATGATATCCTGAGCTGGATATCATCATTCTTCTCTTTCTTGGTGATTCTTTTCTACTTCTCTCTCTCTCTCTCTCTCTCTCTCTCAGGATAACTCGGAAATTTTTCTTTGGTCGGTGCAGTATAAGCCTCAGGCTTCCTTGCACCATATGGCTAATAATTATAATAATAATAATATTCTCAAACACAGATATATATTTGTCAGAATAGCCTTTTCATTTGCACATACTGTGGTAGGTGTTTATTTTTCCAATTTCATTTATTTTAAGGAGAAGAAAAATATAAGCTTTTAAAAACCACTATTTTTTAACAGCAGAGCCAATTTTTATGCGTTCCTCTCACTATTGATCTCTCCTTCTTCAATAAACTAATTTCATCATAACTATCTCCTCTATATACATGTTAATGATAGCCAATTCTAGCAGCAATCAAACATTATTTGTTACCTGCTATAAGAATAAAAACACTGTTTTGGTGACAGGTATCCACAACATTAAACACAGCTTAGAGAATAATTTTACTTCCAAACAATACACTAAACTTACCTTAATTTCAATCTGGTTAAAATTCTTTCCATTATAGACACCAACAAAAGAATCAACCTTTTTGGGAACAACTATCGTGTCATGCAGATGAGTTTCACACTTTCAGGCTTTTCGAGTGGTCCTGCTTCTTTTTTGCTTTTTTGCAATTTTTTTATCAATGCCATTGGTTTGCATTTCATGCCTCTTGAAAATCTCTTCTTTGCAGGGCAGTGTAAAAGTTAACTGTGTGCTTAAAAAAATAATAAATAAAAAACTGAAATAAATAATTACTAAAAACAATCACTCATGTGCAATAGTTAGGGCATACAAGGATAAAGTAGAACCTCAAATCCAACAAGATTCAACTTAGTCACTGATAATATGTTTCTGAATCTAGCACTGCTGAAGCCAACAATTGTTAAATAATTTCAAAGACTACTATTTTAACTTGCTAATACCTCTGCTCTACTAATCTTATGGTTAAAAACAAGATTCTTGCAGAATCTTGTTTTTAACAATATACAGGAAAATACAAGACAAAAATATAAGGTTATGTAAGAAATACAGGAAAAAATTTGACCATAGTGGTAATTTATTAGTGATGTAAATACAGATCAAAATAAATTAAGAACTGCCACTATTCTAAAAATAATAGAACTTTCAAAGAGCTCTAAAATTTTCTCCCCAGGGGCTCACATCTGGTGAGTATGGGCTTGGCACACCCAGGGTCCTGAGCTGGATATCATCATTCTTCGCTTTCTTGGTGATTCCCTTTTGACTCTGTCTCTCTCTCTCTCTCTCTCTCTCTCTCTCTCAGGGTAACTTGGGATTTTTTTTTTTTTGGCTGGTGCAGCATAAGCCTCAGGCTTCCTTGCACCATATAGCTAATAATAATAATAAATTTCACTTTGGCTTATTAAAACAGACAGCAGCATGAATTAATTCTAAATCCTGCAAAATTATATTTACTTATGCATATCTAACAGCTGATCTAAATCCACTCCTCGATAAGTATATTTTCGAAATGTCCTTTTCTTTTTCAGTGTTCCTGTTCCTAAAGGAAATAGAACCTTAGCACAGTGGTGATTATCTGGGCCATTTTAACACATGGGTGCACCCAGCAAACATCAGGGAGCTCAGCCTATTGGAGGCTGCACTTAGGATTAGGAATGTGACTAAGAGAGACCCAAAAAAAATTAAAACAAAATTTATACTAAATAGGGGCCACATTTGGAAATTCATGGGGGGCCTGAGAGTTCTTAAAATGGTGATTATGATTTAAATAATTAATTAGGAAATCAAATGGAAGTACAAGTGAAATTCATATTTTACTGCATTCAATTTTAATATTAAGGTCAACATTTTACCTGTATTCATCTCATTATCTGTATTCATTATAAAGTGAATAATATAGTTCACTATCTAACTCAACAGCAAGCAGTGTATGGAAATAAAACTTCAATTTGCCTACTGTGACTTGATTACAGTCTAGTTTATATCTACCATAGGCTTCTCTATCCTCTGAAATTTATATGCATCCCATGCATTTTTCTTCTCTACCACAAGTCTCATCACTTCATCTGACATTCATTTAAGTCTAAACCAGGAATGTTATTTTTAATTGGTATAAATACCTAGTATCTTCTATGATTACTTCCTTGAATGCTTCCTATTTAGAATTTGCTGTTGGTAACGTAAGACAGTCCCGCTGCACAGTGTATGGAAATAAATTTAAATTAATTTTTATTTTAATTAAATTTATTTGAATAAATTTAATTTTAAATTTAATAAATTTAAAAACTGTCTGAGACCACCGTAGTCACCCCTATGAAAGGAAAAGCCCTCCCCTTTAACTTCAATAGTAGTTATGTCTTTAAGTAAATCCCATATCAGCACACTGTGATCACTATCACCCAGAGGGTCTTTTACTGATGGTTCTTAATACATGAAGAATCACTGCTGATAACACTGCTCGGCATCAATTTCCTCCCTGAAATAACTGACAGATTCTCGCAGGAAATATGTTCAAATACTCAGATATGTGCTCAAAAAGTTCTCACCACTCTCAGTTTTCAAATATCATAGGTTAATGACTGAAAAACAAGACCTGTCATTAAAGCTTCATTTTCTACGTTCCCATTTAGACTTTTTTCCTGAAAACTTGGGAGCAGTCTCCGATGAAAACGGTGAAAGGTTTTGCTAGGACATTTCTGAAATGGAAAAAGATACCAGGGAAAATGGTGTCCAAAGAGGTTTTCAGACTACTGTTGGAATCTCATACAGGCAGGGCCAGTGCTATCATTAGGCCAACTAGGCAGTTGTCTAGGGTGCAGACCTCAGAGGAGTGCAGTACTGACCACAGCCTATATTTCCTTTGGAGTTTTGGGGGTGCTGACTTCATGATTTTCCTATGGTGACAGTTGATCTAGCAGCTAATCTAGCACCACCCCTGCATACAGGACCCACCAACAGACAATTATAAAAGGCAAAACAAGACAAAATAAGTGTTATGTTATCAGATAAACATTTTTGTAAATAGAATAAGGTTAATAGACCCATTGTTCAATATTTAGTAACATTTTCTTAAAATATATGAAATCTTTTTTACTAGAAACATTTTGACTTTTTAATCTGTTCTCCCTTAAAATTGGCATGTCACAGCGATATGGTTGCCATATTTGAATTCAACAATGTCATATTTACAAGAATCAGGGTGCAAAAAAAAAATGTTTTTTTGCCAACCAGTGTAATCAGATCAAGAGTACTGCTTCCTCTTCTTTGCTTCTCTAACATGCTGCTATAGAAGTCATCCAATAAATCACAAAAGTCTTGATAGTGTGCGAGTGACCAAACCACAAGTTCCAGTCAAGATCTGAAAGTTAAAATACTCCTTTATAAGACATTCTTATTTTATTGGCCCACTCTCTTTTTCTGTATAGTTGTTTATTATAGTCATCATAATCATTTTGGCCTAACACACATATATATATAGTTGTTTATTATAGTCATCATATTCATTTTGGCCTAACACATATATATAGTTGTTTATTATTGTCATCATATTCATTTTGGCCTAACACACTCCTACTCTCAAATAGGTTGGCAGATTACTGTTGGAATCTCATACAGGACACACCAAAGGACAATTATAAAAGGCAAAACAAGACAAAATAAGTATTATGTTATCAGATAAACATTTTTGCAAATAGAATAAGGTTAATAGATCTCATTGTTCAATATTTAGTACTGGATGTAACATTTTCTTAAAATATATGAAATCTCTTTTACTAGAAACATTTTGACTTTAATCTGTTCTCCCTTAATTAATTAAGCTATCGACTTCCACAATAACAGATGGAAGTTTGTTCTAGTAATCAGCTAGCTGCTGGCTAAAGGCAAACTTCTGCACATCTATCCTGCAACCATCCTTCCTCAATTTCAATTTGTGCCCCCTCATGTGTGTGTTCTGAGAAAGAGGAAGAATTCCATCAGAACTGAACTTGCTCAATCCATTCAAAGCTTTAAAAACCCAATCAGATAACCTTGCAGGTGCCTAGTCCCCTAGATGCTGTAATTTGCAGAAGTGCAGCTTTACTTGGTAAGAGCATCCCTTTGTTCCCCTCACCAATCTCATTGATCTTCTCTGTACTCGTTCCAACTCCACATCCTTCCTAAAATACAGCCTCCAGACTTGTATGCAGAACTCAAGATGTGACCTGACTATTGCCTTATACAATGGAACAATCACCTCCTTATCCCTGCTGGCGAAATTCCTGTATTTCATTGACAAAATCTCATGCGCTGTCCTGGCAACCCGATTGCACTGCCCAGAGAATTTCATATCTGACTGCACAATTATGAACAGGTTTTCTTCATTTTCCACTGCCCTGAGTGGATGTTGTTGTAGCATTTTAGGAGCATTGGGGCTAAAACCATATTTCTCTGTGTATAGTGTGAGTAAATTGCGTGTGTTCTGAGATTGATTTTCTGTTTTGCTGGATGAAAAACACGAGTTTCCAGGAGAAAAAACCATGCTACTCTCGCCTGAGATCGTCTAATTGAGCCACATTGTGAAAAAGGTCCATTAAAATTCCTTCCGTTATCAATGGGGGTCAAACTCAGGTCTTTTCCATCTGGTGTGGAGAGGACAGCGATCCAACTACTGTGCTACCCATGGGGTACCATGAGTGGAGTACCACACAGTTGGTAAGTTACTTTGGGGTTAGTGCTACCCATATGCAGTACTTTACACGTGCTTTTGCATATGCAATAAACTACTTTTAAAATCCGATAGCATTGGGGATTGAGAGGTACCAGATTTTAGAGAGGTATATCTAATAGTTTTAGAGTATCATATTCCAATAACAAACAAAATTGAACATTTATGTTTGCAAACATTTATAATGACTATCTTGTACTTTCATCTGTTTTTGTGGAAGGCAGGATTTAAACTGTGTGGATAATGCAATGGTCTCAGGTCTCACAGCAGAAAACTTGGCTTTGTAAACAGTTACCCAGATATTGCATTACTTTCAACAGAGAGTTTTAGTTATATTTCAACTTTGAAAGCTGATTTTGTATGCCACATGGCAACTCGCATCAAAAAACTTTTTTACAACAGTTTTGCCTGCGTGTTGTTACCAGGACCACCTGCTATCTAATTGAGAGACCAGTTGATCCTGAAACAAGCTGCCATAGCAGTTTCATCTTTTAATAACTTCTCTCACCCTCTCATCATCATGCAACTTAAGAACTACGTGACCACTCCTTGCCAGTGTTTTTCCTGTACTGTGAGCACTATGATGTCATCTGCTAAGTGGGTGATGGTCAGGTTTAGAATATTTTTTCCCCTAGTGCTTTCCATAAAATGTTGAAGAAACAGTGGTGTGATTCTACTCCCACTTGTTCCAATTAATAAGAGGCAAATTGAAATCAACCATAATAAGACATTCACCCTTGCTCAACCTTTCATATGCATTTGAAGAACCTCGTCATAATCTATGAATTACGCCCACTCTCATATGTGTGCTTCCAACTAATTCATCCAACACAGATTCTACATTAGAAGTGTTTTGTGAAACTTCTGAACCTATTGAAGGTTTTATTGCACTTAGGCTGCTTTTGATATGAATCATGATCCCACTACACTTTGTATCTTCCATGCCCTTCATAAATACAGTGTACACACCATAGTTAAAGTTATTAGCCGCTGTTTTTGGGTGACATCACGTTTCTGTTACTCCTATTATGGAAGCATTAATTGTTCTACCAGGAGTTTGAATCACCCATTTTATTAACAATACTCCTATAGACTTAAGACTAAGTGTTCTTGTATAGTTTACAACTCAGACACACTTGTTGACGTTATTTAAGCTTTTTACCATAGTATTAGTTTTTCCTTCATTTGAAACATTGTT
Organism: Mastigoproctus giganteus; assembly: GCF_048544385.1. Lineage (NCBI taxonomy): Eukaryota > Metazoa > Arthropoda > Arachnida > Uropygi > Thelyphonidae > Mastigoproctus > Mastigoproctus giganteus. The sequence goes on along the minus strand of NC_143576.1, from coordinate 128,017,920 downwards.
ATCCTCAATACATCTCGTCAATATCAGGTAACAAACAAAAAGCTTAGGTTCCGACACAATAATTTATTTATTGTGCCGGAAGTACAAGTGCAGGCCACGCTGATAAAAATTTACTCCAAAAAGCCTTGAGGAGTTCTTGAAATTTTAATTTTTTAAGGCTTTCAGCATAGTCCCACCCATCGTGCCAGGGTAGAACTGTAGACAGTTCAGCACATTCTGACCTAATTGCAACATTTTTTTTTTTTTAGCATGGCCCTATATTTATACAATAAATCGCCATTTCCTACACTTACTATGTCTTCTGCATGAATAATAATGTTAATGTTCTCCTCCCATCCCTTTAAATGCTGACAAGCTGTTGCTTACATCAATTTTACCTCCTAGTTGACACATTCTAATTATAGACCACCCATTTTTTTTACAAAAAATGTTACTCGTTTCCCTGACAAATGGAATGCAGTTTAAGAATAAAACTAAATCTTCTTGAATCAATGCAGTCTGCACTTATTCTGGGGTCCTAATTTTGGGGTTAAATACATCACTTGAAAGGTCACTAGATACTCCAGTCCCAGAAGAATTTCTAGTTTTTTTTTTGTTTTTTTTTTTTGTCTCTAAGGCATTTCCCCGTTTCTTCAGTGACTGATTTTCATCTAGTAATACACTAATCTAGTAATCTAGATTGGTACATTCACTACATCTAGAACAAAGAAAAGAATCTCAATTGAGCTATAATCGTTTTCACATAGATTGACCTAGTGTTAACTTATACGCAAATCACTCACAGCCATTTCTGAGTCATGATTGCCTTGGATGAAGTATTATTATTTATTGTTATTACTGCTCTTATATTATTTCTTCCTGTTTAGGGTGAAATATTATTAGCCATATGGTGTGCTTCTTTGCACCATATGGTGCAAAGAAGCCTGAGGCTTATTATGCTGCACCAGCCAAAAAAAAAATTCCGAGTTACCCTGAGAGAGGGAGAGAGCAAGGGTCAGAAGTAGAAAGGAATCATAACGAAAGAGAAGAGAAGAATAATGATATCTAGTCAGGACCATGGGCATGCCAAGCCAACACACACCAGATGTGAGCCCCCTGGGGTAAAATTCAAAATGGATGGTGTAGCAACCATTATTAAGTTAACAATTAAAATTTACAAAATATTGCAGTAATTAAATTAACAAAATATTATAGCAATTGAATTCATAAAGTATTGCAGAAATTAAATTAGCAATAATTATGCGAATACCAAAAATGTATCAACTACTGAACTTAAAAATTTTAATTTACTTCGGAAAACAATCTTAACTTTCCAGAATTGGCATTACAAAGAGTAACAATTTAAGTTTACAAAATATGTATATACAGTAGCGGACAAAAAAACTGCATCACCTTAAAAAAAAAAAGTAACATTTATAGTGAAACATAAGATATTGTTTGATTACAGTCATTTTGTTTGTCGCAAAGCAAAGGTATTGCATTAGATAATGCTTCTATTACATCAGACAGTAATTGCAAGGTATTGCCGCAGCCATTTCTATAAATATGGCATTGGAAGGGTATACACACTCATTAGTATCTCCTATTTTGCGGAGGTGTAAGCACCGCTCCATATGTTTGGATGACACCAAGAAAAAAAAGTGTAGCTGTTGCTCTGTCCCAGGAAGGGCTTTCTACGTGTGCTATCACTGATAAAATAGACTGCCACCAATCAGCGGTATCCCAGGTGCTGAAATTAAAGCGTGAAACCCGTGACGTGAAGAGAAGACCTGGATCAGGCCGTAAGAGAGTGACTACACCTTCCCAAGATCGATATTTGAAGAAGCCTCATTGTTGACCCAACAAATGAGGAAGAAGCAACTTGCTTGGGCTAAAACACATGTTTCATGGACAAAAGAGCAATGGGACCTGTCATATTTTCTGACGAATCAAAATTCAACCTGCATGGCTCGGATGGGAAGCGATATGTCAGAAGACGAAAATCAGAGGCATACCATCCTGACTGCATAACACCAACTGTAAAGTTCCCTGCCAGTCAGATGGTCTGGGGATGCATAACAAGCAAAGGGGTGGGGCAAATTAAGTTTATTAACGGAACGGTGAATGCAGAAACCTACACTGCTATCTTGGAGGAGTGCCTGAAACACATTATTAGGGATCACCACACAGACGTCCAAAACTGCATTTTTCAACAGGACTCAGCACCTTGCCACTCAGCAAAATTGGTAAGTTTTATGCTATTTAGATTTAATGATGAGTTTGTCTTTTTGTCTCACAAGGCTTAAAAAATACACCAATGTTTTCCCTCATTTTTCTCCCTTAAGGTGCAGTCATACCTCAGAAATGCTGGCATTACAGTGTTGGACTGGCCTGGCCTGGCCTGGCAACAGAGCAGATTTGAACCCTACTGAAAATTGCTGGTACATAATGTTGTCTAAAATTGCTCAGAAGATGCCAACAAGTAAGATTCAGCTTCAGGAGAGCATTGTAAGGGTGTGGTACCACAAAATTGATCAACTTCTGGTATCCAGAAGTTGATTAACTCTATTCCAGATCATTGCAAAGCTGTAATTGCAGCTCAAGGAGGAACAACAAAATATTGAGGACTTATTTTGCTGATTTACAGTACGTAATACTATTATATTAACTTGTCATTTCAGTTTGTACTTGTAAATGCAATAAAATGTATGTTTGGTTGTAATGATTTCCATTTGCATGATTACCAGCAATATGGCCTTAGTTGCTAATGCTCCTAAAAACCAAAATAACAACATTTGCATGATTTCTCATATTTCCATTAATTATGCATTTTACTCTTTTGGGAAGATATTTATGGCTTGGTTTTTTTTTTTTTAGGAGCATTAGCAACTAAGGCCATATTGCTCCGGGATATGCGGTGGTCATTCCCCGTCACCACCAAATACGGAGGATGCCGAAAGGTCATTCCCTGAATGACCTTTCCGCATCCTCCGTATTTGGTGGTGACGGGCTCGAACCCCGGTCTAATCAAGAAGCGTGTGCTACGCACTGCTGCTCCTTCCCACCTGGCTACGGAGGCGCCGATATTTATGGCAATTAGGTGTATCCGGTGGAGTCATTTTATTAGATTTCATTCACAGAGATATATATCCCATCTAACAAATGCATTTCGAACATTTCTGCAACCCACAATGCAGCGCAAAACGCACTATTTGCAAAATTTACAAGCGATGCAGTTTTTTTTTATCTGCTACCGTATATACAGTTAGTAATATACAGGAACCCCCCCCCCGACTTACGTAATACTTGACTCACGGAAATTCAACTTTACGTAAGTTTTTGCCGGCCGGTGCAAACTTAAAAAAATCGTGGAAACGTATTTTGCATCCTGTAGGAATAAACCAACAACAGTTGGCAGAAGAAAATGATGGCAGCAATAATATTAACATGGAACATGTAAGTCTGAATTTTTATGATCCGACTATATGGAACTTTAATGCCCACAAAAACAGATCTCTTATGGTGCAACACGGTCCCGAACATATAGTCTTAAATACGTATCTTGTCACTAAAGGCCGATGTTTCAATAATTCGTGGAAATACAAAAATGAAGATATTGAAAAAAAGAGAGGAAATGGTTATTTTATTGCAAAAAGAAAGTGCAATATATTGTTTTCTGTGCCTCTTATCTGTATCTGGCACAAATAACGTTCCATTTTGCAGCTCAGGTGGTTTAAGGATTCGAAACATCTAAATCCAAACGTTCTTTTTCACGAGAATTCATTACAAGAGCACACAAACAATTTCACAAATTGGAAATTATTAGAAAAGGATCTTCAAAAACGTGGACTAATTGACGACGCTGCACAAGCAACACTAAGAAGTGAAATTTTGAAATGGCGTCATATATTGAAAATAATACTGAAATGTTTATTGTTCTGTGCTGAAAATAATTTGGCATTTCGTGGACATGCTAGTGATATCGATGAAAAATAAACTTTATACAAGCCGATAAACTTGTATAAAGTCATCGAAAGTTATCTAACCCAAAGAAGAGTGGAGATAAACGTGCAGTACCAGAAACTTACGAGAGAGGTGCACAGAGGATGTCCGCAGGGGTCGGTTCTGGGGCCACTCCTGTGGAACATGGTCTTTGATGAGTTCCTGGAAATGGACCTGGGACCCGTGAGAGCGCATGCGTTCGCAGATGACCCTACCTTGACAGTGGAGGCAGACTCCAGGGCCCAACTGGAGGTGTTGGCAAACCGGGCACTACAGCAGCTACAACAATGGGCTTCCAAAAGCCAATTAAGAATTTCACCAGAAAAAACCTCATCAATCCTCCTGAAAGGGAAACTACAATTGCGGCGGCCCCCGCAAATAAAAATTGAAAATGTCACCATAAAATTCGCAAGCGAGCTAAAGTACTTAGGCGTAATCCTGCATAATAACTTGTCTTTCCAGCAGCACCTGAAATACATCCGGAGAAAAATCAGGGGCTACTCTGGGATGGTAGCCAGGATCACAAAGAAGGAGTGGGGTCTCAAAAAGAGAACCCTGTCAATATACTACAAAACAACTTTCCTACCAGCAATCACCTATGCAGCAGCAGTGTGGTTTCCCAAAGCGGCACTGGCTGTGAACAGAAAATACTTGAAATGATCCAAATGACCATATTACTCACAACAACGTGAGCTTGTAGCACAGTAAGCACCCCAGCACTGCAGATCCTTGCCGGAGTGCTCCCCCATGAATCTGGAGGTTATCCAGGCAGGGTTTCTGTTCCTCCTGTCCAGGGGAGTGGCTGCCACCCACCAGGACTACACAACTGATCCGGCGAACAGCCTAAAGAATGAAAAAGTCTGGTTACAGACCCACCTCCTAAACCTTTGGCAGAGAAGGTGGACTGAGACCACCAAGGGAGAAGTGACAAAAAAATTCCTACCGGACATCCGCAAGATATATCCATAACAACTGGTGTGGTACTTCCCAGAGAACCACATGACAACGCTGTTAACAGGACATGGCCCCTACAATGAAAAGCTTTTTGGGCTGGGCCTCACCAACGATCCCCGCTGTATATGTGGGGAGCGCGAAAGCTGGAGCCACATAGCTGATGAATGTCCACAATATGAGGACCTCAGAGGCATTCTCGTAACAAGAATCAGATACCTTCCGAAGGGATTGGAGTCCCACTTCCAGGACTCAGAGGAAGAATACAGGGTGCTCTCCCTCTTCGCGCAGGATCTATTCACCAGGAGGAAAATGCTAATTGCAATCTGCAGCAATCAACACAGAGACTGACAAGAAACGCTACCAGATGAAACAGAAAATCGAAATTCGCGGGACACCAGACTCGACCAAACGGAACGCTGACAACTGGAAGAGACGTTAGGACTGAGATTACCCCATGACTGACATTGAAAACAGAAAAGAGACAAAAAGCAGCATAACTGCCAACAGAGTAACGGCGACCTGAAGAGGGTACCCTAGTCCCCTTTACCTTTTATTCCCACATCCCTGGGGAGGGGACAACCTTCATTCCCCCCCCCTCGCCACCCTACACCTTGTACTCTGGTGGGGCATGGGCATGCCTCACTGAAAACTGGGGCTGCCTGCCCTATTGGTCCCATATTTCTGTCTCTCACCCACCAGTCTTCTGTCTTCCCCCATCTCTATCTTTATGCTAACGAAAGCCCTACAACAAAAATTAACGTGTCAAAAATCCTTTGAGCTCATAATTCGGCATAACAACCTTAGCAATCATACCCCCACGACAACGCATATGTGTATGTAATTGTACATGTGTGTATATATATATATTGTAAATTTATATACATTATGTGTGTTTTTGTATTGACGCAATACTGTATTCTATAATCTACTTGTTTAATTAAATAAATAAATAATTATTTAAAAAATTAAATAATTAAATAAAAATTTATTGATGTAATTATTTGTCTCCAAGCTTTGCGCCCTGCCTGGAAAATTTTCTGTGAACGAGCATGGACAAGCCAGGGATTTAAAAGTGTCTGGGATATGTACTATGTAGTATGCTGTGCCCATTGTTCATCTGGCCTGTTAGTTAGCCGCCGGGCCTCTAGTTAGGTCCGACGTTACCAATACCAGTCACGGGGTAGCCAGCCGGGTGGTACCAATATTTTTACTCTGGCAGGTCCTGCCACTTACTTTCCTGGGATTTCAGTGGCTAGGACCAAAAAAAAAAAAAAAACCGCGGTTGAAATTAGCGACACTTAACAAATTAGTATTAATAGTGTGCGACGTAGGGCTGTGCAGTAAAAGTGAGTTTTAAAAACCAAATAGGTTCGGGCAAGAATTTTGATGATCTCTTTTAATTTTGATGTGTAGGGCTAAATGCTGTGGAAGACAAAAGTTTGGGGGGAGGCTGAAGACTGGGGGTAAAAAATTGGAGGTAAGGGGCCAATAGAGTAGAAGACCCCTGCAGGCAGTGAGGCATGCCCGTGCCCCACCAGATGAGAAAATTGGAGAGGTGAGAATGGGAGGAGAGGCAAGCTTCTCCCCCCCTCCCCAGGAGTTTGGAAAGGAAGATCCGCTCAAGAGAGTATGGATTTGGGTCGCCAAGGAGCTGGCCCGTCAGGAGAGTGCCACTGTATATCATCTCTGTCAGTTTGCAGGCCCTGAAAAGCTGTTGAGTCTCATCCAGGTGGGACACTAATGGGGGGGGGATTAAAAATAGGATGTCATCCTTCCAGACTGCATATAGTCAGGGTCCTATTTTCTGGTCATTACCTTGGGGTCATAATCAAGTATACTGGCTGTCACTATGGGGATTTATCCCTTCCGTGATGTACACTAGTTTTTACACTACCTTTTGTCCTTATGTAGTGGGTCTATGCTGCAAGGTCTTGAGGCAGTGTCCCTTTATTATTATTATTATTATTATTATTAATAGCCATATGATACAAGGAAGCCTGAGGCTTATGCTGCACCAGGAAAAAAAAAGTTCCCGAGTTACCCTGAGAGAGAGAGAGAGAGAGAGTCAAAAGGAGAAGGGAATCATCAAGAAAGAGAAGAATGATGATATCCAGCTCAGGACCCTGGGTGTGCCAAGCCCATACTCACCAGATGTGAGTCCCCGGAGTTATTCTGATGGCATGACTATTTAAAGGTGTTTTCGCTTCCATTGGCGGTAATTATGCCTCTTGTGGTTAGATATATTGTCACGTCTTTTTCTAGTGCATTTTGTAGTCAGTCCAAGGTCTGTATAGTCGGCTCCTGTGTGTCATCTCGCTGCTATTTGCAGGTTCGGCTGTCTCATTCCGTTAAGGTCCTCTGTATATGGCGGTTAGTGTTTGGTGCCTGGTAAATAATCCCTGAGCAAAATCAGTTAAGGCTAAGTATTCCTCTTGTGTATCTAGTAGATGTGACTCAAGATCCCTCGGTAGACAGTAAACTTTAGTCATTAGTCTGCATCTAAAGTCTTCGTATTGGGCACACTCAAACATAATGTGCACCCAGCTTTCTTGTTCGCCGTAAGTACAGCACGGGTCCTCCACTATTCCCAATGCTGCAGGCTTTGCATTGAAAGCCACATGACCCGTAAGGATGTAGGTCGTGTAAATAAAGTCCGGGTTGCAGCCAGGTTGGGAGAATGGGGTATACTCTGTTTACGTCCGGGATGAACTTTTTGGTGATCTTCCCTTTTGTTGTGTTTGTCCAGCGGTTTTTCCAGGTTTGTTTTAGGTATTTCTGCAGCCTGTTCTTTTCAGCCTTGTGGGTTGCCCTGTTATCCACTGAGTAGTGTAGATGGGTGCAAGGCATTCCTTTGTTTATGTAATAGGTGTAAAATAAGACTGCTCTGTATTGGAAAAAAATGCCGGATAGAACATGCATTGTCAAAGAGGAAAATGCAATACTAGGTTTCAAGGTGTCAAAAGATAGGGCCATTCTCTTGCTTGGAGCTAATGCAGCTGCAGATTATAGATTAAAACCACTGCTTGTATGCCATTCTAGAAATCCTCGTGCATTTAAGGGCATCAATAAAGCCACCCTACCCGTGTATTTCTGATCGAACCAAAGAGTATGGATAACAATATCTCTCTCTGAGGATTGGTTTAAATGCTGCTCCATTCCCGAGGTCGAAAAATATTGTAAAGACAACGACGTTACTTTCAAGATTTTGCTTCTATTAGATAATGCTCCTGGACATCCTACGCATCTAGATGATTTCAATTCGAACGTGAAAGTCATATTTCTACTGCCAAACACGACTTCACTCATCCAACCTATGGATCAAGGTGTTATTTCGAATTTAAAAGCGTATTATTTACGCACAACATTTGCCCAGGCATTGTCTGCAGTAGATGATGAGAAAAATTTTACGTTAAGAGACTTTTGGAAATCCTAGAATATTTACCACGCTATCTTAAACATTAATAAGGCCTGGGCGGAAATTACTAAAAGTTGTTTAAATGGCGCATAGAAGAAAATATGCCCATGTCATGTAAAAGGCTTGGAAAAATTTGAAAAAGACGAATCATATGAAGAGGTCACGGATAAGATTGTAAAGGTTGCAGAGCTACTTCAGTTGGAGGTTGATGCTAAAGACATGGAGGAGTTAACAGAGGAAGAAGAGAAGGAATTATCTAACGAAGAACTTATTGACTTGCAGGCAGCGATAGTGAAAGAAGAAAAATGCTGACGAAGCTCACGATGAACCAAATGAGGAGCCGAGACGCTTCATCACCAGAGAGATGGCAATAGCATTTCGTGAAATCGTAATGCCAAGGTTTGAGAAGATGGATCCTGACAGCGAACGATTCTTAAAAGTTAACAGATCGGTGAATGATATGCTTGCTACTAAGAAATCTACGGTGAAAAGAAAAAAACCACTGTCCAGTCATTCATTAATATGTTCTTTTGTAGGGTTCAGCGACTGACCCCTTCTAAATCTCCACAGCCTTTAACCTGAAGACGTCGATTCTGTCAACGATGCTCGAGAGGTAAAGGTTACTGAAGTTATGCCTGTCTCCTCTCTTTTTTTGTAATTTTATAATTTTGAATTTTTTTTAAATTGCACGCTTTGGTAATTTTTCCTGCGCATGAGATAAAAAATTGAATAAATACAACAAATAATTCTATTTACATATTCGTTGAACATTTCTTTTTTGATTCAATCAATTCAATAAGCACAGTTGCGAGTGCTGCACAAGCAGAGGGGAAATTCGGGTACGTAAAATCCGACTTACTTCAGCGGAACGCAACCCTACGTAAGTCGGGGAGTTCCTGTATTTACATCTTTGTTTAATATTTTTTATAGTCCGTGGCCTCTACCTTAAGAAGTAGCGGCTATGGACTTTCTACTAACTCCAACTTTTGATAGAAAACTTGTAGTAATATTCAAAAAAATTATTTACTTAAATAAATTGTATTGAATATATTTGTGAATAAGAAGTAGTTTTTTTATTATTTATAAAAATCATAAACTACAATATTACTACTATTACTACCAATAACAATACAATACAACACAACAACGACAATAATAATAATTCTGTTGTATTATCCTGGTAGCCAGGATAATACATCAGAAGCTAGCAAGGAAATACCAGTTGATTGAAGAAAGTGTACCGTACTCCATTACGAACCCCAGGCAGTACTAGAGACCTCAATCCATAAGCCGTACTGGGACAGCGCCATAATAACGGATAAGACAACCCAGCACAACAGACCGGATATAATTGTGGGAGTAATTGTGCAGTCAGATATGAAGTTTTCTGAACAATGCAGACAGGCTGCCAGTGCAGGTCATGGAGTTTTGTCAATGATATATAGGAATTTTTCTAGCAGGGAAAAGGAGGTGATTGTCCCTCTGTATAAGGCAATGGTCAGGCCACGCCTTGAGTACTACGTACAGGTCTGGCGGCCTCATTTTAGGAAGGATGTAGGTTTGCTTGAGTGTGTACAGAGAAGGGCAACAAGATTGGTGAGGGAAATGAAGGGATCCTCTTACCAAGAGAGGCTTAAGTTCTGCAAATTGCAGTGGGTGGAGACTAGGCACCTGCGCGGAGATCTGATTGAGGTATATAAAGCCTTGAATGGGTTGAGCACGCTGAATTCTGATGGGATCCTTCCACTTGTTCAGATTGCGAACCTAAGGGGGCATAAATTCAAATTAAGAAAAGACATAAGTAGAATAGATGTGCGAAAATTTGCCTTTAGCCAGCGGGGGGTTAATTGCTGGAACAAACTGCTCTCTGTCGTTGTGGAAGTTGATAGGTTAAATAAATTTAAGGAGGAACTGGAGAGGCATTTGGAGGGAATGGTGTGATTTTTTTTTTTTTTTTTTTTTTTTGGCTGATGCTGCATAACCTCATACACTTGATTTCTTGCATCACATGCCATTACTACTACTACTACTACTACTACTACTATAACCCTTGCAGACAAGAAGGAAAAAGCTACCTATCGGTAGCTTTTTCCTTCTTGTCTGCTACCTACACAGCGGTACCAAATACTGGCAACCTGAAGAAAACCCATGGGGAAAAAATCAGGAAGTACACGAACCTAAGACGAGAGATCGAAGAGATGTGGCATATGAAACAAGTTACGACCGTCCCGATCATCATGTGAATCACTGGTATAGTGCTAAAGACCCTACATAGCAGCCAGGACCGAATTTAAACTTGTTGTGGCCATAAGGTATGACATGTATGAGGCCATTCTCTCTTACAGGTCACCTGTGACAATATTAAAAAAATATTTTTTTGGACCGAGCGAGGCCCCGTGTAATGTGAGGCCCTAAACTGTAGTTTGCTTAGCTCATGTGTAAATCTGACCCTGATAACAGCCTAGAAGCAATAGGTCTCCCAGCGAACACCTACAAGGAACTCCAGAAAGTTGCAATCCTGAACACCTGTAGTCAGAACACCAAGTACAACACTGTGTACTTGGCAGCAATACCCGTCACGAGGAGGAATCCCCAATCAGGGAGAAATAATATAAGAGCAATAATGATATTGGATTAGTATCATTATTATATAAAATATTTTATGTGACATAAAGGAAATTATTTTATTTTTATAATAATTAAATGTGTGAGGGCGTAATTTTCGACGTTATCTTGTTGAAAATTGTCTATATGAATGCGCGCGCGACTTTCGTTTGCTCTTGAGGACAATAATTATGTAATCTATGCTGTATATATGTGATGAATACCGTTGTGTTTAAACACAAAGAAAACACTTTCAGCATTTGGTAAGTAAAAAAATTGTTTAAATAGATGATAAATGACTAACAGAAAAGATATATATTTTCTCAATAAAGTGCCCAAATAAAAGCTAAATGTATAATGCAAATATAACAAATGTTCATGAAGTACTTGTAAAATTCGCGAGTGAAATGAAATTAAGGATACAGAAAAGTGACCTTTGCTACTTATCGCTTGTAGAGAACGGTTATCTCCCGTGAAGGATAAAAATAATATAAACAAATAAATAAATAATAATAATAAAATCAATACTTATGAGCTGTTGTCAGCGTGCTACGTATATACTACCAATAATCTATGTGGTTGTGGATCTTCATTCATGGTTATAATTAAAGAAATAAAAAGGCTGTATTAATTATTACAAGGGCAAATCAAATTAATTGTTTTGCTATAACTAAGGCCTTCTCAAGATGTGTGTTTTCTGAGATTGTAATATGCATGAACGAAGGAAGGAGATGGAATTGGTTTTTATTACTTTAGTAGTTCACGGTTTGAACCGGTTAACATTCACTAGTTTAATGGAAGACCAGAAACTCGTGTCTAAAATAAAGGAGCTTAAAAAATGAGTGGGAGATTTAAAAAAAAAAAAGAATCGTTGCAGCATCTTTAGTTATTTTTCATCTAGTATTAGAATATAAGCCGTAAAATTTTTGCGGGTATTTTACCTGCTGTCATTTACAAATACTGTAGTTTTAAAGCAGGACTGTCCAGCAGTCGGTAACATCGTAAGCTTATGTTCTGGCTATTCACCCTTTTCACTTCCTTTTTATGTTTTGGGCTCTCACTGAGCGTAGGACTCTGGTACCAGGTAATTTATTTTTTAGGTAACTTTCCCATTTTTCTTTTTCTCGGGGACCCTTTGATCTCATGACCCTAGTGCGGCCGCGCTCCATGAACTATAGGATGATACACCGCTGCTATAAATACTTTTAATGACCCGAGGAATTTTTATTTATGTAACACATACCCATACGTTCATTTTACTGTTTTTTTTTTTTTTTTTAGTCTACTATTTTCATTGAAGCTTTTGCAATTCATAATCCACTGCAATAAATTTCTCTAATATATTAACTTTTGACTGTAGACATGTACAGTACAGTATCTTATGTAGGACAGCAGCTGAACGTAACTTCAACTCTGCCTTTGTACACCGTGATGATTACAGAGCTCTGTAAGAGGCCAGAAATGTGTGTAATCTTATGTTTGTGTACTGTGTTGTTTATTGTTTCTGGCCGTTTTGTCACCAGGCAGGTGATCAACTGGAAAGCCTGCCCAGTGTCCATCTACACCACGGTAAGATAGGCCACAACTTCGCATGAACCATGGCCACGCACTGAATGTCCAAAGCGAGTTTGGTACCATTCAAACGAACCCCATGCCGGTAACAGTGCGCGCACACACACACACAATCATTTCCAGGAGACAGGACAACAAAAGACGAAGAAATAAGAAGAAAATAGCATAAAGTAAAAAAGAAAAAAAAAAGTCTCTATCCATGTCTTTGCCCACGTCTTTATCTAGTACTACCCAAAGTAGTTCACGAAGAGAAAAGGTATACAGTCAAACAGCAGTAGTAATGTCATCCAAAAACAAATCAGCAAGGCAGGAACAAGTTCTAAATATAATTATGTTAATCTGGAGTGGTATCAGAAGTCACTGATTGATGACGGTATCCCTGTGCAGAGGAAGGATTTAGTTGTGGAGAGTCTTGATAAAGGATGAGCCAGAAAAATGCAGCATCTGTTAAAACCTTCCCGTGTTCGTGAAAACCAGCAAAATTTTTACGTGACATCGACAGGACGACAGACGAGGCAACAGGTTGTATTATCATTTATGATGTGTTTTCAATTTGATTGCTTGCATTAACATTAAGGTTGAAAGTCTTCCTGCGGTTAAAAGCAGCATTGCAGAAGGTTTGAAGGTCCTGGAAATTATTGATAGATATAAGTATCTTCTCCCATCCAGGAGACAAGTTTGGAATTGTTGCCTTAAGAGCCAGTCTTAGGTCCTCGTAAATGGAGCATTCAAAAGGACGTGAGAAGAGTCTTCTGGTAGACCACACCTGCAGTGTTAGAAAGTCTGAATTGGTAAAGGTTTGCATTAAGCGAACCATGTACAGTTAGCATGTAGGAGGTAAACAGTGAGGGCGAAAACCATTTTCAGGTGGATGATGGAAGGAGTGTAGTTACGTCAGGAACGAATTTTTTGGTAATAGCTCCTTTTTCGGTAGAATACCATCTATTCTGCCATGTGTTGACTAACAAATTCCAGCATCTGATTCATTCAGTTTTTGGATCAGCCTGAGGATTAACAATGATTCCCTGAAATTCAGTAGAAATGCCTCGGCGGATGTAAAAACAAAGACCTCTAAACACAACATGCAGGCCAAGTAGTATAGTGCACGCAAGAGTCTGTAGAGCTGGAGTCCGTGTAGTAGAAGTCAGAGTGCCTGGCACATGGACGATTGGACCTAGGGTATCCCAGCAGATAATCGCTAAAAGCATGACACCACCGTCACTGGCTTGTTTTCGTCCCACGTGTCATCCCCACGTGTCACTTCCCCAGGTAAACGACGCACACGTCCCGACGCACCCGGCCGTCCACATGGTGCAACAGGAAACATGATTCATCGGACCAGACGACCTTCTTCTAATCACTCAAGGTCCAGTTTCGATGCTCGCGTGCCCGTTGTAGGCGCTGTCGCTGAACCGTGGTTAGCATGGGCACTCGGAGCGGCCTGTGGCTATGCAGTCCCATTTTCAGCTGGGTTCGGTGTACTGTGTGTTGTGACACATTACTGCCCTCACCAGCATTCCAATTAACAGCGAGTTGCACCACAGTCGCCCTTCTGTTGCCACGTACCATCTGGGAGAGCCTTCGCTTACCTCGATCATCGATGAGCCGTGGTCATCCAACACCTCGCCGGCGGTTCGTGGGTTTCCCCTTCTCGGACCACTTTCGGTAGGTACTAACCACGGCTGACCGTGAGCATCACACCAGCCGTGCTGTTTCGGATATGCGGACAATTTGGCCCTTGTCAAACTCGTTTTAAGTCCGCCGCCTTTCCCATCTGAAGAACAAGAGTAATACTGATTAACTCAGTATCAGGTGTTTTTTAAATTCATAACGACTCGCTAGTCATAAATGTTTTGGTTCATCGGTGTATATATACAGTATATATACACCGATGTATAAAAAAAAAGATTTATATTAGTTTATATTATAATCTATAATATAAACTTATAATTATAGATTTATATTATATTATAATCACTAATAAAAATATATACAAAAGCTTTGCTTAGGTTAAATATACACTACCTAAGATTGCTTTTTCTATTATATTTCTTTTTTCTTAATTTTACCTTCATGGATTTATGAGTGCGCATCTTGATTTTATTTTACAGTATTTATATAGAATGTGTGTATATATATATATATATATATTTTTTTTTTTTTTTTTTTCCTTTCAAAATCTACATTTAGTATTAGTGTCGGCGTTAGTATTGGCATTATGATGCAAGGAAGTAAAGCTACCAAAAAAAAAAAAAAAAAAAACTTCATTTGTCAGTAAATTGGCCAAACCTTCAAATTTATCCAAATTATCCAATTCCACAACACTAGGAAATTTATTTCAATACTGATTACTATAGTGACAAATGGGCCTGGAGTACTGGGGTACAAATAGATATTTAAATAAATATCTATTTGTTAATACTGATTACTCTTTGACCGAAATTAAATTCCCTTACATCTTCCCCGCAAACCATCTTTTTTCAATTTAAATTTATAACCATTTGTGGATCATCTGAGAAAGAGTAAAAAAAATCTGCCTACTCAATCTTCCAGCCACTGTGAAAATGCAGTAAACCTGTAATACTAATTTACCCAGCATCATCGCTCTTTGACATTGCTTTTTTTTTTCGTCAGCTTGTGTCGCCATCTTGTGTTTATATATGGTACTAAATGAACTACACGTCATTAGCTGACTCGACCATAATGGAAAAAAAAAAAAAAAAAAAAAAAACTAATAAAAGTTTCTTCCGCTTAAACGGTAGAGAAAAAAATAATGAACAATAAATCTAAAATCTCTACCCGGTGGAGACTTCATTTTTTAAATTTATTATAGTTTTTTTTTTTTTTATTACGGAACTTGAACCTAGGCTTTTTCCACTCGGTCTGGAACTAGTATTAGAATGCAAAAAGGCTTGAGACAGCTGGAACTGAGCAACTATACGTACTACGTATTTCCTTTTCATTGTGCTGATATTTTTTGTGCATGCGAAACCTAATTGGACAAGGGTGAGGAATTTTCATTCAGTTATACTGAATGCAGCACAGCGTACGAGATAGCTAAATGAAAATTCCCTCATAGCCCGTAGTTGAGCGGGAAAATGGGAAAGCAGTAGTGGTATACGTATTCCAGTTGACTGTGGTTCAATCCTACGTGACTATTATATGCAGTATATAAGCCACCGTGGCCAGGGCCGTGTTAAGGTTACGGCCAAACCGACCATGACCGGAGCCTCACGCGAAGAGGCCCTCAATTTCAGTGTAAATATTTTCTCAAGTAGTGATAAAATTTTCTAATAATAAACCAAGAAAACGTGTAATATAAAAGCATTTATTAAACTTAACTTGTTAAGTGTTTAAATTTTATTCTTATTTATTATACAATAAAAAGGTATAAGTTAAAAGTTTCTATTAAAATTGTTTTTATTATTGCTTTATTTTTCACGTCAAAAAACATAAAACATATTTGACCTCAGTTTATAATCTTTATCAAGGAATTATTATTCACAATATAAATATAAAAACCTATGTAGTATTTGTATTTATATGTATAATATATATTAAAGCGGCCTAAAATTTCAGTATGGCCGGGGGAGGGCATTTCACCCTTAATCCGGCCCTGACAGCGGCGAATCCCATCCCCTCCAAATAATTTATTCAGGTCTTGTTCTGTGGCGGATCTAGGAAATAGGAGCCCACATTCCGTACGGAACACTAAATCCGCATTTTATATTTCAGTAGAGTATAATTTTGGATAAAATTTTGAACGCATCAAATACTATCAGTTTACATTGCAAAGAAGAATTTTTTCATTTTTCAAATAACAACCAAAAGTAACGTATATTCAGAGGCGAAACACCAGGGATCGAAATAGAAAATTTTAAAAACGGAACTCATTAATAAAATATCTGATTTTTAATAATGAAGTACTGCATGTGCGTGATATTACTGATGCATGTGACGAAGGAACACCTCTCCAAATCAAATAATTTTGAAGCCACCTGTGCTACCTTTTTCAATGGGAAAATAAAATTACAAATCTGTCTTATATACCTGCCTCCTGAGCACACCAGGAATTCAAGAAATGAACTCTTTGCATGGCTTACGATTAACCTCAATCCAGCTTTAGATACGATCCTGTTAGGAGACGTTAACATGCCAATTCCAAAACATACCGACGCAAAAAGAAATCTTGACTCTATTCTTGCACAACTAAATCTGAAACAGCTGGTTACTACAGCAACTAGAGGGAATCAACGGTTAGATGCTGTCTATTACAATACACTTAGCATTAGATTATCAGACAACTTGTTTCGCTTTAAGTCAGACTACAATCCCATAGCCGTTGAGACCACACTCAATGTTGCTGGACCCAATCAGAGGGATGGCGGAAATTTTAACGGCATGCAAAGAACTACCTTTTCTTTAAAATATACAAGCCAAACATTATTCTCAAAGAACTTCGAGAATAAAAATGCAAGAACTAAGCACGAAGCCAGCAGAGGAAGCTCTCCAGCTACTGGCCCTAAAGCTCACAAATATTGTCTATGAAGGAGCATCGAGGTTCATAAGGATAACCGGGAAATCCAAAAACTGGTTTAATCCACAGATAAAATATGTCTTTCGTAAAAAGCAAAGACTTTACAGGAAGTGGCTGAAGACAGGACATCCTAATGACTACATTATGTACAAAAAAGAGAGTGCTCACTTTATAAATCTGTAAAGACATTACGCAGCTGTATTATCAAAGCACAAACAAGGAAAAAGGATCGTTGGTGATAACAGAAAAAAGGGTCTCATGACTACCGAGGTCTTTACCGAATGGTCCAAGAAGACATTTGGACAACCTCTCGCGCCCAACCAATTAACAACCGACGAAAACAGGAAGAGAATAACTGACCTCCTTCACCGAATCGCAGAAAAAGAAGAATCCGTTTCAAACTTACTAAGAAATACACTCACAACTCTCACCCTTCTAGCCAGTGGCTGTCCCAATGGTGTCTCTTCAACAGAGAAATAAATTGATAATAATAAATAAATAAGTAAATAAATAAATTTTCTGTTTATACTCCGGGACGACCAAACTGTCAGAGGAGTTCACAAGATAGACAGAATACAGCACCGTATTCAGCAGTCAATAACTGGCACTGAATTCCAGTTGCTCTGGTCTATTATTCATTGTCATTAAAATTCATATCGTTTATTCATTGTCGTATTCATTACCGGACAGAGAACGAATGAGATAAAATCCAAAGCTAAAAATCAAAATCTATAAGTTGACTTACCATGTCCAAGCCAAAATCTACTACGTGGGGACCTCACTAAAGACGAAAGGAAAATGGAAGAGTGGAGCCAGTGAAAACGACCTACAGGAAAGCCTGAAAGCTTGGAAAGTGACGATCCCTGTTGGCCATGGTAAAATGTGTTTTATTGTGTGAATATAGCCCAGTATGTGAAATATTGAGTTCAGGCATAATGAAACTTTGCGACAGCGAAGTAATGAAAATGGCTGATAGAGTAGGAAAGAACGAATCTGAACCCTATAAAGGCGAAGGTACAGCGGTATGTTTAGAAATAGTTTATCCTGAATCCTCGATAAATCTAATAATTTCTGAGAAATAAAAATGAAGAGTATAGTATAATTAAAAAGGCAGTAGCTAAGATATAAGAAGTTCAGCTAAGACTTGGATCTCTTGCCCGTTCGAATTATTATTATTAGCCACATGGTGCAAAAAAACCTAAGGCTTATGCTACACCAGCCAAAAACATTTCTGAGTTATATAAAAATATACATAATAAAATAAAAAAATATGTACATAACAAAAAAATAACATAAAAATATACATAATAAACGGCAGGCAGTTTATTATATATATTTTTTTGAATCAATTGATTTCTGACGTAAATTTTGAAAATACTCTGCGCTTTGCTGCTACAAATATCAATCCAGATATCGATTCACTGATAAAAAAAAAGAGTAAACAGTATCAAATATCATTAAATAAAATATTACAAATTTTGTTACTGGAATTGTATTTGTATTATGTTACTATAATTGTACTTTTGTAATTTTATCTTGAATTTCTATTTCGTTTTTCTTATTAATAAAATTAATTAATTATGTACGTGTATGTATAAATATTAAAATAAATAACATAAAACTGTTTATGATAATTTTTTCATTATACCCATTTTAATAATACTAAAAATGATAATAAAAATCATGGAAATCTAAAAAAAAAAAAAAAAAAATTGGCCTGCCTGTATCTCACAGAAATTTAATTTCGCTCGCCATTTATGACGATTGACCAACCCTGTTATAGAAGGTTACTGGCCTATTAAAGCAGAAGATGCTGCCATCTAGTGATGGCATTCGATTATTTTATTAATTTTCATGCGCAAGAATAATAAATACAGTATGTATATGATATGATTAAAATAAAAATCTATACCAGACATGATAAATAAAGAAATTGTAACGGTTAAGTCATAAAAAAATACTTGAATAATATTAATAGCACAGGTGAAAAAGTATTTTCATATATACAGGGTGTCCCAAAAAGGTGTAACCAATTTTAAATGTTTGTAATGTAATTTTAATGATAGAAACACAAAACCTGCGCTAAATGTCAGAAAAACAGTTGAACTTTTTAATGACATTCAACATGTGCACCATTTGTCACACGAACAATATCTAATCGGTAATAAAATTCATCCCATGTTTTTTCAAGGTTGTCACGCTTAATCATGGTAATTGCATTTGTAATCCTGCGCTTTAAGTCTGCGATGTCTGCAACAGGGGTCTTGTAGACTGTCTTTGATGAATCCCCATAAGAAGAAATCACAAGGGAATAAATCTGATGAACGTGGTGGCCACGCAATGGGACCATCACGCCCAATCCAACGGCCAGGAAACTTGTCATCAAGAGACGGTATTTATCTTGTATTTACTCCTGAAATTACGCTGAACCCGCGTTTCAGACCGGGTTTCGTAAATCACTCCATTACCTGTGCTTTGGTCACGGGATCCATTTGATACCTCTTTACTTAAACTTCAGGACAACCGTCACAATCTGAAAAAGAAAAGAACGGATTATTAGTTTCCTATTGTTTGTATTGCTCATTTAAAATTGTTTACACCCAGTGGTGGGATTCAGCCGGTTCGCACCGGTTCGGTAGAACCGATACCTAATTTTTTGTTGAGTTCGGCGAACCGGTTGTTAAAATTGCACTTGTGATCAGGGTTCTCTCTAAGGTGGGCGCCTGGGCAGCCACCCAATGTGGAAATCACAAATTTACATTCCTTACTCTTTTTTAACGTTCATCTACGCAACAGCGTATTCCAGTTGCCCGTAGTAATGTTCATTCCGTCCATAGGTGAAAAAAATTAGACGGAATTATGCTTGTAATATTTATTTATTCATTTCATAAAACTCATCATACCTTTGATGAAATACTACATTTTTATTCCCTCGCGTTTGTAACTTAAGTAAACGAATATATAACGTAGGGAGAAAAAGTGCCAAACAACCAGGGGGGGCGATGACACACTGTCATTTGTTTCAGCTTTGTGTTACGCCCTAAATTCACACGAGATATTATGAGTGCGTTGGTGTTCCCCGATCAATAAAAACAATAGGAAGCTAGGA
Source organism: Mastigoproctus giganteus (assembly GCF_048544385.1). Taxonomy (NCBI): domain Eukaryota; kingdom Metazoa; phylum Arthropoda; class Arachnida; order Uropygi; family Thelyphonidae; genus Mastigoproctus; species Mastigoproctus giganteus. The sequence goes on along the minus strand of NC_143576.1, from coordinate 127,997,748 downwards.
CACAACGAACCAAGAGAAATATAGACAACAAGAAACCAAAATCAGAATTGGCCTTGGATGGTACAAAACAGTCACAAGCACAATCACTCCAACTTGAAGAAAGCAGCACGTCAATTATTGAAATAAAAAAACAATAACAACTCCAAAATTGAAAATAATCTTCCTGAATGCTGGACAGTGCAACAATATAACAATTTTAAAGAAAAATATGACGGACTGGTAATTTTTAACAAAAAGTTAGGTTGCGAGTATTGTGCAAAATATGACTTCATAAAAGAGAAAAGTGTTCATGTGTCAAAGGAATGGAAAAGAATGGCATCAGGGAAAAATAAAGAGGTACACCAGGCTTCTCTAAGGAAAATATATGAAAGAACATTTTTCATCAAAAGCTCATAACATTTGTAAAGCGAACTTAAAACAATGTGATCAGGAGTCAATAACAAAAGTAATAGATACTATGAGTGACAAATATTTAAGTGCTACTTGTAGAGTGTTTAATACAGTTTACAGGCTGGCAAAAAGATGTAAACCGTTTTCAGACATAGAAGATGAGATAGAAGTGCAAATTAAAAATGGATTAGATATGGGAATAGGAACACATTCTCGTAAAACTGCTGTGAAAGTAGTTGATTTCATTGCAAAGGAAATTAAAAAAGAAATATTTAATAAAATTATTGAAAATAATCTGAAAATATGTTTGATTATTGACGAAGCTTCAACGATATCCTGCAAACTAGTTATTATACTTTTCTTAAAAGTTGAGGATTCACTTACATCACCAACAATTTTCGTTGAACTAGTTGAATTGGAAAAACAAGATGCAGAGACAATATGTTCTTCAGTTATGGAAAGTTTAAATGATGTTGGGCTTACTAAGAACTACTTAGAAAAAAATTTAATAGGATTTTGCTCCGATGGTGCCAGCGTTATGCTTGAGAGAAAACCTGGAGTGAGCACTAGGATTGCAAAAGAGTTTCCAAACATAATAATATGGCACTGTTTAAATCATTGCCTCCATCTTGTTTTAGATGATTCGCTAAAGGAAATAAAGCAAGTAAATCATTTTAAAATATTTATTGATAAGATATATATTATTTTTCATCAATCCAATAAGAAACAAATTGAACTTTCCAAAATATCCGAACAACTTGGAATTTAAATTATAAAGATTAGTAGAGTTTTGGGACCAAGATGGGCTGACTGTAGTTTAAGGTCAACCATAGCTGTGGCGCGCTTATCCAGCGCTACATCACTATTTTTATTCAAATAAAAAATGTACTTAGGAATGGCTGCCCGTCTTGAAAATATATATTTTATAACTGATTTGGCATTGATGATTGATATTTTAAACGAAATTTCTCTTCTTTCAAATGCACTGCAAGCAAGAAACATAGGCGTACTAAAGGCTGAAAAACTCGTGATAAGATCTATTAAAGCATTTCAAATTCTCGAAAAGGAAAAGGGTCCATTCGAAAAAAAAAGCTGATGAAATAATTACTTCAGAAACCTTCAAAAATATAAAATTTGTATGAAATCATCGATTTGTCGGGCTTCCTCGGGAAAGACTTTTAGAAAACATCGTAACGAATTTTGAAAAAAGGCTAATGGATTGTGAACATTTAAAAGCAAGTTGTAGCCAATTTCAAGATAGGAATAAATTACAATTTCTCAATTTTTTGGAGCCAGATTACTGGAATATTGAAGAAGTACTGGTTCCATGGAAAGCAGCTGAAGAACAATTGCTCGTATTTATTGACATTTTTAATTACCAAATTGATTTTAATGATTATCGAGATTTCGTGGAAAACGTTTTAAAAAATTCCCAGAATTATGCAATTCCTGAAAGTGTTCAAAGAGGTAAAAATATTGTCAGAACATTTACTGTAAGTTAAGCAGAAGCGGAAAGGGGTTTTTCAAAGATGAACATAATATGTTCAGAGAAGAGAAGTCGCCTAACTGTTTCTAATAAATCAAACACAATGGCTATTAGTCTAATCGGCCTACCTCTAAAGGAATGGGATCCTACTACTACAGTGAAAAGATGGTTAAGGATAAATCACTCAGCCGATGATGCTCGGATAAAAGCGAAATTGCAAGTGAGGACGCCAATCAAGAAGCAATAACAGTTTCATTGTTTTTTGTCAGGTATTATTTAATATTTTTTCATTAATATTTTAAAAAACTCTTTCTTATAGCATAATCTAGTTTTGTGGACCTTTTTTATTGTTCTTATTTAAGTATTAACTGCATGAAATAATAAATTACCTTTCGACATATAGTTTTTTTTATACCTACAACGGTCATTAGGGCAGCGAACCGGTTGTTAAATTATTTGAATCCCACCACTGGTTACACCTTTTTGTTCGTGTGACAAGTGGTGCACATGTTCAATGTCAGTAAAAACTTCAACTGTTTTTCTCACATTAAAGGCAGGTTTTGTGTTTCTATCATTAAAATTACATTTGTTACAAACATTTAAAATTGGTTACACCTTTTTGGGACACCCTGTATAAATAAATAAATAAATAAATAAATATATATATATATATATATCCAGCTCAGGACCCAGCACACCCAGGGTCCTGAGCTGGATATCATCATTATTCTCTTTCTTGGTGATTCCCTTCTGTTTCTCTCTCTCTCTCTCAGGGTAACTCAGAAAGTCTTTATGTCTGGTACAGCATAAGACTCGGGCTTCCTTGTACTATATTACTAATAATAATATATTGAATAGAATAACAAAAAATTAGAAATAAGAACAATGGAAATAAAAAGATAGAAAATTGGGAAAGTAGTCTAGACGCCTAGTAGTTTTTTTTTTTTTTTTTTTTTTTACGTGTGCGTGTGTTACATAGTTCTTTGATCCTAAATCTGTTTCTGTTTTCCCTTTTGCCCTAGCACTTCTAGTTATTGTGGTGAAACCGATTACATAAACATGATGAAATTGATAATGCCACTCACATTGCCTATTCAGCAAACCTACATGAATATGTCTCTATACGTTAAAAAAGTTTTCCTCTTAGTGATATTTAATGGAGCCAATGGGAGACGAGGGCGAGGCAATTACTTCACTACAAATGCAATTAATTATTGACAACTGCCTCCATAACGGTCACCAACCTCGTGCACGTGCTTCAGTGTCTAACATTCGATGTTCCACTGTAACGTTTTTTGTATATTAATGAATATTGTATATTTGTAAATATTTTAAATATTTGTATAGATTGTAAATATTTCAGTTAAATATATTTGTCCTGCTCTTTCAGATGCAACAATATTCCTCATGCATTATGGAATCCGAAGCAAAAGACCTTTTCCTAAGTGACCTATGTAAATGCAAGTAAATGATTACATAGTGATATTTATTCTACGTTGAGAATGTTGGATGGGGTAGCCAATGGGAGAAGGGGGATGCAGGTCTCGTGTACAAGTGGGCGGGGCAATTCCGTCACGACAAATGCACAGGTAAATAATTACGTAGGCTATTTCCTGATTTGATATCGATCAAAGCGTATAGTGTGTTAATTATCTGACAGCATCAGGGGATCCCCGCATTGTATTCTTTGTACGTCTGACACAAAACTCTGTGAAAGCCAGAGATTTAAAGGTGTATGGGGATTGGAACGTTGTGCAGTGTTATGTTCTGTTGTTACTCTGACCATTTAGCCGTTGTGCCCCCCCCCCTATTGGGACCCACCGTTGCCCACACTTTGTCACGACGAGGCCGGTCAAGCACCCAGTAGATTATTTAAGTACTCTGGTAGACCCTGCCACCTAATTTCTGAGGATTTCAGTGGCAAAGCCTATATATATAACCCCAGGCGCTCACGTCTGGTGAGTATGGGCTTGGCAAACCCAGGGTCCTGAGCTGGATGTCATCATTCTTCTTTTTCTTAGTGATTCCTTTCTACTTCTGACTCTCTCTCTCTCTCTCTCTCAGGGTAACTCGGGGAATTTTTTTCCTCAGGCCTCCTTGCACCATATGGCTAATAATGATGATAATAATAACCAGGGGGCTTCACCCCCTGCTAACTTTGCTCGTTCACCCCCCGTGCACGCTTTCCTACATAAAATGTAGAGGTATATGGAGTAAGTTAAATCTTTTCTACGTAAAAGACACACCTGTCGAAACTCAGGAAATGACCTATGTAATTATTTACCTGTGCATTTGTGGTGTGCGGCATTCTTAAGGTCAAATAAATATCGCGGTAAAATTCCAGAACGGTGTACACCCTCCAACATGGCGGCAAGCAAAACAGTGGGAAAGCAATAATTGACAAGTTGTGACTCCCATATTTCGACAAACGGACAGGAACAAAGCAGTGATTGGCAGTGGCCACTGCTTTCCCCACGCACTGTCCTCTTTAGTTGCTATGCGTAGGGTGTTTTTCCCCGCATTTGTCGCTGTTTTTAAATCGAGAACTCGTTTTCCCATTTTAAAACAGTGGGATGGAGGGATAAACACACTACCTCCCTCCTCGACAACACAAAACAATCAGAAAAGGGAGGTGCTTTCACCTGCCAATTATCGCCGTCTTCCTAGCTTTCACTGAAGAACCTGCCATTGTATACTATACTGGACTTCAGCCAATATCAGTATATAATTATTTACTTGCGTTTACATAGGTCACTTAGGAAAAGACCTTTTGTTTCGGGTTCCATAATATATTAGGAATATTGTTGCATCCGAAAGAGCAGGACTAAAATATTTAACTGAAATATTTACACACTATACAAATATTTAAAATATTTACAAAACCGGGGGTTCACACCTGGTGAGTATATGCTTGGCACGCCCAGGGTCCTGAGCTGGATATCATCATTCTTCTCTTTCTTGATGATTCCTTTCTACTTTTGACTCTCTCTCTCTCTCTCAGGGTAACTCGGGAATTTTTTTTTTTGCTGGTGCAGCATAAGCTTCAGGCTTCCTTGCATCATATGGCTAATAATAATAATAATAATACAATATTCGTTAATCTACAAAAACGTTACAATGGAACATCAAATGTTAGACAATGAATCACGTGCACGAGGTTGGCGAACGTTATGGAGGCAGGTGTCAATAATTAATTGCATTTTTAGTGACATAATTGCCTCGTCCTCTTCTCCCATTGGCTCCAATAAATATCACTAGGAGGAAAACTTTTTTAATGTATATATATATATATATATATATTTATATATATAAGGGGTGAACACTATAATTTAGAAAGGCCAAAAGAAGTTTACAAGAAGGCGGTTGAATTTAGATGTTGATTAGAATTCAGTGGTATTCTTAGGGGTGTACTTATTTGGTCGGTTTAGCTAGAGTGGGGAGGGAGACTAAAGACTGGGGGGAAACAGGTGGAAGGATGGGGGACGATAGAGTAGGCATCCCCAAAAAGATCAGCGGGGACGAGCCCCACCAGGCGAAGTATGGGGGAGGAGATAGAGACCCGTCTCCTCCCTTCCTTGCCTGGGGATGGGGTTTTAAAGGGAACTGGGTTTCAGTACCTGGTTCAGATTTGCCAAATGGTGTATAGGCAGGGCAGTGCTGCATTATGTCTCTGTCGGTGATCGTTGTCAGGGCCATGTAAGTATCCAATCTGGTAGGAAGGTCAAAGTGCCCATCCTGCTCTGGAGGATGGGACGTGTTATTGGCAGTGGGGAATCAACCAGGCCAAGGGGAGGGAATAATCTCCCCCTCCCCCAGTGTTGATGAAGAGACGCACGTTTACTTCATTCATAATCTGCATTATCACTCTACTTGCATTTTATTTTTTATACTTTTTTTCTTATATTATTTTATAATTTTTTTTTCTGTTAGGTTATATATATATATATTTTTTTTTTCCCTCCCCTTACTCATTCATCTTTTTTTTTCATACACCAGGGGAGGATGCAATGGGGTGTAATATAAATTTAAATACTAATGCATAATAAATTAGATATCGATCAATGCGTTTCGACAGGTGTCTTTTGCGTAGATTTGACTTACTCCGTCATACCGCTACATTTTAGGTAGAAAAGCGTACGCGGAGGTTGGCCATCAAATTCTTGGATCTGAGAAAGGCTTTTGATACTGTTGTACATGGAAGACTGCTACACAAATTGGAGCAGTGTGACATTGGAGGCAAATTGCTGCTATGGATAAAGGGGTGGTTGAGGGGGAGAAGACAGAGAGTGGTAATCAATGGACACTGCTCATCGTGGACTGATGTTGTTAGTGGAGTCCCTCAGGGCTCAGTGTTGGGTCCATTATTGTTTTCTGTATTTATAAATGATATTGATGATGGTATATCGGGCTTAATGTCCAAGTTTGCAGACGATACAAAGGTTGGCAGGGTTGTCAAGGACACTACTGACACTATGCTGCTGCAACAGGATCTGGAAAGGTTGAGCAGATGGTCTGAGAGGTGGCAAATGAAGTTTAACATTGACAAATGTAAAGTACGTACTACACATGGGAAACAGCAACCCCAGAGCAACGTATTAACTGACAGTGGTAGAGAATGAAAGGGACTTGGGGGTGGTTGTGCAGGCAGATATGAAGTTCTCCGAGCAGTGCAGACGGGCTGCAAGAGTAGCTCATGGAGTATTGTCAATGATATACAGGAATTTTTCCAGCAGGGATAAGGAGGTGATTATTCCATTGTATAAGGCGATGGTCAGGCCACACCTAGAGTACTGTATACAGGTCTGGAGGCCTCATTTCAAGAAGGATGTAGAGCTGCTGGAACGAGTACAGAGAAGGGTAACAAGATTAATTAGTGAATGGAACAAAGGGGTGCTCTTACGAAGAAAGGCTTAAGTTTTGCAAATTACAGTGTCTGGAGACTAGGCACCAGCGAGGTGATCTGATAGAGGTGTATAAAGCCTTGAATGGTTTAAGCATGCTCAATGCTGATGGGATTCTTCCTCTAGCTCAGAAAAATCACCTGAGAGGGCATAAAAATTCAAATTGAGGAAAGACAGATGTAGGATAGACGTGCGGAAATTTGCCTTTAGCCAGCGGGTGGTTGGTTGGTGGAACAGACTTCCATCCCTTGTCGTGGAGGTTGATAGCCTAAATTAGTTTAAGGCTCAGCTGGACAGGTATTTTGAACGAACAGAGGGGTGAAGTGGAAGTGGTTTTTTTTTTTTTTTTTTTTGGCTGATGCTGCATAAGCTTGCTTTCTTGCATCAAATGCCTCTACTAATGCTAATGCTAAAAGCGAGCAGGGGGCAAAGCCCCCCCTAGTAATTATTATTTATTATTATTATTGTTTATACATTCATATTTATGTAATTCTTGGAATATATCTATATCCTCGTTATTTCATAATTTAATTATTAATCCTATGAATTAGTGAAACACATTCATTCGACATGCCTGGAAAGTATATCACCCCCAAAGTATCATTACCCCAACAAATTCTCCTTTGTGTGCGCCGGATAATCATTCGGAAGGTTTATCAATTATACGTCAGCTGTATTTTAGGTTACCAGAATAAGACGTGGGGCGCCTCCGTAGCCAGGTGGGAAGGAGCAGCAGTGGGTAGCACATGCTTCTTGATTAGACTGGGGCTCGAGCCCGTCACCACCAAATACGGAGGATGCGGAAAGGTCAGGGAATGGCCACCGCATATTCCCGGAGCAATATGGTCTTAGTTGCTAATGCTCCTAAAAAAAAACAAAAAAACATAAGATGTGGGCACCACGTTATTTTTACCGCTTGTTCGAATGGATTGTTTGATTGGTTGATCAAAAAAAAAAAAAAAAAAGAAATGTCGATGGCGTTTTGCCATACACATGATATGGAGGGAGCCAAAAGATCATGATAGTGATTGATACTTTTGTAATGTGAATGTAACTGAATTCTCAGCGAAGAATAAGCACAAGATTGTTTATTCAGCAATGAGACCAGTCCCTCACAATGACAGTATGCTAATTCCGGCACCTCCACGGCCACGGCAGAGACTAAATTCTTTAGAAATGGGCAAGATTCGTCAGTGGTTCTCATGCTATGTGCCGAGGCATATTAGTGTACCGCAAGATTATGAAAAGCTCCATTGAGTTTAATGGCAGTCTCTAATTAGGTATGTAGTGAATGTGTGTCTTTTAACTTCAAGTGTGAGTTGAGTGACAAAATATTGGGAGCCACTGGTTTAGAAGACGAAATGAAATGCGATGAAGGTGCGATTCACGTAGACCTGAGAACTTCAGCCGATCCTGAGTACACACCTTACGAAGAGATATCAGAGATATCTCTTCGTAGTGATGAGTATAATCGAATGATTAGTAATCTAAGGCTTTCAATAATCTAAATAATCAAATGATTTGTAGTTATTAATCATTCGATTATATCATTGTGGATTATACTTACTAATCGTTGATTATACTATACTGAATGAGATAATCGAATGATATCAGTATTAGAATAACTTTTGCTATGTGATTTGTTACAGGACTCATCTCTAACAAAGTCTCTCTCTCTCTCTCATAGACGTTCTGTTTATTTTATTGCGTTTATTTTAGTGTTTAGTGCGTTTAGAGTCTAACGGCACCAGGGATTTCCCTCATCTCTGCGTGGTATAAATTGTGGTGTGATACAGAACACTGTAGAAGCCAGAGGTTTAAAAGTGTTCGGACATTGTGGTGTGTAATGTTTTGTACTGTTGTTCCTCTGGCCTTTTAGCTGTTGGGCTCCTAAGGGGACCCATCGTTGCCCATACTAAGCCCCGTGGAGGCAGACCAGGTACACCAGTATTTACCCTACTCTGGCGGGTCCTGCCACCTAATTTCCTGAGATTTCAGTGGCTAGGGCCTAAAAAAAAAAAAAAAAGGGAGAAACGCTAGAAATTATGTCAGACCAAAAGAGATATAAGTTATGCAGGGTAGAGTTAAAAATTTTGAGTATGGGGCTTGCGTTGTGTAGTTTTGACAAGAGTAAAATGCTAATAGTAAGATAGCTAGAGTGGGAAGGGAGACTGAAGGCTGGGGGATGAGAGACAGAAGTATGGGGACAAGGGAAGACGGCTGAGGCAGGCCCATGCCTCATCAGGCGAAGAGTGGGGTGGCAAAAAATAACAACCAAACTATTATATTTAGGCCACCCGAATAATTAAATTCATCTGCCGTGCTGTCTTCTGTCTGTTAATTGAGTGTATTCTATAGTCGATTTGTCTGTTTGCTGGACGAAAAACCCCAGTTTCTGGGGAAAAAACTTGCTATCTACGCCTGAGACCGACTAACTCAGCCACGGAGTGAAAAAAAAGCCCATTAAAGTTCCTCGCGTCATCGACGGGATTCGAACACGGGCCTTTTCCACCCGGTGTTGGGAGGACGGTGACGATACCACCGTGCTACCTGCGTAGACAGAGTAGGGTGGCAGGGAGGGGACAGCACACAGTTTCCTCCCCCCGCCCAGGAAGGGGAAAGATAGGGGCAACTCACCAGAAAGTGAGGTACAGATCGCCAATGACGCCAGCATAGCTGGGAGTTTTCTTAGTCAGTCTTAGTCTATATCAGTTGTCGGAGTTCCGCTGTGAGTCATTCATGGGGAAGCCCCTTCCGGTGAGGTTGTCTTGCTGTTGGTAGTTTTTGGTCCACTCGAGGTCCAATTTGCGGGACTCGCCGGGTTATATGCGTGTCCAATCAGGGAGTGGAATGTCCCAAATTCGAATTTCCTTGTTGTTATCTCTTCTTCATCTAGTTCGAGTTGTGTTGAGTTGGTACCGTGAATAGTAATCAACGTTCTTCTCCTGGAGAATAAGTCCTGGGCAAAGCGCGAGAGCGCTCTGTAGTCGTCTTCCGTTTCGAGTAAGTTCGACCCTGAATTCAACGAGCGGGAGGGCTCCCGCGAGGAACTTGGAATCTCCTCTCTTTGATCTTCTCTGGCTTAAAATCTCTCTACCTCATTCTGTCAAATTGATCTGTTGTCTCTGCCGTTCTCCCAACTCCACTAATCACTTGGAACTCTTTGACTTCCTCTCTTTGCAACTTGACTTTCTCCAGTCCAATTTTCTTAACAGTGAGGTAATTTTCCTTGGTGATTTTAAGGTTTTACAACTCCAGCTGGCTTCCGTTTTCTAGTCACACAGATCCAGCTGGTCGAGATGCTGAGGTTTTTGCAATTACTAATGGCCTCGCACAGATTGTTCATTTACCTACCTGAATACCGGACAATCCTAACTATACAGCCAGCACGCTTGATGTTTTCTGACTACACGGTCGAAGTGAGTGGTCCTTTAAGCACCTCAGATCACAACCTGGTGAGTCTCTTTCTCCAGTGGCGCCTTTATCTCATGGCCATTCCTAACCTCGTGTTGTTTGGCATTACAAGAATGCAAAATGGGATGAGATTTCTTTTCTTCTTTTCCTTGGTTGGATTACTGTTTCAAAATTTCTGATGTCAACGTTTTCTCTGATCGTGTCAGTGAAATTATTCTTGTAGGAATGGAATCGTTTATTCCACACTCCACCTTAAAATCTTATCTTTTATCCAAACCTTGGTTTTCCAATAAATGTGCTACGGTTGTTCAAGAGAAGAATGTTGCATATCGTAATTGGCTTGTTTCGAATTCTTCAGTTTCATTTTCTGCGTACACCAAAGCTCGCAACAATTGTAAAGCAGTTATTAATTAGTCCAAACTAGATTTTGAACAGGCTAAGAGTTGAAAACTTGCTTCTTGCCCTAATGGTAGCCGAGCATTCTGGTCTTTTGCCAAAACTTTTGGCAGCGACTTTTGCCCATCTCTGCTCCCACCTCTATCAAAACCAGATGGTTCTATTGTCACTTCAGCCAAGGAGAAAGCTGACCTGCTAGCATCCCATTTTTCTTCCAAGTCGTGTATTAATGATCTTGGTAAAACACCTCCCACCATTCCCAGCACGCTCCATTCAATGCCTCCTGTTGTCTTATGTCAAAAGGATTTTGACTAATCTTGATGCTAAGAAAGCTCCAGGTCCTGATGGTATTTCTCCACTTGTTCTCAAAACTTGCGCTCCTGAACTTGACTTCTGTTCTTTGCTGCCTTTTTCCACTTTCTTATTCCAAAGGTGTTTTTCTTCTGCTTGGAAATTTGCTCAAATCAAGCAGTTCCTAAAAAGGGTGACAAATCCCTCCCATTCAATTATCATCCCATTGCAATTACTTCTACTCTTTCTAAAGTAGTGGAGAAATCAATTAACCGCCAACTCTTAAACTATCTATAAACCTTCCGTCTGTGTCGATCCACTGGTGATATTCTGGCTTACGTTACCCATTTATGGACAAATTCAATGGAAAAGTTCGGTGAAACACAAGCAGTTGCTCTTGACATCTCAAAGGCTTTCGATCGTGTTTGGCATAAAGGTCTTCTAAACAAGCTTCCATCTTCTGGTTTGCCAACTGTTTTTTTTTTGTAATTGGTTGTCCAGTTTTCTCTCTGACTGCTCACTGAGAGGAAAAGATCCGGGTTCGAATCCTGTTACTGATGCGAGGAACTTTTATGGGCTTTTTTCATTCACGGGTTGAGTTAGTCGATCTCAGACCAGAAAAAAAAAAAAGGTTTTTTTCTCCCATAACCTCTGGTTTTTCATCCTGCAAAATTTTTAGACCGACCAGAGAACAAGTGCAATTTATCGACATGAATTGCATGTACTTTCCGTTCATTTAAATGAGACATACTATAACACGAAGACTACTCGAAACAATTCACTGTTGCACTGATCAGTGGAATATCTGCAGCGATCTCAGAGTCATTGTTATGTTAATGGACATGCCAGAAGGGTTCACAAAATATTCTTTCCTATACTTATGGGAAAGCTGTTCTACCGCAAACCAGACATAACTGTCCTCGAAGCAGCATGTCAAATTTATGCCTCCAACTCTCGTACATTAAACTTAGCCTGATGCAAAAATTTTTGAAATTGTGGGTTGGATAAATATGACAATAAATGTTCGGATGTCACAATGTCTTCTCATTCAAGAAATTCAAACAATAAATTCAACGTACTTTGATGGCCCCACAGCATTGCTGTTGTAATATTGAGCTTTTGCAAAGTCAATTTTAATGTATCTGTCTTCTATAACCATCCTCAATAAAGAAAACGTTCTGCCAGGAAATGCGTAGTTCCCAACCCCCTCTCCATTAGCCATCTTGCAACTGTTGTTGTACAGTTAAAACTGAATGGCCTTTATAAAGGGATAATATATTGTTTCATAAAACTGCTTTTTTCAATTAAATCTACCGGATGGGTTATGTGCTCATGCGCGTAGTCTCATTACCTTAATTTTTTGAATTGCCTACTTAAAATTATATGAAATTAATTGTATTTTTGAAGCAAAGTAATTTTTTATTTATGTATCCAGTTATGAAGGCTTTTTTTAAAAATTGTTTCTAAATTATTTAATAACCACATTTCGTTAACTTCAGCAATTTAAAAATAAATTTGAAGTCCAGTTCATTGTTAATGTTATTTAAAATATAATTGCTATCTCTAGCCAAAAAAAAATATATATATAAAAAATAAAAAAATAGACGAACTGGATAAAGGTGTGCGTAATCATGGGTATAAAAAATTTCATTTGACTTAAGAAGGTGAAACTAATAATGAGAACAAACAGTATTTTGCAAATTATGTACAAGGTGGTTATTATTAAAGTACATGACTTCAATTAGCTTCAGGTGGAAATTTTGGAATGGACAATATCCAACGCATACGGAAATGGGAAGTGCAAAAAAGTCGAACAGTTGATACGGTTAAACACGGTGACAGTTTGTTTCCGTCCACTATGTGCTGGAAGCTGAGTTCCTGTCATGAATAAGATGTATGATGTTATGTAGTGTAATAAGTTCGTATAACACTACATATTATCATGCCTATTATTTATAAGCCTGCAATTCACATAATCTCTATAATTCATTACCCATTATTCACAAATACCTATCTTAGGAAATACCTGTAATTCGTAAGGGATGTGTCTATCATTCAGTCTCTTCTGCTCAATTACATCCTTTATTAAACTTAACAACTACTTTCCAGTTAATCTTACTACAACATTTATTTTACCTTTGCTCTTTAACTATTACTGGTTAAGCCATTATATTATATTTCTTTATCTCTCATAGATTTTTTATTCTCCCCCCCCCTCTTTCACTGCTGTAATACTAACCTGAAGTACACTCTTGCTTATCATTCTCAACATAAATTTCCATTGTACATTAATAAATGTACATTAATATTCATTTTCAAATACATTAGCCTATTCTGTTCTATAAATTTATCAGTTCTTTTACAATATTACTCTGTAAATAATTCTGAAGAGTTACTTTTTTATTCCCACAACGTCCTTTCTCTTTCTCTCTGTAGTCCCTTCTTCCATCTAATGCAGGAAGGCTATTCTGTCTTGATGTTCCTGAAGTTTAGAAAACTGTTTCCGAAATTAGACAAAATTTCAGGAGTACCTAGATCGAAGAGCTTTCCTGCATTAGATGGAAGAAGGGATCTGCAAAGACAAGGTTTTGTGAAAAAAAAAATATATAAGTCCTTAAAACTGCATCTCATTAATGGTTAATTTAATATTAACCAGTAGCCATGAGGAAACGTCACCTACCACTTGAATGCCCGGATCTCAGTTCTAAACCCAAAAGTAAAAATAAATAAATTAAATTATATTCTGAAGTTACCACTAACGCCAACTATCGAAAGAAAATAAAAACACAACGCCAGAATAATATAAACAAATTTAACCCCCACCCGAGCGGCGAAACTACCACACCGACGTTTCATTCAGATCACCGTCTGATACTACTGCCCTATATCATTTAATATCTTGTTTATGTTCTTATGTTATTTAATGTTTTTTTTTAACACTTCTTATCTGTAAACCCCTGGCCTTTTGGCCATGAAGGGAAAGTGCAACACTATTTAACCTTGTAACCAGCTACAATCAAATGTTGTTGCAATAAAGATTCTCTCTCTTAACGGAATTCTGCACTGGATTATTATCTTCAATAAAATTATATAGATGTCCCTCCATTTCAATCACAGTAGCTGGTCTAGCCATAGTCAATTTAGTTGTCTGCAATGGTAAAGTGTGTATAGGGTCAATCGGCGCCAGGGGTTTCCCCCATCTCCGCGTTGCTTTCATTGTGGGTGAACCAGTTCGCTGGGAAATGCCAGAGATTTAAAAGTGTATGGATATTGTATATGTGTAGTGTCATGTACCGTTGTTCATCTGGTCGTTTAGCCGCTGGACCCCTACTGAGGTCCATCGTTGCCCCACTTTCACTCCGTGGAGGCAGACCAGGAAACACCAGTAGACTAAGATTTACTCTGGCAGGTCCTGCCGCTTAATTTCCTGAGATTTCGGCGGCTAGGACCTTAAAAAAAAAAAAAAATATATATATATATATTTATTTTTGGTAAATTCGATGAGGAATAACGCTAAATTTTTGAAAGGCCGAGTGTATGGGCGAAAAACGTAATTTGGAGATGATTAAATCAATTCCGACGTGTAGGGCATTCGGTTTGTGTATGTACAGGTATGGGTGGCGAGACTGAAGTCTGGGGGGGAAAAGACAGAAGTGTGGAGTCGAGAGAGGAGGTAACCCCAAGTCACAGTAGGGCATGCCCATGCCCCACCAGAAGGGAAAGTGGGAACGGCGAGAAGGGGAGGAGACAGTAAGACTGTCTGACTGTCTGATTGAGACAGTAAGACTGTCTCCCCCCCACCGGGGATATGGGTATTAAAGATGAAGGTGGCTAGGGTGCCCTCTTCAAGTCGCCAAATGGCGTTTGGCAGCTGTGCTGCGTTAAGTCTCTTTTCTTCAATGTTGAGTCGATTTCAGTCCAGTTGCTCATGGGGTTAGCCTCGTCCTTGTGTTTTTCACTTACTTGTCTCAAGGTTTTCCTCTGTAGTAACTCCATTGGATAGTATTTTATGATCTTGTTTAGTTTAACTTGTCGCAATGGTACAGCTATCTTTCTTGCTGCTAAAATTAATTCTTTTTTTTTAATTGTTCTTTTACAGTTGAACCTGCCAGACTTAAATTATTACGCCAACCACTTGTCCTTGACTGGAATCGATTCGATTCAAAACGTCTAATTTAATTTTCAAACTCAATCGTTTTTTTTTTCGTACCGCGTCCAGACGTTGTTGCTTATTCATTCTTATTCGTCATTGTTAACCCTTCGAAAATGTAACTGCATTGCATTAATTATGATACAATGTTCGAATGAACTGTCCGTTATGGACGATGTCTAACGCTGTATTGAGTGATTATGCATGATCACGTGCTTAGCTCATATACATACAAGCAAACGCAATGCACAATTTTACGTCGCTGTAAAAGAGCATTATAGTGAGTTGTGACAGTGTTATGGTGAGATACGGGTTATAATATACGAATAGCTTTATAGCGAATAAGCATAAAGCGAACCGCATTTTAACGAGGGCCTTCTGTATTTGTTAAAATACGATTGGCCATGTTAAATTTAATTTATTTTTGATTTTCGGCCAAAGTAGAAAAAAAAAAAAAAATCCGTAAAATACTTTCCGTCTTGACAGGATTCGAATCCAGGCCTTTTCCACACAGTGTGGAAGGTGTAACACTGTTATACCCGCCGTAGCGCAGAGCTGTACATTGTGAACAACCAGTGAATATTTATCACTGTATTATGGAGGTAAGATCACAGTGGCGGCTCGTAGTATAAGAAAATGATGGTAACGCTTGCGGTTAGCACATTGGATATAACTACTGTCTTACCCACACTGGATGGAGAAAGTCTGGGTTTGAATCCTATCAATGACATGAGGAATTTTTATAGTTTTTTTTTTTTTTTTTTTTTTTTTTTCTTTCACAACACATACATACTCAAAACACACACACACACACACTTGTGTTTTGAGTTTTGAAACTTCCTGGTTCAAAACTCCCTATAAAGCTTACTGATGCATCATGCCGTTGGCTGCCTCTGTTTAAATTTAAAAAAAAATACAAACCCACATTAAAATGTGTCTTGTTCTCAAAATTCTAAAAGGGAAATGCAGGAACATAAACAATAACATTTAATTGCATATTAAATGTTATCTGCAGAAAAGATAAAACCAAAGCGACTGATAAAGTGGATGGCCAATTTATTAGGAGTATGTCCTAAAAAGTAAACTCCCTTTCACACATTTTTTGTTTGTGTAAGAAGGATCAAAATCGGTTGATATCTACCGAATATTGCAGTGCAATTCTGGAGTGATAGATAGTGCCTATCTATGATTACGGGTATTAATCAGATATGCCATTTCACGATATAGACTAGATTATCTGTTCTCAGCATATTTCCAGACCCGGATACAGTTCTCACTGGATCCCAAACAGAAACGTGATTCTTTACTAAAGATGACTCGATACCATTCTTTGTCACCAAGCAGTTCTCCCCCTGCTACAGATGCTGACGACTATCGAATACACCAGAGGCCACAACGGCGAGAATGCAGCCCTATTTCTTGAATTCGTTTTCTAACTGCGCTTCCTGACTTAAGCTCAGACAGGTATAATGTTACGATGTTGGAAATCTGACTTCATCTGAAATCAGTTAGTCGGTCGCCACAGAATATAAGCAATTTACAGACACAATATACTGACGCCTCATAGCCTTAAAATAATTGGAGTTTCATCAGCGCTTAACGCACATAACATGCATGCAACTTGTACATCTGACGGATTGTATCAGATCAGTTTCCTGTCTGGTTAGTAGACCCGTGGATCCTCCTGTTCTCACGTTTTTTTTTTTTTTGATACTATCAGAGCCCTGGTGACCCGTGTCCATTATTGTTATTATTTTTGTTGTTATTTGCCGTGTCAGCCATTCAGTTTCAGATAACCTAATTATCCGTCCCCTTCAAAGGCCATCAGCTGTACATAGCATTGCCTAATGCATGTTAAAGACATTGCACAATGTCTTGCCATCCTTAGTCATTCGCCTCTCTCTTTGTTTGCATGCTAACACTTACATTTTTTATGGCATTTTCAGATTTATCCTTTGAGGTTGTAACAGACATGTATTTGGCGTTCTACTGCGCAGATCAACTTTTCATACGTCCATGTATTTCAGAGTTATGCATGCTAATTTTCAGGTAAATCCGTGTATTGTTTACAGGTGTGGCGTTTTAATTTCGTTTTACTCAGTGCAATATAGGAGCACATGTAAATCATGTTTTCATATAAATGTACTTAAAGGCTGATTTGGATAATTAGCACACGGTATTTATAAGAGTTAAATCTCAGTTGCGCACCTTTTTTTTTTGGCACGTGTTCAGAGTTAAACTATGCCTGGCTGCGTCACCATTCAGTTATGAAGTTCCATATATCTTGTATTTGCATTTACAGGCCGTAAAATATGCGATCCATTGGTAATAGCTTGTACCCTGGCTTTTCTAATCTTCTCTGACCCTATATGGCTATACCAAAAGCAAAACCAGAAAATCTCTTTATTTCATTTCAGTTATGTTCACCTGATCTAACTTTCTACCTCCCAGAAAGAAAACTACTTTTATGCTAATGATAAGTAACTACAAAACCGCCACAAAGATGGCATGACTGAGTACTGGTAGCCAGGTGTGACCACATTTTGTATTGGAACAAAAGAGGGAAAATTCTCTCTCCGAAATGGCAATCAAACAACTTCGGTAAGAATAATTCTCGATATTTTAAATTCTAATATCAGCCATATATTTTATCTCAATAATACTAATGTGCACTCCCAGTACCTCAAGTGCAATGTTTCTCAGAATTGAATTAACAAATGAATGAGAGGAATTACCTCAATAATGTCTTGTAGAGCACTTCGTTACTAACATTCTTCGTTATTTTAAATGAATGTAAAAACTAACTAAAATGAATTCTCTAAACCTGAAGAAAAAAAAAAATAAATAAAAATCGATGATCAAATGAACCCAGAATATAACGGAGAGTGTTAGCAACGGCGTGTTCTACAAGACATTATTGAGGTAATTCCTCTCATTCATTTGTTAAATAATATATAACGTAGAACGTTATGGATCCTTGTTGCTCTGATATTTATTACTATTTCTCAGAATGTAAACGTAAAGGTAACTTACCTGTCTCAACTCGTCATGTTTTTTGCTTCCCTGTGCTGTTCGTACATCGCAACACCACTCACGAGGGTGTTGTTCTCAATATACTTATACGAGAAATAGCCAACGTGAAAATACAACGTTTTGTTCTGTGGATATTTCATATGTGTTGCACCTAAGGAGTCTCGATGGGGATTACCTTGATATAGTTGTAACGCTATTCAGGGGTCTTGAAACTTCGATACTCCGGCTTTACCATTTAATGGCAGCAGGGTAGTGCCGTAGATAATTGCGTACCATTTCCGTTATTATCGTTGCTCATTAAAGCACTGACAGTTGATTTATGCATTGTCGGTGATTCTTAAATGTCCTATTTTTGTTTTTTTATCAAATTTTTTTTCCCTCTATAATATTTGCCTTTTTCACATAAACAAGCGAATGAAATCTCTCTCTCCGCTTATTCGTTATTTATACATTTCCACTTTTGTATCTCTTCCTTAATTTGCTGCTATGGAAGGCGCGGGGGATGCGCCTTTCTTTTTTCTGGTTCATTTAATCCGAACTGTTAATAAAGTAGGTCTAGCGTAAGTCTGGGTAAAGCTACGCAATATCCACAAATCATAATAGAAGTCTGCGAAATTCAAAACTCTTCCTTTCAGAACTAAGAAACCGCTGTTTCTCCTGCTGTGTTATGGGAACCACCAGACCCGACTAGCAGTTGCTCCCCACGACCATCCTCAATGGCTTTAATGAATGATTACAGAATAGCCGAGTCAATCATTCCCATTTGTTCTCTGGAATCGGCAAAAATTCTGACCGGAAACTTGAAGAAAATGAAGGATCATTATTTGTTTCTTTGCTTAGAATAATGAATGTGTTACAGTGATGGGGGCGTTTGAAAAGTTCGTGGCCTGTGTATGAAAGATTAGTCATACAGTGTTAAAAATTTCTCTACTTAATGTATAACACTTCAAATAGTACACCATCAAGTTTTATGCAGATTCAATAACGTTTTTTTTTAATTATAGGTCTCGAAGTCAACAAGATTATGTGAATGACGAAAGATGAACAAAATCAGTCACGTACAGTATCCAATGTTTGGGAAAAAGGGACTAACGGCAAAGGTAATTCATGAGCATATGGTTGCAACATTGGGGGAGGATACCCCTTCCTATTCCATTGTTAAGAAATGAGCAGCAGAATTTAAACGAAGGAAGAAGAGCCTGGAACATTACCCACACTGCAAGGAAGACCTGGAACGTCCATCACTCCAGAAGTTTTTGACAGTGCGGTGACAGTCGACGAGTGACACATATACGACTGACGAATGAACACATTCGGTGCATTGCCAGCGTCTTTGGCATCTCATCTGAATGTAAGTACTACATAACAACAGAGGTTGTTATGTAGTACTACATAACAACAGAGGTTCTCTCCTTAAAAAAGTGAGCACAATGGGTCCCAAAGTTGTTGACAGCAGATCAAAAACTCACAAGAATTATCAAGTCAAGTAAATATTTGAATCGTTTTCAGTGACATCCAGATTTTTTTATAAGATTTGTGACTATGGATGAGACGTGGGTCCATCACTTTCAACCAGAAACAAAGACGCAGTCGAAACACAACTCTTCACCCCTGCAAAGAAAGCCAAGTCGGTTGGCAAGGTGATGACATCCCTAAAAACTTATGCCATCTGTTCAGTGTTGCTACGTGAGTATTGCTAGGTAATCCACTAGCAGCACTCATCTCTGCGTGAAAACATCAAAGACAAATGCCAAGGAAATCTCAGAAAAGTAGTCTTGTTCCTTCAGGACAACGAGCCTGCTCACAAGTCTAATATTGCTATCTGCACTGCATAAGTGCTGCTTTGAAATCTTGGACCACCCCATCGTATTACCAGATCTGGCACCATCGGACTTTCTTCTGTTTCCTAATTTGAAAAAAATACCTGGCTGGCATCCATTTTCCCACCGACAGTGACGTCATTTCTGCATTTGTTTTTGTCACATCAGCAACTTAGGCCATATTGCGCCGTATATAATCTTTCTGTAAATTCTGTGTGTTCTCTGGTTCATTTGCTGTTTTTTGGACGAAAAACCCGAGTTTTTATGAGAAAACAGCATGTACCCGCGCCTGAGACTGACTAACTCAGCGACGTTATGAAAAAAAAAGGCCCATAAAAATTCCTGACGTCATTGGCAGGATTCGAACTCAAGTCTTTTTCACAGGGTGTGGGCAGGGTGGTGATTTACCCGCTGTGCTATACGCGAGGATTATTGCTGTAGTTGATGCATTCCTGGAGGCCCAAGAGAAAACTTTCTTTGCAGCTGGAATCAACGCATTTCAGCTTCAGTGGAAAAGTGTATTGACTCCAAGGGGGGGGGGGGTGAACTATGTTTAAAAGTAACCAGTTACCAGACTCCTCAATGAACCTTTCATACTCAATCACGAACTTTTCAAATATCCCCCGTACATTAGTTCACCTGTATGCCTAAATACAGCACAAAATAAGAATTTAACAATTACTGACACGAATTTGTGAAAAAACCCGGACAAAAACGAACTTTACATAATTTTTTTTTTTTTTTTGCTCCGATTTATTGATATTGCACTTTAAACAAAATACACGCTTTTAACTTAATATGATTCCTTCAGTTTTATACCTCTTTTCTGTATGTTAATGAAAAACTTTGTTTATTGGCCATTTGGCGAATATTGGTTTATTAACTCAAGTTAACAAAATATACTGTTTACAGAAAGCATTGAAACAAAACTCAGGTTATAAAAATAGACTTAAGGCTGCATTATTGAGTTTAGTCTAAAGCTGTAAATACTGATAGAACTAGTACTTTTGCTGTTAGGTTTTAAGCTCATCCGCGACTTCTGCCATTTTGCGGCGTATACAGTATACGAGTCTGTAAAATTGCTTGTGTTCTGCGATCGATTTGCTTGTTTACTGGACGAAAATCTCGGAGTTTCCATAAGAGAAAAACCATGCTTTCCTCGCCTGAGACCGAATAACTCAGCGACGGTTGAAAATATGTCCATAAAAATTCCTGGTGTTATTGACGGGATTCGAACTCAAATCTTCCACGGGGGATGGGGAAGACGGTGATTATACCAATTATGCTATCCACCACGGCATAAATCTAGTACTAATAATATGTATCAGTAATTAATATCAAGAGCAAATGAAAAAAAGTTTATAGCTGATATAGACCTTGTAATATATTGCAAGGTATTATACACTCAGTGATCACTGAATTATGACCCCCCTCATACGTAATGGACTTTACTGCATAGCTGATTTCTCGCAATATAAAAGCCGAACAGCTTCGTACTCTAGAGCAGTGGTAATTTGCATCTGTTCGTGCAAGTGATAAAGTAGCAGTTATGCGACGTTGTAAAGATATCACCGATTTTGAAAAGAGCATGATTGCGGGAACTCTTGCGTCGGGTGCTTTCGTATCGAAAACGGCACGTCTTGTCAATTGCTCGCTGCCACTTTGGTTAAGGTGCACAAAGAATGGTGTCGAACGTGTGAAACCACCTCCTGCTGAGAATATTGTAAAAGTGGATGTTCTTTGGGAGTGAAATGTTCAGGGCGTTGTATATGCTCAAAAGCAGGTCACTGTACCACAGTTGATATCGCAATACAAAATGGAGAATATAAGAACAATATCTCAAATGACGATGCGGCGAACACTCAGGCGTTTTACTGATCCAAGAGACGCCTTCCCCCATCGCTGATTATTGTCGACGGCGAATGCTTTGGTGTCAGCAACCCATTGGACGGGTTGCTGACACTGGACGTTGGACTGGAAACGAGTGTGCTGGTCGAATTAGTCCAAAAATCTGGTGCAACACACGTCGACGGACGCCTTCTTGTGTGGCGAAAGTAACACGAGTCCTTGGACCATTCGAGCATCGTAACTAAGCAGGGGGGAGTTGCTTAATACTGGGCATGTTTTGCTGGCAAGAACTAGGACCCTTGGTCCATATGGGCCTACGTTTCACTGGTGAGATCTACCAGCAGCTCTTAGGAGACCCATGTGCACCCTGCCATGCTGCATTTTTTTTTCACCCGGACAGAAACGGGATCTTCTAAGACTATAATAAGCTGTCATCAGGCATGCACTGTGCACGATTGGTTCGAGGAACACAGGGAGGATATCGCCCATCTTAATAGGCCTTCAAATTCGCCTGACCTTAATCCAATCGAACACTTGTTGGGTGCTTTGGAACGGGAAGTGAGACGTATGGACACGCAATTGTCATCTATTCCAACACTGGAAAGCAAGGCTTTTCAGTATTGGAATAGTTCAGCCATGCTGCAAGCGGCATGGCTGAAGATCTCCACGGATGTCTAGTTAGTCAATGCCTAGGGCCCTGGGCGAATAGCGGCTGTTATCCATTGGAATGGTGACCGAACAACACGGTATTAGGTAAAGAGGTAAGCAGGTGGTCATAATTCAATAATCACTAAGTGTGTAAAATAAGGGGAATTTAAAAATCAGCAACTGAAAGGCGCCTCCGTAGCCAGGTGGGAAGGAGCAGCAGTGCCTAGCACACGCTTCTTGATTAGACCAGGGTTCGAGCCCGTCACCACCAAATATGGAGGATGCGGGAAGGTCAGGGAATGACCACCGCATATCCCGGAGCAATATGGCCTTAGTTGCTAATGCTCCTAAAAATCCAAATAACAATAACAAGCAACTGAAATTCTAAACAATTTTAAAGTGTTTTTTTTTTTTTTTTTTTTTTGGTCAAAGAATTTTAAATTGTAAATGAAAAAAAAAAAAATAATAATAAATAAAAATGATATTCACATTAATTTGTTTCCAGACAAATTATTGCAATTTTAATAAATAATAATTTTTGCTCCAAATAAAATAGACGAACTCATAAAAGATTTAAATGTTTTATAAAAATACTTGAAAATATATTATTGAATTTTATAACATTTTGAACGGCATTGCGCAGATTATCTTTATACAAATTTGTATAATTACATGAAATGAAAGCACTTTACTTGTGTAAAGATTTTGATCTGTTTATTAAAAGTGTAAAATTATACGTTTTACTGATGTTTTCGCCTCCGCTTCTTCAGAGATTGTAATCCTGCTGTTACAATCACAAAAACCACCAAAAGGCCAGATTTGTGACGGTGTAACAGCAGGATTGCAATCACTGAATAAGCAGATGCGAAAACGTCCACGAAACGTTTAGACTGTTCGTAATAAATATATTCCGAACTTTACTGCTGCCATTTCATATATTTAGATTATTGACTTCTCCTGTGACTAATCGATTTGTTTCTGTTATAAACAGAATTAAAATCTCTTATCGTTGTCAAGTGACCAGGACGTTCTAACAGTCTATATCTTACAATGGACAATGCCGCTTTAGAAAATACAAATTGCTAAGAATTGATCCACAGGTTTTCAAAAGTAAAGAGTAGAGAAAAATCAAATCTAGGTAAGTGGTCTTGTTTTTATTGGTCATTAAAATATTATTATTACAATATTTTCATAATTTACTATTATTTTTCTCCAATCCCACGACGGGTAATGGTACCATTTGCGTAGTTATTTGGTTGTTATGCCCGGTTATTGGTCGAGCAACTCTGACTATCGTACAGGTTTCAGGATCTCGGGTTTCTGGAGTTCCATGTAAGTGTTCTCTGCTTGTTTCTGCTCGGTTTTTATTTTTATGCCGGTAGTTGACACGGTGATTGGGCTGGTCATTACCTTGTTCCATTTCCCACATTTCTTTGACTTCCTGTTCTTTTCCTCGTAGGTTTTCTGGAGGTTGCTGGTGTTGGGCACCGCTATGTCGATCACGTAGGTAGCCATTTACTTTTTTGCCAGTGTGGGTCATGCCTGGTCTGTTGTGCGGGATCGTCTTGTCCGTTGTTATTGCACGGTTACAGTATAGTTTGTGACTAGGGGTGTCTAGTACGGCCTGTTGTTCGTACTTGTAATACGGTAAAGTTTCTTTGATCACCTGGTATTTTTGCGCCAATTTCTGATGTATTATTCTGGAGAACTTGTCATGTCTATGAGTGTACTCCGTCTGGGTGATCACCCTGCATCTCGCTCTGATTGCTAGGTGGCATCGTCGACATGTGTCATCTGTCACTGAGTGGTCTTTGCGATGTAGTTCCTGTGTTGATTACTGATCTTGGATGGCGAGCATGAATCCTTCGGTCTCGGGGAAGACCTTCCTGCTCGAGAGCCATGCATTGGAAGCCATCTTATCTGTGTAGCCTATGTAGACTTGTTATTATTTCTTCTCATTATGGTGGTTTTTTTTTTTTTTTTTTTTTTTGCCGCGACGGGTACTGGTACCAGGTGCGTGGAGTGGTTATGTCTGGTTACGTAGCCGAGTGGTCAGGAGCGCGAGTGCAGTAGCACACGCTCTTTGAATGGACCGGGATTCAAGCCTGAGACTGCCAAATACGATTAACAATTTGCATTGATCGATTTATTGTAAACTCCACTGACCTGATGGTCGTGCCGGAGTATAAACAAGTGTGTGTAAATATTATTAGTGTAAGAACTCTGACTACCTTGCATGTGTTCAGGATCGCTGCTTTCTGAAGTTCTTTGTAGTTGTTCTATGGGAGGCCTATTGCTGTTTGACACCATGTCGGTGGTTGACACGGTGATCAGGATGGTCGTTACTTGTTCCATATGCCACATCTCTTTGACTTTCTGTCTAAAGACTGTGTACTTCCTAATCTTTTCCTGGAGGTTGCTGGTGTTTGGCACCGCTGATGTCGATCAGGTAGGTAGTCTTTTACGTCTTCTCAGTGAGGTTATTATAATCAGAGGTGTATTGCTAAAAAAAAAAAAAAAAAATAGTACCGGAACGCTCGTTCTCCAGAAGAAAATATGATAACGCCACATCGACTGTACAGTAACTGAATCAGAATTCAGACTCACAGTTCATAGAACAACCAGATCATGGCGAATTAAAATGCAGTTCAGCTCATGGCGAATTAAAATGCAGCGTTCGCATGCATCACAGTATATCTCATTCGTTGGATCTCTTTATCTAACACATTATACTTTAGTAAGGAATTTTCAAGTTTTATTGCGAAATTTATATTTTTGTTTTTAAATAAATTTTTAAAGAAATCTATTAATTTTAAAGATTACTATTAATATATATTTTTAGTAGCAATGGGTTAGTTAGTTAGTTAGTTATTTGGTTTTTAGGAGCATTAGCAACTAAGGCCATATTGCTCCGGGATATGCGGTGGTCATTCCCTGACCTTTCCACATCCTCCGTATTTGGTGGCGACGGGCTCGAACCCCGGTCTAATCAAGAAGCCTGTGCTATGCACTGCTGCTCCTTCCCACCTGGCTACGGAGGCGCCAGTAGCAATGGGTAAAATAGATATTTCTCCCTCCCCTTTGATTATGCCATTGTTTCATAATACGGTATTAGGTGTATAAATTTAATGATTTTCTATTATGACATTTAGAAAAAAGTACCGACGTCGTTTCGGCATGTTCCGGCCCGAATACACCACTGATTATAATCATTGTTATTTTTAACAATAGTAGTAGTAGTATATGTTGATTAAGTTGAAATTGGTAACACTCCTGGACGGTCATATATATAATATAAGCCGAAATGAAATGAAACGGAACAGCAAAGTAA
This sequence comes from Mastigoproctus giganteus, assembly GCF_048544385.1. Lineage (NCBI taxonomy): Eukaryota > Metazoa > Arthropoda > Arachnida > Uropygi > Thelyphonidae > Mastigoproctus > Mastigoproctus giganteus. The sequence goes on along the minus strand of NC_143576.1, from coordinate 127,972,040 downwards.
ATCATAGAAACAATTTTTTTTTATTTTATTTTTTTTAAATATATAAATTTAATTTTTGTAGTAATATAGGCCATATTTGGTGATATATTTCTTCTCATTTTATGTGTTCTACGCACTTTGATGTTTCGTTTTCATTTTATTTCCGCTAATATTTTTTTCAGTTAAAATAAAATGTTTTACTTTTATAATCTAGCGATATTTAGTTTCTGCGGTTTTGCGCAATCAATCCAGTGTCTGCCCAGATTTCACTTTTCTACAGTTTCCTAATTTCTGCTCTTTTACTTATATGTTTATATATTTAGGTTATATATATATTAATTGTTTGTTTGTTTGTTTGTTTGTTTGTTTGTTTGTTTATTTATTTTTATTTTTTGTAATTTTCATTTTCGAATCCAGTAGTACATTTTATAATGAGACATTCATAATAATATAATTCGTTATATTGAGCATACATAGATTACAGTTTAAATTTATCTTGCGTGTAGTGAACATGTAGTCTTGCACGAGGTAGGTACAGGTTACACTTAAGATTGCAAAGGTATTAAAAATTCCTCAGAAATTCTCTCGAGTAAATTTTAACAGCCATTTGTGGTTTAAAAACAGCTATTCAATGCAAATATTATTATTATTCTTTCGAAAAGCTGTAAAATTCTGCACCACAACTGCATTATTTTTTTGCGTTCAGAGAGAGAGAGAGAAAGAAAAAGAGAAAGATGTTTTATTAGCTGTAGACGTCAGGTTACCACTGTAAGTTGTATGGGACCCACAGATAAACGGATAGAAATGAAAGCCCGATATTATAGACTGAGATAGGTAGACAATGACCTTGTTTTCAATAATACTCTCATTCTTACCCTGTTGTCCACAGAGAAAATCTGACATTTGCATGCGGGGAAGAGAACGAAAGCAATTTTCCATTAAACAGAGAGAAACATAGAAAAACAATGGAAAGGTTGAGAAAAAATGTGAGGAATCATTCGTTTCTCTCTTCGGACGAGTGTTTGAAGTGTGTTTCGCTCGTCGGGAGGAACATGACAAAAGTCAACAATATGCCTGTCGCTGTGACGCCAAAGAGCAGCGCCGTGGGCTAGACTTTGTCAGGTAAGCGACGGGATGCTGTATCTTGTAGGCACTAATCAGTGTGCAAACAGTGTCGCCTGCACTGGCTACCCTGTGGGCCAGGCACAACAAGATTATCTCAGTTGCGCAACTCCCTCCTCGGGCCAACACTAACTCTATTGACTTTACCTCCCAGCCAACCACCGACCTCCGTGGACCAGCTCCGCCTCTACATCTTCGGCTCGGTGTATGTATCTAAGTGAGCCGACGTATGATTCTGCGCACGAGATGCTCACTATCCTTTATGCCGTCGTTGACATACGGTACGTTATAAAATTAGCGACACGGAAGGATCTGAAGCGTGGCCGTTTTTGCTGTTGTTTTTGTTCGTGATTCCTTTGAAGTATTTGAAGCAATAATTCCATTATATTGCGAAACAATAAGCTGACAGGTTATTTGAAGAACTGGTGAGGGGGAAAAAAGTATCCCATTTTATTGGAAAAGCCATTTCGCTATCTCCATTCAGGGGAATTACATTTTATGAGTTCGTTCGCTCTATAATACATAAAAGGTAAAATAAAAAAGCGCATTGCCTGAACCAACTCTCCTCTTTTAGTCGTATGAGCTGTGCTCAGTGACGTCGATCCGTTGTGCTGTGAACACTTGGTAGTGTTGTCCTAGCTTTTCCTTGTAGCCAACATTAGCATTCTCTGAACTGAAGTATGTCTAAGAAATACAAAACTGATGAACATACTCTTTAACGCCTATCTGCTTGCGTGCGTAAATGCTCTAAAGCTACGTTTACACCTGTATACGTGTATCAGACCGTGTATGAAATACAAGTCTCGATATATCAGCTCATAGAAATGTGTATTGTATGAGCTTCCCGCGATGACTTGTTTAGATGCACATTTTGTATGTAATGATTTTGCCATATAATGAAAGTCGCAGAACTTGCATTTAATCAGCTTTTTCTAGAACAGAACGGAATTCACTCATGAATGACCTTGTTTCACACGACCAAAAGTGTTTGGGTTTGTGTATTTACAGCAATTGTGGTACAAATGTGGATATGTATTTACAGTAAAACTTCCCTAATGCAGACTTTATTGATTCGGATCCTGTATAATTCGAACTACCTCAGGGGTCGAAAGGAAAATTTAACGAAACGGAATGGTCGTTAATAAACTATCTTATTTTTAATAATCAAGCATGTACATGACATTACTGATGCGTTTGACAATTAGAAACGGCATTCCGACTTGCTTCGATCCGTTCCTAGCATTAAATTTGTCTTCTTTTTTTTTTATGTATTTTATTTATGCAGAACGAAGATGTTTTCTAAACGAGAATTTAATGGTACAATTACAACTTCTTTCAGAACGGTTTTCAATCGTTTTGCCCCTCGCGGATAGCACAGTGGATATAATCACCGCCATCTCCACACTGGATGGAAAAGGAGTTTTGGGAGGAATTTTTATGGGCTTTTTTTTTTTTACGTGGTTGAGTTAGGCGGTCCTTAGGCGATGGTTGCATCGTTTTCCCTGCGGAAAATTGAGTTTTTTCCGTCCAGAAAACAGAACAAATACATGCAAATCGATCATAGAATACATGCAGTTTAGACACAATATACTGATGTCTCCTTACACGCACACACACACACACACAGTAAAAGAAGTAAAATTATTCAAAAGTAAAAATTAAATGCAAATTAAAACTTCGAGGTATGAAGAACGAAACGGCAATACAACACTGAATCTTTACTCAAAAATTGACAATTCAGTTCGGTTCCGGAAGTAACTGTAGGTGGTAGTGCCTTAATAGTTTTAACCAGCTGTTGCCTAGCGACTTTGATATTTTTTAAGGCATCCTATACGAACTAATGTCCGGGACATAGTCCAGGTGGATATTGCTCTTGCTGTTCCTTCGTTTTGGTAGAAAATCTTCTAAGATCTTTTGTAGGAATTCCAGGTCGATCGCGTCTTCAACTAGAACAATCAGCCAGTATAACTCTTTCTGAGCTAATAAAGTGGTCAAGTATACATAAACTGCGAATATCTGCTACAAAAACAAAACTGATGGTTTTACAGAAGACCTCCAAATATAAAGATAGACGGAAACCAAATCCCTTTTGTTCCTGAATTAAAACATCTTGGCGTAATTTTAGATGACAGGTTAACCTTCTCCTCTCATATTAATCACCTCGCCTCGAAGATTAAGAAGTTCACTGCAGCAATTATCTGAATTTCCAAATTTGGCTGGGGACTAAATAGGAAGACTCTCTTACTATATTATACAGCAGTATTCGTACCAAAACAACATATGCTTCGGGAGTCTGGTTTCATAGAGCCGTTAATGTTAAACTACGTTCCAAGCTCATCTCCATTCAACGGATTATGCTGCTTGCCATGCTCCGGGCCTGCAGGACAGTGTCTGCTGCTCTGCAGGTTCTTGCTGTAGTCTTACCACTAGACCTGCATGTCATCTTCAAAGGACTATGCTATCATCTAAAACACGGAGTTCCCGGCTAGATTCTCGGCATCTCATGCAAATGACTGCTAACATCAAAGACGAGAAACGGAGAATCTGGAATGAACTTAGTGTGTGGCATGAGGTATGAGGTATTGAGGGTCTAGCGGCTCCTGGGATTTCTCCCATCTCCGCGAATGTTCTATGTATCGGTGACAGTACCCTGTCAAAGCCAGAGATTTAGAAGTGTGTGGGTCATGAGTAGTGTTATATGTTGTGCCCATTGTTTCTCCGGCTTATTGGCCGCCAGGCCTCTAATGGGACCAGACGTTGCCCATACCTCGCCACGTGGAGGCTAGCCGGGTGTTACCATTGAGTCAATTGTACTCTGGCAGGTCCTGCCACTTACTTTCCTGGGATTTTAGTGGCTAGGACCTAAAATAAAATTGGAACGACCGCGGTTGATTTTAAATCACTTACATTAAAGCACTAATATGGGGTTTGACGCTGAAAGCCTGTTTCTAAAGTGCCTAAAAGGTTGGGCGAAAATTTTTGGTGTATTTTAAATTTGGACGTGTAGGGCTATACGCTGTGCAAGAAAAAGTGCTGGGAGGGGAGAGTGAAGGCTGGGGGGTGAAATAGGAAGAAGAGGGTCGATAGGGTAGGTGACCCCCAATTTTTCAGTGAGGCATGCCCATGCCCCACCAGAGGGAAGAAATGGTGTGGCAGGGAAGAGAGGCGACAGCAAGCCGTCACCTCCCTCCCCTGCCGGTGACGGCTTGCTGTCGCCTCTCTTCCCTGCCACACCATTTCTTCCCTCTGGTGGGGCATTGTGTGGCAATCACGATGGGATCCCAGTACTACTGGTCAAGTCACCCGCTCTTTTGTTCCCGCAGTCACCTTCCCTCTCAACAAGAACGTCCGCCAATGGTTTTCTCCCAGCCTAACAACATCGTTTATACTTATTGGGCACGGCTCCATCAACTCCAAACTATTTCAATTTGGCTTGTCTGACACCAATCGCTGATTGTGTGGCGCTGAGGAAACCTGGACGCACATTCTGTATCGCTGCAGCCTGTACCACCATGACAGATCTACACTAGCTGTCAGCAACTTCTCTGAAGGAAATGAAGTGGCGCTGACTGAAAATTCTCAATCGTTCTCAGCTCTACAACAATTCTGCTCTGCTGTTTTCACCAAAAGAAAACAACTCAAGTTTATCAACAACAAGGAACCAACCCAACACCTGCAATGTCTATCGATATTTCTTAAAACTGATATCGCCTGCCATCTACTTTTTTTTTTTTTTTTCCATTCTTCCTAGGACAGAAAAAGACTGCTGTCTTGTGGTTCCTGTGCCACAATTTATATTTCTGATTAGTTGCGTGATGTGATTTTCTGTGTGAACATGTTACATGTTCATTACACTTATAACATTGTAATTAACACGATTATATTATTAATATCAATTTATTTCCGAAGAAATGTCCCTTTGCAGCTAGAGGACATGAGTTACATACAGAGATAAAACATAAAATACAGATAAATGCATTGCATACAGAGCCAGATACAATATACGGCCTTAAACAGCCACTGGTGAAGATACAAAAACACAAAGTTACAACAAATAAAAATGCATACGGATACATCGGAGCGTGGATAGTGCGGCATCACAGAGTCCACCTAGAGCATGACTAAGGCATACATGTCTGCAAGAATGGAGAATCTGGAATGAACTTAGTGTGTGGCAATCACGATGGGATCCCAGTACTACTGGTCAAGTCACCCGCTCTTTTGTTCCCGCAGTCACCTTCCCTCTCAACAAGAACGTCCGCCAATGGTTTTCTCCCAGCCTTTGCAAGGACAGTAGGTTCTGTCCTTGCAAAGTTTCTCAGCGTCTATGGCTAATCTATTAAATATTTGGAAGGAGTTATGTGGAAACATGTGTATATATCATTATATATTGTATCATATATATCTATGTATGTACATAGCGGATTTGCCAGTTTCTGGCTAGGGGCCGCTTGTTTTTTTCTTTTGTTAATAAAGAATGTTCCTTCGTTTACTGGATTTGGGGAGGCATTAGCACTTCTCCAGTCCAAGCGAATCTTCCTACAGTCCCATGACGTTCTCATTAGCCTTCCCAACTGTTTAATACACTCATATGCAGCCTTTTTAAAATCAGGACTTCGTATACCTTCTTTCCTTGCAGCCTCATCCTCCTTTTAACCTCAGTAATTTTTCTAGAAAACAGTTCTGTGAGATAATTATAATATTACTTATTTTACAGCATTTTGACTCTTTAATATTTCCACAGATTCCAGCTTCTTTCCGTTGTAAATATCGATGAGAAGTATCTGTTGAACTCATCTGAAATTTCTGTTGGGCTTTCTATGGAATTTCCACTGATATTTTTGAGATATTGGTTTGTTTCTGGTATTCATGTATGAGAACTCCTCATCTCCATTCTTTGCTAATGCTTTTGCCCGCCTCACTCCATGAGTGACTTGTTACATATTCCCTTTCTTATAATGCTCATACAAATCGGACTCGCATGACTTTCATGTTCCGCATATTCCCATCAGAGTTTAGACGAGGTTTTTTACAGTTTTAAAAAAAAGACTACATCAATAATGAACTTATTTGGTAATGGAAGTATATTATTATCATTTATTTATTATTATTATTTATTTTATTTTTTTTTTTTGTTAGTGGCGAATTTCCGTGACGCATCTTTATTTTTCAAAATTCTGATTGATAGCAATGCGGCGCCATTCAACGTAAGACAATTAACCTTTGGGAATAACCATCATTAGGACACCTAAGGCAAGGTTTCAGTTTTGGTTTTTTATTATTTTTTTTAAGTGGCTTCCTATTTGTACAAGCCAAGTGTCACGTGCGAGGGTACAGAAGCGCACACTTGTGTGGACAATAGTTCAAGCTCGCGTGACTGTTAAATACGGTTAACGATTATATTCATTGACAAAATTATTAATTGTAAACTCCTCTGACCTGGTGATCATGCTGGAATATGTTTTAATAAAGTTTATAATTCTCACAGCATGAAGCTTTATGCCCTAAATTTACTTGTTTTTCAATTCCTACTATTAGTTCACACTCTCCCTATATATATTTATATATCTTGTTCAAATTTTCAATCGTTAATAAAATACTTTTTATTCATCCACTCAAGTTCAAATAAATTTTTTAAAACTTGTAGTGGATGACACTTGATGTTAATACAGTTTTTTCAAATATTAATTCATTAATTAAATTTAATTAATTAATTTTAGTTTTATATGGGAGAAAAAAAATTCTCTTATATAAGATATTTAGCAGGATATAAATTTAGGAATAAATACCGTCAGTGGCGAAGCGTCAGTGGATCGCTGGAAAAAAATTTCTTTTTCAGATTCTTTTTTCATTCTGGGTTCTAGTCTGAGTCAAGGAGGAAACAAAATGGAAAATGAAACATGTGAATATAAATAATAGTCCAACAGCATATATAGAAAGGAAAATGGAAAATTGCAAGGAAATTCGCTTTCTATTTTGCCACTTAATATTGTGATTCTGTCATATGTATATACATATTTATATTAATTTGTAATTATTTAATAAAAAGTAACTAAAATAAAATTTTTCTTTGTTGACCTAAGTAGGAATTGACTTTAAAAAAAAAATTTTTTATATTACTTGTTTTTTTTTGTTCATCTGCTATACCATTTCTAATCACATTCTGTGGCTATACGAGTATCTCATTGCTGCTTTGTTCACATCTTCACAGTGCTTAGTTGCCCACCGACGAGCAGTCCAAAAAAAGGATCGAAATCGTGGTTCGGTTTGAAACAAATTGAGAGATTGACCTTTGGTCTCTTTTCTTACGTTTTCTCGTCCTCCCTTTCCTTTTGGTCTTTAGACTCCTTTTTGTCTACTTTCTATCAGAGGCCGTTTTTCTTTTTTTTTTTTTTTTGAGAATTCAATTTTTTTCCATTATAATAGCAATAAGAAAAGGTAAAGAAGTCCTTTAACTGTATTTCCCAGATATCAAGTGTTAACACCGAATAAGCAAAAAAAAAAAAAAAAAAAAAAAATTTGACAATATGATCATGCATTACGAGGGAGTGTAAGATATTAACATTTATTATAAACATTAACACAAAATAGAAAACAGTAATAAATAAAGGAAGTAACGACAAATAAACATAGATATAAACATTTAAGATTGATAGATATAAATAACTATTTAGTGAGAAGCAAATAAGGATAATTTCTCATGTATTTAACTGTGACCTCACTTCTAAGCCTTAAGGATATTGGCACCTAAAATTAATTTCCTTTTTTATCATTTTTCGAATGATATTTGTTTACTACTAGAAAATGATAATATTTTATGAGCACATGTCGCTCCAACTGCATTTGTAAGTGCACTAGCATTCAGTATTCATTAACTGTATTCATTTGAACACGAAAGACCGAGTTCAAGGACCTACTCATAGACAATAATGTATTACAACCTGTAATATGTAAAAGCGCACTTGTCAGAAGTTGGCGTAGACTTTGTAAGGAAAGCACAGCCCAACATGAAACAAAATATAGTTGGGCGTGTTCCTTTTTTATTAGTTTTTTTAATCTGAGTTCCCGGTTCCTCCGCATTACGTCACCATTCTGCATTGAATTTTTTCGCAATGGATACTTTGAATGCAGATCCTTTGGAAGAAATTCCTTAATTGACGTATTTTTCTCTTTTCAGCTTACTCAGAAACTTCGTCTCTTTGTATCCACTCTACCATTGCTCAGTAAACCTGTGTGACCTTGATCAAAGTGTTCTGAATAGGAAAAAGGGAGGGATATGGATATTTTAGCTAAGATTGATGTTATTGTTTATGCTCTCACTTTCTAGTGAAATTCTTCTGCAACCTCTAACTATGCCTTCAACTAAGTCTATTCTCCACTCACGCATCACATAAATCTCGATTATGTCTGCAGCACTTTTTCTTTGCACAGCAGAGAATTTGATTGCAGCGGTGTATCCAGTGTTAGTCTATTATGAACATAAATTTTACAAAATGTAAACGTTTCGGAAATAATTATTAATTCTTCTCAATACAAACGAACGCATTCACCTGTAGTAGTCGCGCCACAATTCAGAAGAGAACCTCCTAACTTTTAAGTGATGTTTGTTACTGTGTATTTTTTATCTGTGAGCGTACCTACGAACATCAATAACTGACACAGCAAACGTTGATCCCTTTTATTCCATGTCTGCGCGTCGTTTTAACTATCAAGACTGGCCAATTAACAACAGCACAAACAAAAAAAATTAAATCTTGCCTAACTACTTCTGACTCAATTATAACATTCTGTACCAATTTTCGTTTATATTCACGGACTCTGCAAGTTATTGTTAAAGCAGTCATTCATATTATAAGACGTTTTTATATTCTGTATATCAGAGGATAACCTTCGTCGTAATGTGGTGTCAAACCCTTAAATTATTAGCGTTGCTTTAAACCTTTGCACTATTTCTACACTGCTCGACAAAATTAACAGATCAGAATGTTTTTCATAAATATTTTATTTGTAAACAGTGTCGCCGAAGGCGAATATTTGATATAATAGACATCCTGGCATGCAAATTCTGAGTATTCAATAGAAATCGATCTACCACCTTACAGAGCCGCAAATTATCCATGCCTAACACGCGTTGCAACCACATCACTCATTCCCGATTTTTAGCTTGCTCAGTGGGATAGGCACATCTCCAGTACTCAGGATGGCAAGTCATCGTCGTTTAGATGATTCTTTGAGATGGCGGGCCATTGGACGACTCGAAGTCAGGCAGACTAAGGTGGCACGTTGGCTTAATGTGCCACGCAGTTTCGCGTCGGCACTATGGAAGCAGTTTGGTGAGTTCCCTTCAACCTGGAAGAATGCTCACCTTAAATTAATCCTGAAAAGCCCAGACAAACCACCAGAAAACCCGAAATTGTACCGTCCGATAACGCTCCTCCCCGTTCTAGCTAAATTAACGGAGAGACTGCTACTTTATAGACTCAACAGCCATTACATAGCTCCGAACCTAGCTTCAACGACCCAATGCAGATTCAAGCAAGGAACCAGTACAGTAGACTTAGTTCACCACCTGATCTCTATAGCTACAACCACAGATTTCAAGTACTCTATGGCAATAACTATTGACTTCGAGGGGGCATTCGATAGGATATGGTGACCCAGCTTCCTTAGAAGGTGCCGTCAGATCTACATCCCAACCAGCTTATACAAAATCATACAATTATACCTAACCTTCAGAAAGATTACTGTTACTGCAAAGTTTCAGCGCTTCACCAGGCAAGTTTCACAGGGCTGCCCGCATTGCTCTGTCCTGGGACCATTCTTTTGGTCTATTGGCCTGGACGAGTTCCTGGGAACGAACCTCGAACAAGCCTCCTCTTTGGCATTTGCTGATGACCTCATCCTGATAGTCCATGATGAGACTAGGGCACAGCTGGAATTCAGATAAAACCATGCAATCAGAAAACTACAGGACTGGACTGCCTTACATCGACTCCCCATTTCTGGAGAAATGACCAAATCAATCCTGTTGAAGGGAACCTTTCAGATTTCAAGACCTCCAACAATCAGGCTCTACTCTGAGATTAAATACCTCGGAATTTTGAATGCAAAGCTAACATTTTCTTCCCCCACTTACATATTCCCTGAGGTATATGTAATTGGGGGAAACCCACTTACAGTACCTAGCCTATAAGATAAGGAAGTACATGGCCATGATTACACGCAGAGGCCGGACGGACTGGGGGCTTAAACAGAGGGCCCTCTCTCTCTCTCTCATCTAAAGAGTTATTTTCCTTCTCATAGTTTGCTACGGTGCAGCTGTGTGGTGTCAGAGTTATCCTTGATGGAAATCGTAGAAAACTGGATTCTATCCAACGTTCTATGCTTTTAACCATCACAAGAGCTTGTTGCACCGTAAGCACCCTCTGCTCTCCACCTTGAAGTCATCAAGAGCGGACTATATCATAAACTCAGAAAAGGAATCCCTTGCACAGTCGCTGGCAGCTTGATATGGCAAATGACCCAGAACAAGAAAAGAGAAGGATAGCAAACAAACTGCGTGAAATATGGCAAGATCACTGGGATTCGACAACAAAAGGTGCTGTTACCAAAAAAATTATTCCAAATGTATCACTAACATACCCAAAGCCTTCTTCCTGGTGCTCCAGGTCTCCAAGTAACCTTCCTGCTTACAGGGCATGGCCCATTTAGACATAAATTAACCACGCTTGGAATTGAAGAAAACCCATTCTGTCTCTGTGGCTATGAAGAAAACTGGGAACATGTAATGTACCTCTGCCCTCAGTATGACGACTACCGGACTATTCACGAAGATACAGGAAAATCCCCGAAATTCTGAGCACCTTTTTCTCACGGAAGAAAACTTCTATATAGGTTTTACTGAGTTTGCCCAAGATGCCTTCTAGAGAAGGCGTTCATCACTTGAGGCACGCATTACCAAATACAGGATAACCCAACTGATGACACTAACCCTTCTCACTTTTTTTTTTTTTTTTTTTTTTTTTTTTTTTTGCACCTGAATACCTTTTGGGTTGGTCGGGTGTGGCTGAAATCTGGTTTACCAGATGTGGTATGCCAACATAGCGCTCTCCTTTGCAGACCTCACTTGTTCTGCAAACTGCCTTCCTTACCCTGGCAATGGGTGAGATCTCAATGCCAGCCAGGGGTGATTCCCACTTCTTCTCGCCTCTTTGCTCCACTGGAGGATACCTTCTTTCTCCATCCTCCTCCTTGTTCCCACTTTGATTCCACTTCTTGTGCTATATTCCCCACTCAATATCACCATTTATTTTATTTATTTATTTTTTTGTTCTCCGTCAGGAAGCTCAGGCTACCCCCCTGACTGAGAGGAGCCAGAGTACTGTGGAAGCCTGGCTCACCTCCCAGTGGTGGTTGCGGCCAACGTGGAGTCCCACTAGGGGGCCCTGCGACTAAGCAGCCAGAACATTACAACAGAACTCAACACAACTTTTCACATACAGCACACTACACTTTTTCTGGCTTTTACAGAGTTCTGTATTCATCACAAGAGTACTGATGGCGCAGATGTGGGAAACCACAGGTGGCGGCTTACCCAAACACTATGGCACTATGGAAGCAGTTCCAGGAGACAGGAACCATTACATGAAGAGCTGGTCAAGGTTGCCCGAGGGCTACAACAATCAGAATAGACCGCTGTCTGGCTCTAACATACCTACGATGTCCTGTTATCAACTCTCTTGAGGTTGCTGCGACCAATTTCCACGGATATTCCGCAAAACACTCACACACACATATATAAACATTGTATACATGCATTTATTCATATGTTCTATAATTTATTGAAAAGGGGAAGTAACGAAGTTTGTTTCTTTGCATCACTGACCATTCCTACGAATGGCAGAACATAAATGATGCAACATCATCTTGTTTCCAAGAGCAACGTCTTCTTGCTCTGCATATTCAAGCAGATCCTCTACATGAGACGAAGCAGTACTATGAGAGATTTTATTTGTTGGCAATAGATTTTTCTCAGCGGCTTCCGAGTCTTCTGCTGTGTTCGGCTCTTCTTCATTTATACCCTACATATTATTTCATCATCACATAACATTTCATGTCAGATTAAACTTTTATCTAAATTAAACCACTGGACTACTGCTTCTTCATATAAAATTTCGAAACCTTTAGTCTCTCTTAAATCATATAATACGTCATTATTAGCCTCGTCACTAAGAACTTCGTCGTCTTTTCCATGTAATATTTTTCGAAAAGATGTTTGTAATGTCGTGCTTTTGATCGATGTCCACGATACTGAAATTTCATAAATTGCATCCAATACTGTTATGTTTCCAAAATGATAGCGAATTACCTTGATTAATTTATGCAACAAGTTTTTTTTTTAAATAAATTTCTTTACAATTTTGAAATTTCTAATTTCAAGTTTTCTTTATAGTCTATAAACTGTTCATATTTTACTGTAGAGTTTCCTTGTTTTGAAGGATGTAAAACCAGAGTTTCTGTAAGGGGAAAAACAAAAAAGAAAAACCCTCACCGGAGATCGAGTATTTCATCTGGGGCGTGAAAAAAAAGCCCATAAAGTTCCTCTCGTCTAGATGCGAATCGAAATCATATATTTTCTCCACACGGAGAAAATATGATTTCGATTAAAATATATGAAAAAAAAAAAAAAAACCCACCGAGTAGATAAGAACATAAAAATTGTGCTTCTCTCCTCATACATGTAACTATTCAGTTTACCTTTTGAATTTATTCGAACTGTCAGCCTCAACTACCTGTGAGGGTAACTTATTCCAGAAATCAACGACTCGCTTGCAAGAAAAAAACTTCCTACAATTTAGTCTAAACCTCAACCCCCTGTAACTTGAATTTCTGGTCCATAGTTCTGGAATTTTTTATAACAATGAAAATTCCACTTTCATTCATTTTAATAATCCCTCCTCAGTGCCTTATAAACTTCAATCAGGTGACCTCTGAGGTGCCAGGTTGCCAAGCTCTGTAGTCCTTATAATCGGAGCCTTTTCTCATGCGCTCCTTTTGCCGATCTCACCATTGGAGTTGCTCGTCTTTGGACCCTTTCAAGAAGCCCAATGGCTTTTTTCAGATGAGGTCGCCATACTGGAATACAGTATTCAAAATGTGTTCTTAAAGTTGTCTTATACAGCGGGATTATGACCCCCTTATCTCTACAGAATAACTTTCGATAGGACAGTATGGGCTTTCCTGGCTGCCTGTTTACACTGTATAGAAAACTTCATAACTGCCCGTATCGTAACTCCCAGATTCCTTTCTTCCTCTACTCATTTTTTTTTTTTTTTTTTTTAAATTCAACTCCACTAAGTGTATAATTTATTTTGGAGTTGCTCTTCCCAAAAGGCGCCTCCGTAGCCAGGTGGGAAGGAGAAACAGTGCGTAGCACTGCTTCTCCTTCCCACGGTCTAATCAAGTAGCACACGCTTCTTGATTAGACCGGGGTTCGAGCCCGTCATCACCAAATACGGAGGATGCGGAAAGGTCAGGGAATGACCACCGCATATCCCGGAGCAATATGGCCTTAGTTGCTAATTCTCCTAAAAACCAAATAACAAACAAACAAATAACAAACTGAAGTAAGAATAACCGGCCTTTACTCACCGACTTCACTCTTAGAACTGCCTTTATGTATTGGTGATACGTTGCGCTTCTACAATCCAAAGAAATCTCTCCCGAGTCCAAAGATGCCCTCATAATTAACTTCAATGGTGGTTCAATACACTCCCTGGCTACCTCCCTCAAAATTACTGGGTATATGCCATCAACTCCAGGAGCATTACTTGCCTTTATGCTCGAAAGTTTTTCTAATAAACATTCATCTGTAATTACGACATTACTAATTTCATATGTTTCAGCCTCACCTCGCAGTGTCTGCTGAGCATGAAGGATCTTTCGTCAGTATAGACAGATGCAAAGTACCTATTCAATTTAATCGCAGTATCAACTGGGCAATCTAAGGCTTTCTCACTCCCAATGCATAAGGGTCCGATCTGATTAACTTTCTTCTTCGTTGTATTCATATACATAAAAAATTCCTTGTCCCCATTGTTTGTTATCTTAGCTAATGCTTCCTCATACGCAACCTTGGCCTCACTGACCTTATTTGTTGTACTGTTTTAGATAAACTTGTACCTGCTGTAGGCTTAAGTACTTTTCATCGCTCTATCACTATCCCACGCTATCTTGTTCTGCTCTATTTGACCGGCCAGCTCCGCAGTCATCCATTTACTCATCCTCCTCTTCCTGCAATATTTTCTTAATGGTATATATGTGTTCATGGGTTCTCTGATTATTGCTCAAAAAGTATTCCATAATTCAAATGTATTCGCCCTCCCTCGACAATCCGCCCAATTCATAGATACCATATAGCACCTTAAACTGTCAAAATCTCTTCTGTGAAGTTACTTTGCCTTTAACTACTGCAACATCTTTCTTCATCTTCCAACTGACGATTTCATGATCACTTCCTGACAATGGTTCCTGTACTTTTAAGCCCTGTGATGTCATCTGATTCGTTAGTGAAGAAGGTCAAGAATATTCTCATTCTAGTTCTTTCTCTAACATGCTGTTAAAAATCTAGTTTATTAAAAAAAAAAAAAAAAAAAATCCCAATGGTGAGTTTCCCTCCCACTTATTCCATTCAGTCTGGGGCAGATTAAAGTCACCAATAATAAGACATTCTCGCTTGCTTGCCCATTCCATTTGCATGTAGGGACTGTTGTCATACTCTTCACAATCTTCCGGTCTGTAGATTACCCCCATTCATTATGCTTTTGCTTCCGACTAACTTGCACCACACAGATCCTATTCTGACAGACGTAACTTCAGACTCAGTAAAAGCTCTTTTCGCGCTCGGGCTGCTTTTGATAAGAATCATGACTCCTTCATCCCTTTATCATTCCTAAATACATTATGCATACCGTAGTGGAACTCGTCATCGCCAATATCCGCTCGACACCATGTTTCTTTAGCACTATTTTATCAGCATTAGTTGTCCTAACCAGGAGTTCAAATTTAGTCATTTTATTGACAACACTCCTGACATTACTGTAGACACAGTCAAGACTGATAATCTTCTATAGTTTACTACCCTGCACCCATTGAAGTTATTTAGGTTTGTATCTCAAACTTTATTTTCCCCCTAAATTGAAACGTTGCTACCCTCATTGGCTGTTGTGGCAACAAAAAATAATTCTTACGGTGAGCAAGCATTACTTTGACCCATAACACCCGTTTTGTTGGTGAGATCTACATGGCAGAGTGTACATGGTCTCTTAGGAGACCATGTACACTCTGCCATGTTACATTTTTTTCCCGAGAAAGGGGAAAAAATTTAACCATGCAGCCTTGCAGGCAGCATGGTTGCAGATCCTGCGGACATCTTCAGACATCTAGTGGAATCAATGCTTAGGCGAATAGCGGCTGTTATCCTTGTGATTGGTGGTTCAGCACGGTATTATGTAGGTGGTCATAATTCATTGATTACTGAGAAGTGCATTTTGTAATGATAATTTAGAAAGCGCTATCAAACTTAAACTAACGTATCTTATTCCATACCAAATTGCATGGAAAAAGACACCTTAGTCTGAAACTATTGTCTTCAGATTTTATTGACTACTTACGTGTATTATCAAGAAGAGTATGGAATTCTTCGTCAGAAGAGATTGTGCATCTGCCAAATAGCTTAATGTAGTTAATGCTGCTTATTATGATCACTTCGGGACTCGGCTAAAGTGATGACAAAAAGCGATGGGACAAGAATGCAGCTGTTCAATGTTATTTATTGATGCAGAGCGTAAATGTGTGCCAAAATATGAAACTGTCAATGTTTCTAAAAATCCATTAAAACAGATTAAGAATTAACATTAAGAAAAAGTTTAATGTAAAACACCCTCTGGCTATTGTAAAACAGTCATTTTGATAAGTGTACAGATAAAAGCACTTTCTTTCACCAAGTAACACGCTAACTACCAGGCAACATCAGTAATTAGCCACGCAACATGTCGGAATTCAAGAATAAGTCGGTGTCAAGTAATCACTTCCACTGCACATGAGGAAACCACAATAAAGCAAAAAAAAAAAAAAAAAAAAAATTGATAACTTAAAACGAAGCGCTGATTGCAATAAGCGGCTTGTTTTCTATGTATTCGTATATGCATACGATCGGGACTTCATAAAAGGATAACATTATCTGTGATTACAATAAGCTGCGTGCATTGTACTTCTGTTTCCTTATCATGGAAGTGTATATGGTTTCATATGGGAAAGTGATTGATTACATCACTGAATTCATAATATTTTTCTGCTCATATTATATGTGCCTATTTATAATGTCTGCTATAATACCTAGACACCACATAATGGGTGTCTAGGTATTATAGCAGACTCTTGGTTAATCCGAGCATAATTATTATTAACTGGCCCCCTTTAACTTGCTCTTGATTGTCTAATTTTTGTTTTACGCCGTACGGTCTCTGTTAACGAAAAATTTTTTTTTCTCCTAACGAAAAACTTAAAGAACCTGAAACTAAAAGAAAGAAATAATAAAAAAAAAAAAAAAAAAAAAATATATATATATATATATATATATAAAAACAGAGGGAGAAATGGGTGGGATGACTATTTCACATATATCACTGTGCCGCAGCTTAACTGAATTTAATTAAAACATTTCATTAATGGTCAGGTATTGAAGAAAGAATGACTTTCTAATAACCGCATTGAACAAAGTTATCGACTGATTTCCTGTTGCCACAGGAACTAATTAGCACATTGTTGTGCATTGCATTACTTGTTGAAAGAAACTAAGCTGAGTTTAACAAGTTGCATATCTCTACCATGTTCAGGGGGGGGGGGGGACTTTGGCAGCTGTAGTGCAAATCGCCATCTCAAAGACCTGCGCAAAGCAAATTACACGACTTACGTACCGCTTCACAAAGGTGACCTAATGACCTTTCATGCCGCAAGCCTCAAACATTAGAGAACATTGTGTTTCTTCGTTCATCTTGACAACTGTTTGGGAAACGGCACGTGCGAGTTGAGTCGGCTGAAAAGTTTCAGAGGGCGGGCTGGCTTACATTTTCTGAAGACACGAAAAGAAGGACACTCACGCGGAAGGTGCACTACCCCTAGTCTCTTCCGTCTCAGCGGACCTCGGTTTACTAGGCCGGAAAATTCGATGGGCGACTGACTCTAGCATGGTGGATTTGCACGTTGTTATGGCTAAACTGGGTCGATAAAGGAGGGATTTCGGCTGGAACGAGGACTCGGAGACATGGTGTCGGAACCGGCAGAAACGGTAATGAACAAACAGCAGTTTTCTACGGCTTTTGGGTAGGCAGCCCGCAGTAGTAGTAGTTGCGTGTAACGTTGTACTGTTAACAAAAGGCGGGCAATTATTTAATTATTGCAGCTCCATGGAATCAATAGTGTGCGCATTCAGTGGTGCCGCGGCGATAATTCCGCTCCGCAGTTGGCGAGGCGGCCCCGGGCGGGTTCAGCGATGGCGATGGTAACGACATTATCTCATATTTCGCTGACGGCGTGAAATGGAAGAAATCTGGTGAAAGGGGATTAGAGGCGTCCCGTCGACTTACGGAGCCGACGGATATGGTAATGAATAAACAGCAACTTTCTGCTGCTTAAAAGGGAAAACCGTTCGTTGGAAAACGTTTGAGAACACGTTTACTATCCGTACGTCAACCTGTCGACAGTGTACGAAAAGTGATGCTCTCTCGAAACTTGAGCGCTACATAAGCACTGCTCTGGAAACAGCTCAGGAAAGACTCCATGGGTAAACTATAGCAGGTCATGTTTCATGTCAGACACTTTCTTCACAAAACCTCATATTGTTATCTTCATCCTTCAGTGGGTGATATAACAAAGTGCCAACACTTATATGCTACTTGTACACGTTTGTATCCCCTAGGACGACATCCCAAACTTCTTCATCGTCTTTAAACGAATGATTCCTACTAGACTGACCAAAGTAATAGAATCGGTATTCCGAAATTGCACTTTTTTTTTTTACTGTATTTAGAATACTAATTTCTTAGCGTTCTTGTAGATCCATTTTACACATAAAATCCATTAGTTCAAACGTGCGGTTAGCAGAAGAAATTTTGGTTTCTTCAGTTTGTTATTTCCATATTTGCACGTTAGGAATTCTCTTGTGTAGACCTTTTCTACATGACTTAAAAGTTAGAGGACTTAACATGATAATCTACACGTATGCATTTACTGGTGTATGGCCATTTTTTGTTGTAGTGAAATTTTTTTTATTTTGAATAGTCCAGACGACAGCTGTAGATTTAAAGCGCCGTTTGAATCTAAAAGATATTTAGACGCCGATGTAACAGCACCATTGGATAGAATGGTCTCTATCGGCCGATATCTTAAGCATATCAGTCGTATGCATATTTATTTGTAATTATTTTACTGTGAAAGATCAAGGAGGTCAATTTTCTTGGAGACTTTTGCAGTTAAACACTAATTTGAAACCTCGACGAACAACATTTTTTTTTTTTTTTTTTTTTTTTTTTTATGCTGTTATCAACCGGCTTCCTCTCCCCATCTCGCCCCTCAAAAACTATATAATGAGAGCGAAAGTAACACATGTATATATAAGGTGACAAACTGATTCTACTGTTATATAAGGCGGGCCACTTAAACAACACATTTTTTTTAATCATTAAGTAATAAGAATCTTTTACAACTGTTACAGCGGAAGTTAAGATATAACAGCGGAACCTGTCATGACGTCATTTAACCTGGGGGAAAAAAAAAAGACGAAATATCTTACTTTATCAATATTTAACAACGAATCCGTTCTTGTTTGTGTCTTCCTGTCCATTATTCTAATTAGAAAACTTTTCAAAGTTTTACTGTCGGAAGTGAATTACTATTTCTTACATTACAAAAGATGCTGGTCACGGTTCATTCTTCATTCCTTCCAACATTAATTTTTAAAGAACCGTTACCTCTACTTCTCTCTCACTTCCTTTCTATTCTGTGTCATTTTCCATATTTCAGCAGGATCGGGCTCCAAAGTTTTTTAAATTAAAAATGTTCTTTATCATATGCATATGATAATTTTTAAGAGCAAGTAAAAGGCTTCTTTGCGTATTGTGTAAACAATAAAGTAACCAACATTGTATTTACAAATACTGATTTCACCAATTTATATTTGATTCACATCACTAAATTATATAAATAATTATATCCCGGATGCAAAATTGGTTTTAGTGGCTCTCCCGTTGTTTTAACTATGATATAAAGATTTAAGAAACGGACTGCTGTCCCCTCTGTGTTGAGACGTTAGTGTTTTGCATTCCATTGTAACCTTCCTTTGCACGACCTTGCTTGAAGTTGTACCATTTTATTATTCCATATGCATAAGCTTCAATAATTTACTAATATCTATAAAATGATTTTGTGTAGTGTTTATTATTGTTATTCGACCTCCATAATTTTGTAAAACCCTGTCTGGATGAGGGAATAGCGAATTTGTTCGTGGGAATTTTTGGGCTGATTTGCATATTTTCTTAGCTGAAAAACATGGAATAGTTCACAGGGCAAACCTTATCCGCCCCCACCTAAGATTATAGCTCAGATTAAAAAGTCCTTTATAAATTCTTCCCATTTCCGACTGGATTTAACTTAGAATTCTCCGAACGAGCAAAAAGTGGCAGAACTACTGTACTATCACGAAGAACTTTCGGTTACTTGTTACTGATCAACTCTGCAAGTTTTTAGCAATTGACACAGGGCCTTAGTAATGGACATTGAGAAACAAGTCGTTACAGGAAATTGAAACGCTAGGACTGAAAGGAGTAAATTGTATTAAAAATTCTTTCCTTTTCACATTCCTTCAAAACACTACTTCAATCATATGTGGCCTTTGAAAAAAAGTATTACCGTTTTAGGAATTGTGGTTTTCAGAATTGTCTTCAATGAATATTGGGAAGGGTACCCCATACAAAATTTCACCTTCTAGGCACTACTTCCAGCTGTAGTACCATTACAATTTACTGGGAAAGGTATACAAACTTTGTTTTGGTAATATAGATAACGTTGGCGTTTCGGTTTGCAGTGGTTATAGTCTTCAGAAACGACAGTTCATTTCTGGGGACTATAAACCCAGAAATGACACCACCATCAGCAGACAGGTTAACCTTCTCCTCTCATATTAATCACCTCGCCTCGAAGATTAAGAAGTTCACTGCAGCAGTTATCCGAATTTCCAAATCGGACTGGGGACTAAACAGGACGACTCTCTTACTATATTATACAGCAGTATTCGTACCAATAACAACATATGCTTCGGGAGTCTGGTTCCATAGAGCTGTTAATGTTAAACTCCGTTCCAAGCTCATCTCCATTCAACGGATTATGCTGCTTGCCATGCTCCGGGCCTGCAGGACAGTGTCCTCTGCTGCTCTGCAGGTCCTTGCTGGAGTCTTACCACTAGAGCTGCATGTCATCTTCAAAGGACTATGCTATCGTCTAAAGCACGGAGTTCCCGGCGAGATTCTCGGCATCTCATGCAACTTAACTGCTAACATCAAAGACGAGAAACGGAGAATCTGGAATGAACTTATCAGTGTGTGGCAATCACGATGGGATTCCAGTACTACTGGTCAAGTCACCCACTCTTTTGTTCCTGCAGTTACCTTCCCTCTCAACAAGAGCGTCCGCCAATGGTTTTCTCCTAGCCTAACAACATCGTATATACTTACTGGGCACGGCTCCATCAACTCCAAACTATTTAAATTTGCCTTGTCTGACACCAATCTCTGCTTGTGTGGTGCTGAGGAAACCTGGACGCACATTCTGTATCGCTGCAACCTGTACCACGATGACAGAAATACATTACAAGCTGCTGTCAGCAACTTCTCTGAAGGAAATGAAGTGGCGCTGACTGAAAATTCTCAATCGTTCTCAGCTCTACAACAGTTCTGCTCTGCTGTTTTCACTAAAAGAAAGCAACTCTTCTCAAGTTTATCAACATATCAACAACAAGGAACCAACCCAACACCTGCAATGTCTATAGCCTCTTGAAACTGATATCGCCTGCCATCTATTTTTTTTTTTTTTTTTTTTTTTTATTAGCTGGTACCCCAGTTTGGGCAGCTGTGGATACAGGATTAGCTAACACCCATTGGTATATAGCACTACCTTCAGTGGGTAGTGCTATATACCACTACCTTCAGTGGGTAGTGCTATATACCACTACCTTCAGTGGGTGCGGTTTTCGTTCTTCCTAGGATAGGAAAAGACTGCTGTCTAGTGGTTCCTGGGACACAAGTGATACTTCTGATTAATTACGTGATGCGATTTGCTCTGTGAACATGATACATGTTTATCACACCTATAACATTGTAGTTAACACGATTATATGTATATATCATTGTATGTATCATTATATATTGTATCATATATATATCATTGTATATATATCTATGCATGTACATAGCGGATTTGCCAGTTTCTGGCTAGGGGCCGCTTGCTGTTCTTTGTTAATAAAGATATAGAAGAACTGCACATTAAACTTGAGAAATATAAGAAAGCTGACGTAATCAAATGCCCTATTTTATAAATTCTGTTATGTTCCCTTCACTCCACGGTGTGACAGTATCCCTGCGGTATTTGTATTGTAATTTCTTACATCTCAAAAGATGTGGGTCACGGTTCATTCTTCATCCCTTTCCAATGACTGCATTAAACCGCCGTTACCGCTACTTCTCCCTCACTCTCTCTCCCCTTCCGTATTTCACCATTTTCCATATTTTCAGCAGCTGGGAGTCAAATGACTGTTGTCCATCTCTGTTTCGTTAGGCTTTGTACAAACCCCACGTTTCCAACAGACAAAGGCAACGTGTACAGAGATGAACGAGACACGGGGGTAAAATCTATGGTTAGGTGGGAAAAACACAGGAGACCAAGGAGAAGAAGCACAGCTTTCTGTGAATGCTGCAGACTCAGAACTTCCTGTCTACGTTCACTTGCTTTTTGAGTTTGACAAGGAAACACCACAGGGGGTGAGAGGTAATATACCGATCCCTAGTAACCGCCGTTTGTTTCGGAAGGAAAAGCCAATAGCCACAGACCACTTGGGGTTCTATACAGACCTTCATTGTAACTGCTGATATCTTTATTTTCTTTCTTGCCACTGTCCGAAACGGGATAAGGAATTGGGGAACAATCGAAGGGGACTGGTCGATCTTGCATTGTCAAGCAGTTTACCAACTGGATGATTTAGGTTGTCAATATCCCATTCTGTTTTTATGCGGCTTCTGCTGGCCGTAACAATAGAAGTGTGTGGCTCGCTATTGTTCTGGCTACTTGATATGCAGCATTTGCGTACTGAAGTGGTAGCTGCTCTTGCATAAGTGACTGAGTTGGTCGTAATTTCTTGTGATGATTTTTTCTTTTCCCAGAAAAAAGTCCGTCATCTTATTTTTAGTTACCTTTCGAATATTATGCCATTGCATATAACAGATTGTACACTATACTTGATGAGAGTAGTAAATAGTTGCAAAGAACACGTTTAAAAATACTGTAATTGTACAAGAACATTTTTTTTTTTTTTTTTTTTTTTTTTTGTATGCTATCATCACACACCTTAAAAAATTATGTATAATGAGTACACGAACTAACAGTTCTGCGATACCTGTGCAGTGTTTTTATCAACATCGAAACTTGGTTAGGATTCCTAGGCTTTATTTATGTAATGTATGATAAATGGGTCAAGTAGGAATTTGCGGCAGAAATGATTTCCCATATGAGCGCGTAGACAGCTGTTACTGATTAATCAATTAATGTCGCCAACATAGGCGACAACGTAAGTCACAAATTCGAATTCCCATTTAATATATTGGTGTTTAATCTTTCTCTTTGTCACACATGCACAAATATTCAATTCAATATAACATATAACTACTGGACACAAACATGAATTACCCTCACTGCTTCATACGAAAATTACTTTATCAGGCAAGTGTATATATCATATTCTGGCTTTGATAGGTTAGTTTCAATCAACCAAATTGGACTGTTTCTAATATGACGTAGCCCAGTGGTCAGGAGCGAGAGTGCATAGCACGCGTTCCTTGAGTGGACCGGGGTTCAAGCCCGTGACTACTAAATACGATAAATATTGGTATTGACGATTTATTGTAAACTCTACTGACTTGGTTGTCGTGCCGGAGTATAAACAGAAAAATTTCAGTATTCACCAAGATAATGCACAAATATCGTAAAGTAATATTACCTCCACCGTCCTGGGAAAAGTTACAGAAACGCTACTTTACATCTGGACTATCCAGAAATTCGCTGCACTCATTACATAGGAACTTTTTTGGAATATCAATATTCCATTCGATATAGAAGTTGGCGAAATGTGACATTTACCACTAAAATAAAATTACTGAACATCCTACAACTTACTCTCTAGCTGATGAAGTTGCCTTCATAACAAAAAAATACCGATTTGAAGGAATTGATTCCTACTCCACACCTTCCCCTTATGTGCTCAGAATTGCTGTTTTGTTATATTTATACAATGATGGATAATTTAGTAACCAGAATTAGCTTATTCTCGATTTATTTCTTGATTTAAATAAAATTATCTTAGCCATAGTTTCAATGTTATACTGTACCACTTTTCAACACAATCACCGAAACTGTTCAGGTACATGTACCTGCGCAACAGAAGACTGTTTATGCCCTGCGATGTAAATCACTCTTTGACTGCTGACGGAGTCAAGTCGGGCTGTTTGCTGGGTGAGCGAGTCCAATTTAAATTGCTCAAATGTGTTTTGTGGGTATTGGGGGCATTATGTGCAGGCCGCCGTAGCCGAGCGCGCGGGTGCGTAAGTAGACGTGCCTTGAGTGACCGGGGTTCAAGCCCGTGACTGCTGAATACGGTGCTGTTTCTTGTATTTTGTCTATCCTGTGAACTCCTCTGACCATGTGTTCGTCTCGGAGTATAAACAGAAAATTTATTTTTTATTTAAATCAGAAAAATCATTAACAGCAGAAAAATCTTTAATTTTTTTCAGCGATGTGCCCTGTCTGTGGCGTTTACGTTTTGTACGGGTTTCATGCCATTTTCGGCATACACTGGCATTAAATTTCAGCGGGTTTGTTGTTTTTAAATCCCAAAAAAATCGAACACGCTTCTCATCTGTTTCCGCATATTCACTGCCAGTTGCATCAACATTTTCTGACAGATGTCGAACACTCTGTTGGAAATCGATCAGTGCTGCCACTTGTTTCCTGCCTAATAGGAAGCATTTCTCACCTTTTTTTGTCAGCGACACGAATCGAATCGAATCCAGATCTTTTCCATATGGTGTCAGAACATCGTTGCTATCCACTTCTTTACCCGCTAGGTGGAAAAAAAAAAAAAAAAAAGATCAAGAATGTTAAATGAGAAGTGTCTGGTATTCTAGTTGGCAACTTGTGTAATATCATTAACGATAGTAAAAAGTCTAAACATCCTTACGATCTCAGTACAGATGGAAGTCATCTGGGGTCTATGAACATTAAAATCGCGAAGAAACACGGCTTTAATGTTATAGAAGTTTGAAAAGAGTTGAAATTCGAGGAAGCAGAGTCAAACAGAGCCAAACATTCCGAGCGATTTGTGGAATTGGAAGAGCGATAGAAAACAGAAAATGAATTTGAATGAATGGGATAATGAGAGGTTGAACCAAAGGAATTAAAAAGGGGAGTTGGTTATCTCTTTTGATAATTTTGCAGATATTCACCAA
The DNA here is from genome assembly GCF_048544385.1 of Mastigoproctus giganteus. Lineage (NCBI taxonomy): Eukaryota > Metazoa > Arthropoda > Arachnida > Uropygi > Thelyphonidae > Mastigoproctus > Mastigoproctus giganteus. Next base: position 127,947,114 of record NC_143576.1, on the reverse strand, counting down.
ACCACACGACACCCAGGTAGCACAGTGGATGTAATCATCGCCCTCCCACACCGGATGGAAAAAGCTTGAGTGGGCTCGATTTCTCCATTGACTGGGTCTTGGTGGAATTTCTCCGCATGCTGTTCACTAATATCGGTCAGATTTAGTCTAAGCAAATCGAGCAGTGCAAGTAATGGAATTTAATTGACATTCTGAATCCAATTTTTCCGTAATTTTCTATCAACTTTACAAGTAGTTCTCTGTAATTTTCACTCTTCATATTACTAAGAAAGTCATTCACAGGGAATATACTAAGCGAAACGACTACCAGGTATTTCGCTCACATCTGTTATTTTGTCTTCCTGTTGTTGTTGTGAAGCCAATGTCTGCTAAACTTTTAGGCACATTAAAATGTGCCACCTTTCACTATTGCATCAGGCAATTTATTTTGGAAACATTGTATATACTTGAAGGCATCTTCTTGTGTATCGAGTGCGTTAACAAATACTTTGACCAGGCCCAGCTTTGATGGGAAGTAATGGAAGTAAGTCTTTGCTTTTTGAAAACAAGGGATTGTTCTCTACATTGTGTGTACGTGTAACGTATTTAGTCTAACGGCACCAGGGGTTCCCCCTCCGCATTGTGTGCATTGTTGGTATGTCACAGTACACTGTCAAGGCCAGAGATTTCAAAAGTACAGTATATGAGTTTTGTTTTGTAGTGTAGTGTCATGGTATGTTGTATCTCTGACCATTTAGCCGTTGGGCCCTTAGTTTCCGAAGATTTCAGTGGCAGCAAGGGCCTATATATATATATAATTTGCCCTCGTGCGGTTGGAAGTTTAACATTTTACTTAAATTTGGCGACATTGTGGGGACGTACTCTGTCAGCTGTAACTAGTGGGGGGGGGGCGGTTGTTGTTTGCTTTTTAGGAGCATTAGCAAGTAAGGCCATATTGCTCCGGGATATGGGGTGGTCATTCCCTGACCTTTCCGCATCCTCCGTATTTGGTTGTGACGCTAGTGGGGGGACTGAAGGCTGGGGGAACAGAGAAGAATGGGAACAATAGAAGGCATCCCCAAGAGGTTAGTGGGGCGAGCCTCACCAGGCGAAAGAGGGCGGCAGGGAGGAGAGGAGACAGGGGGAATGTCTTCTTCCCCTGCCAGAGAAGAAGGATTTAAAGGTAAACCAAGTTAGAGTACTCGATTCAGATCGCCACAGGGCGCTTGGCAGCAGAGCTGCAGATTTTCAAGTCCGGTGGTTTCAGTCCGGACTCAGCAGAGGTCCGGTCCAGTAGTGAGGTCATTCATGGGACACGGGGCCCGTCCGTGCGGTCTCCAGTCTCAGGTTGTCCCAGCAGTAGGTTTTGTGGTCATTTTCAGTGGGTCTAGTCCAGCGAGTCACGTTCAGTTTCGCCAAAGTTGATGTCTCCTATTCCTCAGCCCGAGACCCTGTTCCGGTTGTTATCTTTAGTGCGGTCAGTCCAGGCAGTGTCATATTTGGTTGTTCCTGGTAGTGTGTTGTCTCTGGTTTGATGTCTGGTTTTCACATCGGGTCCCTCTAGTTCCGCTGCGGTTAAGTTCCTTGATTCAATTGTTGGGCATGCAGAGTACGGCGTCTTGTGTATAACTCCTGCGCATATTCAGTGAAGGCTATGTATACCTCCTTGCACTCTAGGAGGTATTGCTCCTGGTCTTCGGGAGAGAATCGTATTCTTTTTATCAATTGGCAACGGACGTCATCATATTGGAGACAGAAACATAAGGTGCTGCCAGATTTCTTGTTCGCCGCAGATGCAGCTAGGATCGTCAGATAATCCAAGTGCAGTCAGTTTGGCTTTGAAGGTTAAGAGGTAGGTCACAAATAGACCCGATGAGTACCAGGTCGGCAACTTTGGCTCTTCTTTGAAAATTCTTTGCTGACCCGAATAGTTGTGTTGTCTATCTTTATCTGGGGTGATCTGGGGTGGCCTGCGTATGTCCAGCGCTGCTCTCTTGAGGAGTATGAAGTTTGTCTTGGTGGGTGAGATTTTGAGTAAGTGTAGTCTAGCCCAGTCCTGGAGAATTTGTAAGGAGCGATTCGCTTGGGTTTCCAGGTGTACTCGGGAGTTGGCGATAATTGTCAAGACAAGGTCGTCCGCAAAGGCCTGAAAACTGACCTGCCATATGTCCATGTTTAGGAAATCATCCATCAGCAGGTTCCACATCGTTGGTCCCAGCACAGAGCTCTGCGGTAGCCTCTGAAAAGTTCTCTTGATTGCCTTGTAAGGGGTATTGACCATGATGGTTCTAACGGTAAGGTGACTCCTGATCACGTTATAGAAGTTACCAGGCGCTCCGGCCCAGGGCGCTCGGCCACCGTAAGGTGTCGAACGCCTCCCCGGCAAAGTCGACAGATATAGAAAGTAGATATTTTCTATTTGTTTCGTATGCTTGTGTAACTAGGTTTTGGAGGGCATCAACAGTGGATCGATCCTGCCTGAAACCATATTGGTTGGGTGAGGGTAGGTTCGCTAGTTGATAGTAGTGTTGGATTCTTGTAAGTAGTAGTCTTTAGAAGAGTTTTTACTGCAGATGGTAAGTAAGGTAATTGGCCTGTATGAAGATGGCTGTTCTGGTGGTTTGTTTGGATTTTTCATTATTAGTTTAATATTTGCTGTCTCCCAGTCTTCTGGAAAAGATCCAGTTAACATACACATGTTGAAGAGTTTTAGCTGTAGGTCAGGGTCGATTTTTTCACTAACCTCTTAGATGATTTCCGGCTCCACCAGGTCAGGACTCTGGCATTTTTTTGCAGTTATGTGAGAGGCAGCTTGGATGAGTTCCTCTTTGGTAAATCGTGGTTCAACGTTGTCCGTTCGATAGTTGTCATTTTCTCTACAGTTTTGGATTTGCTCCACGGTTTGTGTGTCCACGTGAGGGTGGAAAATAACGTCTAGAATGTTATTTATTAATGCCTCCCAGGAACAAGTTGCGGTTCCCTGCCACGTAACTGTGGATGTCACTACCTCGCCCCTGGGAAGTTTATTCGTGGTGACTTTGTAACGATCCCCAGGGGTCGGCATTCCTGGTGTTGGTCACAAACCGTTTCCATGATTCTTTTTTATTCTTGCGTATAAGAGCGGTGTATGCATTTCGTGCCTCTCTGTATAGTTCTCTCAGTGCATCAACCTCCTGTGCAGTCCAAGTTCGTCTAGCTCTTTGAAAGTTTTTGCTTCTATTCTGGACTTCTTTGCGGAGTCGTTGCAGTTCAAGGTTCCACCACGGGACTGGTGCTGGTCGTTTCCTTTCAATTGCTGTGTTGGCAGCGTCTGTGATAGTCCTTTGTAGTTTGTCGGGGTTCCTGGCGTTATTCAGTTCAAGCATTCTTTTATTTTTGTTGGCTGTTAGAGTTTCCGTGAATAGTTCCCAGTTGGCGGTTTGTAGTGCATAGCGATGCAGCATTCTTCTTACAGTTGGCTGCCGGTAGAGATTCGTGTTTTAGTTGGAAGATTAGGACCCTGTGGTCGGATGTGGTCCCAGGCATCCCGAACCGTCCAATCAGTGATGTTGAGGGTGGCGTGGGAGACATCAATAGTTGTCTCCCATCTGAGGTTGCAGAATGTTGGTAGCTGATTTGGTCTGTTTAAGTGATCGATGCGCTCGCTATAAACTCCTCCAGATGCTACCCGTTTCTAGTACCCTGCCTCTCAGGAGTATGGCCGTGCCAGGCAGGGGACCTGCAGTTGGAGTCGGCTCCGACGATGATTTTTTTTCTCCTTGAAACGTGTTTGCTATGTAATCCGGATTCCTGGTGGCCGTGGTGATGTCCGCGCCAGGCCTGCAATATAATGAAACGATGTAGAAGGCACCAAGTGCGGTGATGACTTGGGCCCAGGCTGTGCATAGGTGAAGGATTTTTGTGGCCGTTATATTCGGATTTCGTATAAGCATAGCAGCCCATGTATTATTTTGTAGGTTAGGGGGTATCCCTTAACCTACAAAATAATACATGGGCTGAGTGAGTGAGTGTAGGGTTCCTGTAAGATGATAACATCTACATTCTCTTCGTCAGCTTTCAGCCTAACTTGGTCGGTCACTGCTCTTGCCCTTTTCTCGTTTAGTTGTAAAAATTTGATAATTGTAGTATCATATTTCTTAATGTGTACTACCATAGTCAATCCTGGATTGGTTCCAACTTTGGGCTTTAATATAAATAGGGCATCTGCTGTCTTAATTGAATGTGCTTCATCCAGTTTCTGACCTTTACAGTTCGCGCATGTTGGTTCTTCATTTTTAGTGGGACAGCCTTTATAATCATGGCCATTTTCGGCACGGTGACCGCAGGTCTGCACAGCATGGCCACAGTGTGTGCGCCTGCGCCAAGCTCTACTCAATCTTGCAGACCATTCTCTTCTCCTGTAGAGCTTATCTACTGCCTTTCTGTCTCAAAAGGCAGAGAAAGAAAGGGAACTTAGTGAAACCATCCTGCAAACCCATAACAAACCCTAGCATCTTGTTCCATTTATACTGGTCGTACTTGATGTTCTCTAACATATGCCTCGCGTTTCTATACTCTTCTTTAATATGAATAGAAATCTACGGGTATGTATTCCGACGCCTATCTTCTGGATTGTGACTGATACAATTTCTTTATAAATACCAATCAAATCAAAACGATAGCACAGGAATTCTTTAGCAGTGTAAAACCGTTCATGAGTGACATATCTTTTTGTGCATGTCGAAGTTTTGCAGTCGGGATCCAGTAGATTGAGCTCTTAAACTAGATGTCAGGAGTTTCTCATTCGATTGTAGACCCAAGACCCTCATTAAATCATCCACTTCTTGCTGATTAGGAAAACGTGTCAGTTTATTTGAACTGGCTTTTTAAGTGTAATCCCATTTATCCTGTTCATCAGATTCATCATTCAATTCTGAAGACTTCTCTGGAAGATGGATTGGGAATTGGCAAGCCTTCATTGTGCTGAACCGGATCAATGACACGGTTGAGTTGCAGAGATAAACTGAAGCTTTTCGATCCGCAGACTTTTTAAACTTTGATATGATGCTTTATACGCTCTTTCCATATGCGAGGTATAGCAAGTCATACACTTACGACTACCACGAAACCATCCCTCTATTGTTGATTGTAACTACCACAACAGAAATGAGAGACCTGCAACATGTCTTTATCACCTATAGGCATTTCAAAATGGATTTCATAGTGTTGGCGATGAGATGCTTCACTTGCAAAAAAAAAAAAAAAATCAAAGACAATTGCAGAGTACTATGAATTTGTTAGATATTTATAAATAGCAGAAAAATTAATTTTCGGCAAAATATTAACACTAGAGAAAAATCAATGATACAATCGCAGCACAGAATATACATATAAGAAACACTTAAACATAAACAATTTTTTTTATTACATATTATTTACGGTTCAGTGAAGATTACGGCAGAGAATATGAATTATGATGGAATGAAAATTTTACATATACCATACATGTAGTAGAGTGGAACATGATTCAAGTTTATTTTACTGCCAAATACGGTTCATAAATTGTGTATTCATTGTCAAAATAATTATAAACTCTGACTTTCTAGTCGTGCCGGAGTATAAACAAGAACTTCTACATCTTTATTATGTCTCCGAAATAAAATTATGCAGTTGTTTAGAGGGTATTTTTAAATAATATTTTGTGATTTCTTCAACAGTTGTTTTTGTGTCACGAAGATATATTTTTCTGTGGTTGCACATGGTACTTGAAAAGGTTTTCAGCAAATATATCATAAATCTTGAGGAAATAGTATTGGTATTAGCCATATAGTGCAAGGAAGCCACAGGCTTTTGTTGCAGTGGCTGAAAAAAAAAAAAAAAAAAAAAAAGATAAGAAATACAAATTATGCGTTTCCCTCCTCGCACGGGTAACTATCCAGTTGACCTTTTCAATTTCTTCAAACTGTCAGCCTCAACTACTTGCGAAGGCAACTTCTTTTAGCAAATAACAACCCGCTGGCTAAAATCTTACAATCTAGTTTAAACCACTTCCCTTGTAATTTGAATTTATGGCCCCTAGTTCTGGAATTCTTTATAACAGTGAGAGTTCCGCCTTCATTCATTTTACTAACCCCTCTTAGAGCTTTATAAACCTTAACCAGCTTCCCACTAAGATGCCTGCTTGCCAAGCTCTGTAGCCCACATAATCGAAGTCTTTCTTCGTATGATCTCACCATGCGAATTGCCCTTCATTTGGACCCATTCAGAGAAGATCAATGTCCTTTTTTTTTTTTTTTTTTCAGATTAAGTCTCCATACTTGGACGTAGTATTCCAATTGCGGTCTTTTCTGTTTTTCTGTTCTTTCTTTTGTAAGACCAAATGCGGTCTTACAAAAGAAAGAACAGAAAAACAATTCCCAAATCAGAGTGGGAGACACCTTCATAGACAGAGCTGAAGGAACAAATGAAAAAGATGCCACCGGAGCCACCCTGGACCCTACCCTCCCAGAGGGGACTGTACATGAAAAGTTAATGTTCCTAAAGGCTGCCCTGGAAACCCTGTTTAAGGAACAAACAGACAGGGTGACCATAGGCCTCAGAGCCCAGATTGTCAACCTGTGAATAAGCTCGATATGCTCCTGATAGACGTTCCTATAGAGCGAAAGAGTGATTGTAAAGCTCCAAGCATACATGGAGTGTGGGGCAAACTAAATGCCACAGCGCATCCCCACATATGCCGAGATCCTAAGGAATCCTTCCAGTAAACAAAGCACAAGTCAACCAGCAAAAAGAAATACTCTCTTACCAACATCACACCTAGTTCTTCTCAAACCAGCCACCTCCGAAGCACCACAGACAAATGAGCAGATAAAGGAAACGACAATCGCCAACCGATCCAACGACTTAAAAAATACACAAATCAAGTCCATTAGAAAAACAAGAAACATGGGAGTGATAATAGAAACTGCGACTGAGGAAAAGTCAGCCAAAATCCTCAACAACACCAAAATCCCTACATTGGGCCTGAGCACTGAACTCGAAGACAAAAACGACTGGCAATCATAATATTCGGCACTGCAAGGACACAGAACTAGAAATAATAAGAAACGAATTCCACCACACGACCCTTCAACAGAGCTTAGCAGATTAGAACCCCGCTTCCTTGGTCACACCAAAGTACCAGACCAAGTCGTGCACGGGTGAGACGACTAACTGGGTGTTAGAACTCACCCCCAGAGTGTAGCAGGTAATACACCAGCAACCACGAGTCTTTCTACACTCGGGCAGCCACCGTTTTAAAGAACATGTGGCCATCCCCAAATGCTTTAGATGTTGTCGTTTTGGCCACATGACTCCCACATGCACTCAGAGTCAGCCCACCTGTGGTCCTTGTGGACAAAAAGGCCATGGCTACAATGCATACCAGAACAAAGTGGACGAATCAACCAGTGCCAATTGTAACACACAAAATCTACAGCCCAGTCTACCTAAAAGCCAAAACAAAAATTTGGGGGGGAGGCTGAAGACTGGGGGGAAGAAATTGGAAGTAAGGGCCGATACAGTAGATGACCCCTGCAGGCAGTGAGGCATGCCTATGCTCCACCAGAGTGGGAAAATTGAGGAGGGAGGTGGAGGAGAGGCTGCCTCTCTCTCCACCTCCCCAGGACTGGAAAGAAAGATCCACTCAAGAGTGCGGATAGGTTATTCCAGTGCATATGATGTTCAGGTTAAGGGGAAGGGCCCCGGCCAAGACCTGTAGGGCAACAATGCTAGTGGTGCTGCAGGCTCTGGTAATGGTTAACAGGATAGTTCTATGGATTGGGTTGATTATGCGTCTACTTATGGCGTTTGATGCCTTGTGATACCAAACCACAGAGACGTATGTTATAGCTGGTAGGAATGTCGTTTTATAATATAAGAAGAGTATGCGACGTTTAAATCTCCAGTTACAATGGACCACACATGCTAATAGTGCAGAATACTTCCTTATCTTTGTCCTTAGATGTGAGAGATGCTGCTTGAAGGAAACATTACAATCTAATATCACCTCCAGGTACTTAAGCTGGCTTTGGAATTTAATTGTCCTGTTGTTCACCTTTATTTGAGGCAGCCTGTGCAGGTCAAGGAAGCCTTTCAGTAAGATTAAGGATGTCTTAGTCTGTAAGATTTTTAGACAGTGTAAGAGGGTCCAGTCCTGTTGTATCTTGATGGCATGGTTTGCTTTTTCCTCCAACTGTACTCTTCTGTTGGCAGCAATTTTCAAGATCAAGTCATCGGCAAAAGCTTGGGTTTGGACGTCATTAAGATCCATGGCCAGGAACTCATCCAAGACAATGTTCCACAGGAGAGGCAGCAGGTGGAACCCTGGGCCTCATACAGTATCCATACACTTTTAAATCCATACCAGTTCACTGGCTTTTCCAGTGAACTGGTATGCCTACAATGAAAGCAGTGCAGAGATGGGGAAAATCCCTGGTGCTGTTTGACACTAAATACACTTTACACCCTGGGGGTAACCCTGCACACACGCGGTTTACCCTATCATAGGGTGCCACGACACTAATATTCCTGTCAGGAAGGTAAGACTTGACAGTAAGATACAAGTTGCAGGGAATGCAGAATGGCTGGGGAGGGAGGAAACAGTCTCCCCTGAATGCTAGGAGTTTGGGAATTTAACTGAAAAGGGCTAGGGAGACCTATTCAGACCGCTGTATGGCATGCCACAGGTAGTTCCTGCATTTATGTCCATTTCGGGGTTTTTTTGTCGATTTGATCTTTGTTGGGTCCTTTGATCCATTTGTGGCCTCACTTCGGTCGGGGTTGTCTTCTTCCATGCTCATTTTGATTTCCTCTTGCTCTTTGCAGTCTTGTGGGGTGGTCGATTTTCTTCGAGTATGCAATTTATTTTTATACATTGTGGATTGCAATTTCCATTCTTCTTCGGTCAAAGACTTCTCGTGACAACCGGCTGAAAGCTGCGTAGTCATCTTCTGTTTCCAAGAGGTGGTGTTCTTGGTTTTTTGGTATGTATTGCATTTTAGTTATTAGCATGCGTCTGTGTTCCTCATAGCACTCAGTCATGCATAATATGATTCCATGTTTCAGGCTCGCTGCAGGTGCAAGTTAGCTTCTCCGTTATACCCAGCGTGTTCAATTTTGCCTTGAATGGGCCATGGCCTGTTAGTAAGCAGGTTGCATTTAATTCTGGGGTAAACCACGGGGAGGGGCTTTTGGATACGTCTTGGCAACCAGTGGTATGAATATCTTTGTCACTTTGCCTTTGTTTGATGCTGTCAGTCTGTCCTGCCACCGCTGTAGCAGGTGAGCCATGATTCTATGCTTTTCTGCTTTGTAGTTGTCGTTTGGTTCTAGGGTGGGTCCATAGATTGCAATGGGTGTTCTCTTAGACAGGTGATACATCAGGCTGCAGCAAGTCACCTCCAGGTTCCATAGGTAATGGCTGGAATGAAAATTGCTTTGTAGTGCGGGGACAGGGTTTTTTTTCTGTTTAATCCCCAGTCCTTGCATGAGACTACTGCTATTAATGCTGCACAATTCCTTAGTTTTTCCTTCAGGTGGATGATGTGAGGGGGTGAAGGATAAATTACTGTCGATTGTAATTACTAAGTATCTTATTTGTTTTTCAAGTTTAATGATTGTTCCTGCTATCCGTATTTGCAGTGGTCTGTTGATGTCAAACACTCCTTTCAGTAGAACAGAGTTCTTCTTCGTGGTTGAGATCTTCAACATGTATCGCTTTCCTCAATCATGTAACACCTGTATTGCTTGGTTTGCATGAGTCTCCAGGCCCGATCTGGAGTCCGCCTCCACCATCGGGACCAAATCGTTAGCAAAGGCCTGGCACTTTGCCCAAATCCTGAGCAAGGAAGTCATCAAAGACAATGTTCCACAGGAGCAGCCCCAGGACCGAACACTGGGGGAAGACCCTGTGGACCCATTGAGCCACTTTTTGAAAAGCTGTTACCACCTCAATTTTTCGGTCAGTTAGGTAATCCTTTATACACTTGTAGAGGTTTGTTGGGAGCGCTGCCTCCCAGAGTTGGCTGAGAATGCTCGGCCACCATAGGGTGTCGAATGTCCCAGCGAAGTCCACTGCGATGTATAGGAAGTACTTCCTGTTGCATTGAGTTGCTTTGAATATAAGGATTTGGACTGCTTCTATGGTTGATAATCCTGGTTTGAATCCATATTACTTTGGCGATTCCAGGTTTGCGGCTTTGTAGTGGCTCATAATTCTTTTATGCAACAGCCTTTCGTATAGTTTACACAGTGTAGTCAGTAAAGTTATCAGTTGATAGGAATCCGATTATTCTGGTGGCTTGTTAGGGTTCTTCAGGGTGAGTTTCAGATTTGCGGTTTTCCAGGTCGGAAGTTTCTCCGCTTGCAGGCAGCAGTTTAATAGTTTGTGCAGAATGCCAGGTATGAGTTCCACAGTCTTTTTGATCAGCTCTGGCTCCAGGAGTTCTGGTCCTGGGCATTTTCTGTTTCGCATCTGTGCCACAGCATTTTGTAGCTCCGTCATAGTGAAGAGCAGCTCCATTTGTTGCGATGTGTATGCCTTGTTTCCTTGGGATATTTCTTCCTTCATGGCGGGGGGGAAGGAGATGGGCCCATCTCTTCCCCAATTGGTCCCCCCATTGTCTAGTGAGGAATGGGCCTGCCTCACTCTCTCTCTCTCTCTGGGGTCTCCTCTTTCGCCGCCATATTTCTATATTTTCCCCCCTCCCACTCTATCTGTTTGCTAGCAAATCTATATCTGTATGTTAGCGCTATCCCCTGCCACGATAGCTCCAAATTTCCCTTTTTTTTTGGTCCTAGCCCCTGAAATCTGAGGAAATTAGGTGGCAGGACCTGCAAGAGTGACTGTCTTAAACTACTGGTGTACCTGGTCTGCCTCCATGGGGTGAAGTGCGGGCAATGTCAGGCCTCAGCAGTGGTCTGGCAGCTAAATGGCCAGAGGAAGAACGGTACACAACACTACACATAAATAATACCCATATACTTTTAAATCTCTGGCCTTTACAGTGTTCTGTATCACAAGATAATGTATACCACTTGGAGATGGGGGAAACCTCTGGTACTGTTTGACCTTAAACACACTTTACTGTAGTTTCTGGTGTTGATTACCTGGTCTTGGATGGCGAGCATTAATCCTTCAGTCTTGGGGAACATTTTATTTTGTTATTTTTTTTTTTGTTTTTAGGAGCATTAGCAACTAAGGCCGTATTGGTCTGGGGATGTGCGGTGGTCATTCCCTGACCTTTCTGCATCCTCCGTATTTGGTGGTCATGGGCTCGAACCCTGGTTTAATCAAGAAGTGTGTGCTATGCACTGCTGCTCCTGCCCACCTGACTACGGCGGTGCCTTTTTGGGGAACAGTGTCCCACTTGTGACATTTGAAGCCATTTTATCTTTGTGATGTTGATGGAGGTCATTGTAGTGTCTACCATGGAGTATCTTCTTTGCCCATCTTTCTAGCTTCGTTTGTGCCGTCTGGGTGGGCTGGGACTCCGTGCTTAGGTTGAATGGGTGTGTTGCTTGCATATCTTCCTTTCGGCATGGTAGAGTGCTGCTGTGTTTTTCTGGAAGTAATCCTTCAGGTTAGCTATTGCTGTTTTCTGTTGCTCAATTAGGTTTGTCAGGCCACTTCCTCCTTTTCGAGATATTGTCAGCCTCTGCACAGCTGACTTTGGGGTGTTGGTGGCTCTTGGTCATCATTGTCTTTCTCATAATATCCTCCAGCTTGGTGTTAGTCCAATCTATGATCCCAAAGGAGTATGTTAGCACTGGGACTGCACAAGTGTCTATGGCTTAAACTGTGTTACCTGCATTCAGCTTTGCTTTGAGCAGGCTTTTTTTTTTTTTTTTTTCCGGTCAGGCAGGCCTTGATCTCCTTGTGCTCGAACTGCTGAGCCTGAATCTCTCCCTGCCATGGCTTCGATCTCTTTACCAGTCTGCTGTTGGTAGTTTCGGCCGACAAATTTCTCCTGATTCAATCCTTGGGTCTTGCATTTGTCTAGACCAAATTCCATCCTAATATCATTACCGAAATCTCCGGTGATCTGGAGTAGTTGCCACGTAGAGCTTGATGTCATCCATGTACATCAGGTGTGAGAGGGGGTACAGGTTTTTTCTATCCACCATGCTCAACAACAGCTTGCTGTTGTTGAGCATGGTGGATATAGTGTTAATTGTAATACTGCTCCATGGGGTTTCTCCCAACTCCGCATCAAGCAATGTGATGAATACAAACACTGTGAAGGCCAGATTTATGAAGATTAGTGAGTGTTCGTGTAGTATTAGTGTGGGTTATGTTGTTCATCTGGCCACTTAGCCTAGGGCTTGTGTTTTCACATAGAAACCTCTAGTTTACCATCCAACGCCACAGTATGAACCGCTGGCGGGGGGAACGCTGAGATGGCCAAGTCTACAGGCAGGGAGAGCCCAGTTTAAAAAAATGGAGGGGACAAAGAGGTAGAAGAATAGAGGGAGGGGCAGTAGTAGAGGCGCCTGCCTGATTGAAAGTTTGGACAGCAGTGTACCCCAGGACAGGATACCTATTCTGCTCCAGGGGTGGGAATTGAAAGTAGGCAGTGGATGACCTACCAGGTGAATGGGAGAGGGTGCCACCAGGGTGGGAGGGGGTTGGAGAGTGAGGGAACAACCACCTCAAGTAGTAGGAGTGAAAGATCATACGGAAAGAGATCCCTATATTGCAGCGCCCGTTTTGTGCTCTATCCCACTCTGGCCAGCAGTCAGGCCCTACTGACCAGTGTCAGTAGCCCCCGCATAGTGTCTGCTTGGATGGGCATGGGGCCATAATTGGTCCACTTGCCCACCAGCCAATCCAGAGGGAGGGGAGTAGGAGAGTCACACAATTTGTTACACTCGTGATCGTCATTCATACTCTGCTTTCATTCTGAGTTTATATTTTTTTTCTCCTACATTTTATGTTATGTAAAGCACGGTTGATCGCGGGTTGAGTGCTAGACAGAACCACAGTGAGCTTGGGGCATCTCCCTGAAAGATTCCTCTTCTGGTGGGATCGATCTGGTTGTGATCTTCGAGACCCTGATGGTGGTATTACAATTCGCCACAGTTGTTATTATTACTGCAACTACCTTATCTCTTTATTACATTTTTTTTCTACTTCGTGTCGTGACACGTACTGGTACCAAGTGCATGGCTAGTTGGTTGTGTCCGGTTACTATTATTATTATTTTTTACGCTATATTTTATTAACGAACATCCCGTTTCTAGTTTTTTTTTTTTTTTTTCTAATTTCGATTCTTGCATGTATGAGTAATTATACTTCATAATAAAGAGAAAAACAATAGACAGCTCTAGGCTATCATAGCCGATCGCACCCCCAGGGCCTCACATCTGGTGAGTATGGGCTTGGCATACCCAGGGTCCTGAGCTGGATATCATCATTCTTCTCTTTCTTGGTGATTCCTTTCTACTTCTCTCTCTCTCTCTCTCTCTCTCTCTCTCTTAAGTTGGTAATTTTTTTTTTGGCTGGTGCAGCATAAGCCTCAGGCTTCCTTGCACCATATGGGTCGCCTCCGTAGCCAGATGGGCAGGAGCAGCAGTGCGTAGCACACGCTTCTGGATTAGACCGGGGTTCGAGCCCGTGCCCACCAAATACGGAGGATGCGGAAAGGTCAGGGAATGACTACCGCATATCCCCGGAGCAATATGGTCTTAGTTGCTAATGCTCCTAAAAACCAAATAACTAACAAACAAACAAACAGCACCATATGGCTAATAATAATATAGAAATACACCTGCTTTGGGTCACTGGGGTGGAAGCCTGCGTAACTACTAAATATGGTAATATTCCTGCATCTTTCTGTCTTGTGAACTCTTCTGACCTTATGTGATCGCCTCAAAGTATAAACAGAAAATATATTTATTTTTTTCGTCTCCACTTCATAATAACGCAATGGAAGAGGGAGCGAAACGGGTGACCTTTAACCACCTACTGTTTTATCTCTACTATAATAGTAATTACAGCATGTTACTGGAGATCTGGGATGTATGAAAATCTAAGCTTGGCGTCCTGTTCGGTCGCATACTCCAAGAAGCCGTTCCAAGAGCTTCTTACTCTAAATCCAGAAATATCACAGTCACAATCTGTTGATTTTGCTTATTCTGTGGGATTCCACTTGTTGGAATCCCACAGAATAAGTGTAATTTAGATAGTTTCTGGAGCTCCTCCACGTGGCTAGGGACGTGAGTCGGGACGCAGTAGCTTGCTTCCTGGCTGCTAAGACTCCAGGGCCGCCAACAACACACACACACACACACACACACACACACACACACACACACACACACACACACACACACACACACACACACTTGCCGGCTATAAATAACCTACAGATGCTACAACGGTATATAGGGGTAACCCTGGAGGCCGCAATCAATACAAGAATACCTTGTCCCTTTGCTTATTCTGTGAGAACGAAAATAATTACTGCATTATTAATAACCTTTTATGCAAGGAATTCCATGAATTAGGTATATTGGTATTAGTGCATGTATCTGTATTACTATTAGAATGGCCAAAACAAAAAAAAAAAAATGTTTTGTAACATGTTGCCCAAAGGATCACTTCACAAGATCCACATACTTTGGTTCTTGTCTTCGCAATGTCCGTCCGCATTGCAGCAACTTGAATCCCAGTGGACAGATTTTAATTAAATTTCAGTTTAATCATTTTTAAAAGATTTGTCAACCCACTGCAAATTTCAGTTCGGATCCAATAGAAATCCGGCAATTGTTATTTATTTATTTATTTTTCCTTCCTCCTGTAATAACTCTACCTCCATTGGACGTATTTTTAGGAAATTACATATTAGGACCTTTTTAGAAAGATTTGTAGGGCCATCTCAAATTTCATTAAAATCAGACCAGGAAATCCGGCAATCATTATTATTTATTTTTTATACATATGCCATCCATATACCGTATATTGTGGCAGAAGCTCTAGATGTTATGTTTGTTGCTGTATGCTGATTGGAGAAACCTGTGGAAAATTTGTCAGATACGCAGAAATGAACTTTTCTTGATTTGCGTATAAAGGTCGTTTCTTTTGTTATAAATCATGAATTATTGCTATTTGAAAACGCGCCTGAAATGTAACACATTGCTTACATTAACCAACTTGTTTTATTTATCTCCTCAGGAATTCTCATAGCCTATATCAATCTTATTCCAAGAGGATGAATTGGAGGGGAAAAACCTCCTCCTATCAGGGTAATATAGAATTTTCTCCTCCTCACGTGCATTGTAAATTTGGTTGGGTTAGACTTGTAAATACTGTATACCAGTTCTAAATGGGTGGAGTTTGTAATCTGAGAGAAGGCTGTCTTAAAAACAAGATGGACCTCCAGATCCTCCTTATAAGTATTGTAAATTTGGTTTGGGCACGAGGACCACCTTAATTTGATTTGGGTATACTTTAAGCGCAAGTTATTAGGGAGAGAGGTCACATATCTACTGAGGATACTTATACAGAGAACATACGAAAGACACGTATACAGGTCATTGCGGTTTAATAAGTTCTTTCATTTTTGGAAGTTAGGCTAAAATCCTGAACTGGAGAGATCAGAAAATGAATTAAAGCATGGCCAGTGACCTATTCGAAATAATCGCTTATACATTTTTAACATTTTTAAACCGTGAAGCATATTTTGCTAAATGTAATCTTGTTGCCGTCACTCGCAACTTAAGAATATTGACTATAATTAATGAGTTTATTGACTTATCGCCGACAGGTGGCAGCCGACTGGATGACTGCCCAGCATTATGGAGCCAGAGGAAGCCGCCTACATACAGTAATACCACAACAAGAATGAACTGAAGGTCACTACCGGACACAATCTGTTTTTTAAGTACATATAAGGATTCTTGGTCTGATATAACTGATAAATACTTCTACTTAACATTAACATACTGTAGCCTGTAGTATGATTAACCTGGCAATTACTTTCTTTTCCAGCTTAGTATATATATTTTTTAATTATGGGGTTGTATTTTTAATCGGGTACACTTTTTTTTTTTTTTTTTTTTTTTTTTATATCTCATGTTATTCTCATCAACATTACTCAGTTATCAGTAAATTAACTTTTGCTATCAAACCCTGGAATTATTAATCATTTAATTTAATCTTATTTGCATTGTTAATTCCCATGTCATGCATCGGAATCAGATATGGACAGAACTCTGTGTCAAATTAGGAAGTTATAATCGCTTAGAATTAAAAGTAGAACAATTTCACCCAGACTCCCTGCTTAGGAAGTTTGTAAACACTTAATGTGCGTATTTTGTTCGCCGTGTCTATCCCGCTTCATGTAACGACTTAACTCAGTGGACGAATTTTCATGAAACTTTATATTTGTACCTTTTTTATAAAAAAAAAAAAAAAAAAAAAAATGACCAGCATCCCACATTTAATCGAAATCCAGTTTTATACGTATCTCGATTTATGTATATATGAACAGAAGTAAATAAATGAAAGTTTATTTTGGATATTCGAGCATTACTCGATAAAGAAAATTCAGATCATCACTAAAATTTTCAGGGCATGTTCTGTTAGTCTCTGGGAAGGTTTTAGGCCCAGTTCAGATTCAATAGCGCCCCCCCCCCCCGAGGCTCTTCCTTGCAGAAACATTGCTATAGGTTTGGAACTGCAGCTCTGTTCCTTTTCAGAATTTTAGGACTTAATTAGAATATTCTTAGGGGGAAATTGTATGAAATTTAATTTCTGTAGGTTAATCCACTTTCCCTACAAAATCGTTTTCTCTCCTTAAGAAGTCCTGCTACAAAAAACAAATCCATCTCAGAAATATCCATCATGTATCACGTAGTGAAATTTTGGTAAACACCTCTAGGTGTGTTATAGAAGTTTTTAACACTTGAGGTTGGCTACGTTATTCGATAATTGAATGCGTCTGAAATGTAATGCAATGCGTTCATTGCCTGATTTGTTGCCTGATTTAAAGTAAGATTATAATTTGGTTATCAAAGAACTTCTCCCATAAATTCGATACAAAAAAAAAGCCAAAAATCATTTTATAGGGTATTTGATAAGGCAATACTTATTTTTAAATTATCGTAACTTCTTTATGTTTTAATCTATTTTAATTTTTTTAAATAAAACTAAATGGAACTAGGCATAATATTTTAAGAGTTTAAGATTCTATATAATATTGGTGTAGATACACCATAGACAACCCTTAAAAGAAAAACTACGGTAGTAGTGTGTGTGTGGAAGGCATCATTTCATATTGTGCTTATCCTTCACAATGAGTTGCTCATGTATTGCACTACCTCGAATAACTAACGCTTCACTAATAGAGGAGACTATTGTTACTTATTCTCGGTAGGCACCACCACCACCCAGACGGCACCGTTATATAGATATAGAATTCTGCAACTCCTCTTAAAATATTATGCCTAGTTGCATTTAGTTTAATTTAAATATTATCACATAAACCTTTTGGCTTCTCTCATATTGTGCGATTAGCTTCACAATTGGGTTGTCATGTTTGCTATACCAGGGTATCTGCCCACCCACCGATGAAAAGCTAACTAGCTTTTAAACGGTGTCAACTGGGGGAGCCTGATATTTACGTAGTTTCCGACAATAGGTAACAACAGTCTTCTCAACTGGGGAAGCGTTGCCAATTCGAGGAGTTTGAGTGGTGTGTGTATGAATGAGGAGTAACTGTCTCTTTCCTCTTTCGACGGCATTTATTCTTCTTCTCCTACTATCACTTTCCTACACCTTTTTGCATTTTTTTTAGCATTAGTAGAGGCATATGATGCAAGAAAGCAAGCTTATGCAGCATCAGCCAAAAAAAAAAAAAAAAAAAAAAAAAGCAAGAAAGCCTATGGCTTATGCTGCACCAGCCAACAAAAATATAAATAAATAACTAAATAATAATAATTAATAAAAAAAAAAAAAAAAAAGGAAATTAAACCTATCATCCTATGCGCTTCCCTTACCCGAAAGTACTATCCAGATGACGTTTGAATTTCCCCAAACTGTCGGCCTCTACCACCCATGAAGGCAACTTATTCCAGTAATTTATAACTCGCTGGCTAAAATAAAACTTCCTGCAGTCTAATCTAAACATTTCCCCCCCGTAACTTGAATTTATGTCCCCTAGTTCTAGCATCATTTATAATCTTGAAAATTTCGTCCTCATTCATTTTACTGATGCCTCTCAGAGCCTTAAACACCTCAATCAAATCTCCTCTAAGGTGTCTAGTTTCCAAACTCTGCAACCCACATATTCGAAGTCTTTCTTCATAAGGACGCCCTTTTGCCGATCTCACCAGGCGAGTTACCCGTCTTTGCACCCTTTCAAGAAGCTCGATGTCTTTCTTTAGGTGCTGTCTCCATACTTGAACACAGTATTCCAAGTGTGGTCTAACATAAGCCTTATATAATGGGATTATCACGTCCCTATCTCTACTTGCAAAACGTTCGATAGGACACCATGGGCCTTCCTTGCAACCTGTTTACAATGCTCAGAGAATTTCATGTCTGACCGTATCGTAACACCCAAGCCCCTTTCCTCCAGTACTGGGTTTAGTTGAACTCCACCAAGTGAATAAATTTTTTTGGAATTACTGTTTCCCAGGTGTAATACCTTACACTTTGTTGGATTAAAGCATAGCTGCCATTTTTCTGACCATTCCTGAAGTCTATCTAGGTCTCTCTGAAGAAGCTCAGCTTGACGGTGATCATTAACTACTCTACCAATTTTAACATCATCTGCAAATTTAGACATTACGCCCTCTATTCCTTCATCAATGTCGTTTATGAAAATTAAAAACAACAGTGGCCCTAATACTGATCCTTGGGGAACCCCACTTCTTACATCAACCCAATCTGAGGAATAGCCATTTATCACAACCCTCTGCCTCCTGCCCTGAAGCCATCCTTCTATCCATCTAAGGATTTTCCCAGTGATTCCAACCTGTTCCAGCTTATAAAGCAACCGCTCATGTGGGACCGAGTCAAAAGCTTTGCTGAAATCTAAATAAACAATGTCGAAATTATTCCCTAAATCCAGCTCGTGAGTGACTCTTTCGAAATAGCGAATCAGATTTGTTAAACATGATTTTCCCTTTACAAAGCCATGCTGAGTATCCTTGAGAATTTCAATTCGATCCAAATGATCCTGAATTCCACCCTTGATCATTGCCTCCATAATTTTCCCTACTACTGAAGTCAGACTGACAGGTCGATAATTTCCAACTTCACTTTTAGAGCCACCCTTATGTATGGGAGATACATTTGCACTTTTCCAATCCAAGGGAATCTCCCCAGAGTCTAGTGATGCTCGCATTATTTAGGCTATCAACTTCCACAACAAAGGATGGAAGTCTGTTTCACCAACCAACTACCCGCTGGTTAAAGGCAAACTTCCGCACATCTACCCTACATCTGTCTTTCCTCAATTTGAAGTTATGCCCTCTCAGGTGATTATTTTGAGCAAGAGGAAGAATCCCATCAGCATTGAGCATGCTGAAACCATTCAACACTTTATACACCTCAATCAGATCACCTCGCAGGTGCCTAGTCTCCAGTCACTGTAATTTGCAAAACTTAAGCCTTTCTTCGTAAGAGCAACCCTTTGTTCCATTCATTAATCTTGTTGCCCTTCTCTGTACTCGTTCCAACAGCTCTACATCCTTTTTAAAATAAGGCCTCCAGACCTGGAGGCCTTATTTTAAAGTACTCAAGGTGTGGCCTGACAATTGCCTTATACAAGGGGATAACACCTCCTTATCCTTGCTAGAAAAATTTCAGTATATCATTGACAAGACACTATGAGCTACTCTTGCAGACCGTCTGCACTGCTCAGAAAACTTCATATCTGCCTGCACAATTACCACCAGGTCCTTTCCGTTCTCTACCACTGTCAGTGTAATACCACAGAGTTGATACGTTACTCTGGGGTTACTGCTTCCCATATGTAGTACTTTACAATTGTCAATGTTAAACTTCATTTGCCACCTCTCAGCCCATCTGCTCAACTTTTTTAGATCCTGTTGCAGCAGCGTACTGTCATTAGTGTCCTGAACAACCCTGCTAACCTTTCTGCAAACTTGGACATTAAGCTTGATATACCATCATCAATATCATTTATAAATACAGAAAACAACAATGGACCCAACACTGAACCCTGAGGGACTCCACTAATAACATTAGTCCACGATGAGCAGTGTCCATTGATTACCACTCTCTGTCTTCTCCCACTCAATCATTCCTTTATCCATAGCAGCAATTTGCCTTCAGTGCCACACCGCTCCAATTTGTTCAGCAGTCTTCCATGTGCAACAGTATCAAAAGCCTTTCTAAGATCCAAATATATGATATCAAAGTTATTCCCTGCATCCATTTCCTTTGCGACCACATCATAGTATCCAGTCAACTTGGTCATGAAAGACTTTCCCTTTACAAAACCATGCTGTGTCCGAGCTATAACTGAAGTCTTGTCTAAATGATCCTGCAGTGCTTCTTTAACCAGTGCCTCCATTAATTTTCCTGGAACAGAAGTTAAACTAACAGGTGTGTAATTACCTATGTCTCCCTTTGATCCCCCTTTGTGAATTGGGGTCATTTGCACATCTCCAGTCCATGGGTACCTCCCCTGAGTCTAAAGTAGCTCTCATAATTATGGCTAAGGGTTTGCTTACTTCCTTTGTTGCCTCCTTTAATATAACTGGATAGAACCCATCCACCCCGGGTGCCTGTTTTTATGTTTATCTTGAACAATTTCTCCTCCACTTTCCTCTCAGTTATTACAAAATCATCTAGCTCGCTGCCAGAGTTTAATTCACCTCTGGCATTCCCCTCCCTGAATAACTCCTCATGTGTGAATGTAGATGCAAAATACTCATTTAGTTTGTTAGATACCTGAGCAGGATCATCAACAGTTGAATAATAGTATCGGTGTAAATACACCATAGTTAACCCATAAATTTCAACTACGTAAGTAGGGTAGAAGGCATCGTTTTAATTGTATCTCATATTGTGGTTGCCTTTAACGAGATAGCGGTATTGCACCACTTCAAATAAATAACGCTTCTCTAGTAGAGAAGACCACTGTTATTTATTTTCAGGGGGATACCTCCACCCGGACGATCGTTTCGAAGCATTAGTGGGCATTTATGGATTAACTATGGTGTATTTACACCGATACTATTTAGTTAATTACCAAAACCCATAAGAATTATGCCTTGTGCATTTCATTTTCAAATTACACCGATATTATATAGATATCGAATCGATTTTAATGAAATCAGTGTTAACTGATTCATAAGTTATTGAGGTTTTTGACACTACATTTTAAAATTCCACATGTGCCCCAGTATTTTTGACACATTTCCTTAAACGAACTGGTAGGTTCGTTACTGCTGATTAAAAAAGTTAATTATAATATCTGTGAGAACATTAGTGAGTTGTTTTATAGTTCGTCCAAGTTGTGTGGTTTATTACGGTAATGAAATCAGTGTTTCACAACCTCTTCCTTGGCCAACTCCTATACAAAAAATCACAAAGCCCAGATCCGCGCTCTGGGCAAGGCCATTCACGCATATCACGACTGTCAATCCATCGCCTTAGGAAATGTTTATTCAGCCACGTATGGATATCATTTGCAAAATGGGGGGGGGGCTTCATTTTGCATAAAATTAAAGAGTTTCGATGCTATCTCACTTTGAAATAACTGGCCACAACCTTTGCGACATTTTTAGGTATCTTTTGGTATTCATTATATCTCGCAGAATGAAACGTCCAACGATTGTGGATGAGGTGAATGAAACATCCAACGATTGCGGCGTATACACACAGACCGTTACCTTTTGGGTTATTCTGAGCCTTTTCATCACGCATATCCCGATTTTCTGTTTTCCAATAATGATGTGGATTAACGAAGCCTACAACGTGAAACACGGCCTCGTCACTCCAAACAATGTTATCAAACAGCCCTGGCGATTCTTCGTTCCACCCAATATAATTTCTAAAATTTTTCCATCCTTCTGTCGCAGTCACCAGGAAACAATTCCTGAACTTATGTAGCTTCCTTGGCTTGAAAGACAGTTCCCGTTATGCAGTTGCGACCACCTGAAAATGGTCGCAACCAGTGCTGTAGTGGTAAAATTAGCAGAAGGTATACTTTGTTGATTGTTACGAAAAGCAGAGCGTATACTGTGCATATCAGGCTTATCAATCGAATTCCAGAGGGCATACGGCGTATACTTGTGTGTGTGTGTGTGTGTGTGTGTGTGTGTGTATATATATATATATATATATATATATATATATATATATGAATCATATTCTAATAAATTTTATTTTTTAACTTTCAGTAAATATTTTAATAATACTTGTTTTTTCAAGTCTTTCAAAAACCAGAAGGTATACTGGGGACTGCCTCCCCATCTCTAAATCTTCCAGTTTTCGTTCATCTAATACTGATATCACTTCTAATGATAGTTCTAAAAGATGTGTAGTCAGTCGCATTGATGATCTGAAGCTTGTCTTTAATGAACTTAATTCTGTCAGAGAACGTTGTGAGGCTATAAATGCTGCATCCAGCAAACATTTTCTAAGCTCGCAAGATCAACTAACAAAAACGTCATCTGAAATGCTATTCTTACAGCGTAGTAATTCTTTGTTATCTAGCCTTCTCGAATGGCAAATTGCTGTAACAAGTAATCTCTTCGGTTCAATGAATAGTCTACTACTACAAAAAGTAGAAAACCTATTCCAAATGCACAGTAAGAATTCTACTTATGATGCTGCGACTTACCCACAACTTAATTGCCAGTTCTACTGTAACTGAAGACTGTACATCTGTCATTTCATCTCATGTTTGTATCTGCTGTTCTGACAATGTTTTTACTGAAGTCCAGTGCACACTCTGTAAGACTATATATGTCAGCGTGCCTCAACTTTCTGCCTGAGGATGTTCGTACACACCAGAACCCTGGATCTCGCATTTGCCTTAAGTGCTACTTTACTTCTCCGTCTACCGTTGTCCCTTTGAGTGTGTCCCATTCAGCACCAATCTCTAATCAATTATCGTCTCATATTCAATCCGTATCAAGTTCTAATGGGCCTCAATTGTCTCACCCGAACTTAACAGAATTGAGTATCTCTGCAAAATTCTTCTTTCCAGGGCTCCCAGTAATGAACCAGCAACCAATCCTGAAATTATGCAAGCTTCGGTCTCATCCTCTTCCTGTATGAACTGTCACCCTTCAGTTCTTCTATGCTACAGTCTAACATTGTGGCCCACTGGGAACTCCCAAGGCCTTTCTCCACTTCATGGCGTACAATGTAGTGTTCTAAGCTTGTTCTTCAAATCCTTCAACTGTTAGACTACTGAAGTTCCTAAGCCTCACCCAACAAATACTATCAATCAATCTTCCATTGCTGATGTTTCTGTTGTGAAAGAGTTCATCCAGAATGATCACACAGAACCTATTCCAGTTCCTCCTGTCTTACATCCTAAGCAGGTTTCCTTCAGTGATTCTCATCAATCAGCTGAATCTTTAAGTCCTGTTACGTCATTATCATTGCATTTGGTTGGTAGAGCTACTTCCAATCAAGTTGCTCACCTGTCTTTGGATGCTGCACAGTTACCTAGTCCTCTGTCTGACAATGTCAAGTTCTCCACTACGCCTTCAAATATATTTCTCGATTCTACTTGCTCTTCTGGAGTACCCATCCCGAATAATATGAATGACTCTATAAAAGCACCTCAGCGCGTCGCTTTGACAGGTCAGTTCTTGGCCCCAGCCTGCGAACAGTCTTCGCCCCACCAATTATAATCAGCTTCTATCTAATAAAGAGTCACCAATATCAACTGACGTGTCTCGTTCTTCATCTAACGGAAGTAGAGTGCTCCCATTTGCCTTCGGAACTAATAAGAGCTCAAGATTTCTAGCTGTTCCTTGCCAGGTTCGGTCTTTCGTCAGTTAGCTTGCTCCTTCCACGGATCCTTCAGATATTGAGGATGTTCTTAACATTGAGTTAGTTCTTCATACCTCTGTGAGGAAGTTATCCACCCGTTATCCAGACTATGCGTCGTTTCTAATCTTAAGTAATTCATCTGAGCAAGCACGTATATTAGATACTGATATATGGCCAGTCGATGCTATTATTAAGCCGTACAGGTCCTCTTCTGGACTGCTGCCCATCTTGTCAGACCTACTCATACTAGCTAGCGGTTATCTTTCCGATGTTTATCAAGGTCGTCATCATTCTCGTTACTATTTTATGTAAATTGTAGAAGTGTTGTAAAAAATATCACTGTTTTTCGTCTTGTGAGGTCGCAAATCGTCACAATCTTTAACAAGATGGAGACTATCCTTTTCAAGACATATGTTGAAAATGAAAAGGTCACCGCGAGGCTGCAGGCCTATAAAGAATGTGGGACAAATAAAATGCAACAGCGTACGCCCACATATGCTGAAACGCTGAGGAGTAACCAAAATCAGGGAAAACAAACTCAGTGCTGGCCCCCAAAAAGGAAGCAACCTCTCTTGATGACACCCAATTTGGTTGTGCTTAGACCTGTGGCCACAGATGGCCCCCAGGAAAAGAGAACTAGTGAAGAAATAAAGTCAACTGTGATGAAGGAACTAAGGGATGACCTCAAAGCTACTAAGATAAAGTCCATCCGGAAAACGAGGAATGTAGGACTCGTTATTGAAACGGAGGGAAATGAAGACATACAGACGATAATGAAAAACCCAAAAATTGCCACCTTGGGTTTGACTGCAGAATTGCCAAAAAAGAGAGGACCTGCTATCATTGTCTTTGACATTGACAAAGACCTAACCCCAGAACAGTTAGCCACAGAGATAATAAGCAGAAATCTGAGACCGACGCCCCAGCAACTACAGGAACAGCGAACCCTGGTGCAGCCTAGGTACTCCACCAGATCTAGGGCAGGACCAAACAGAAACTGGGTTCTAGAGCTGGCCCCGACTGTCTGGCAGCAATTAAAGAAACAAGAGAGAATCTACATTGAATGGGGATCCCACCGATTCCGGGAGCATGTGGCAGTCCCGAAATGCTTCCGGTGTTGTAAATACGGCCACACAACTCATACCTGTACACAAACAGAATCAACCTGCGGTCACTGCTCTGGCAAGGGACATGAATATAAAACATGTCCAAACAAGGAGCAAGATCCAATCTGTACAAACTGCAAGGCAGGGAAAATGGACCATTCGCATTCTATTAGAGACCCGAACTGTCCAGTTTATCTTAAAGTAAAAGGGTTATACCAGTCACGAACTGACTATGGAGAGACGCCCTAAAGAGTACAACAGATCCAAAATTTCAATAATACAGCATAACGCACAGAGAGCTAGAGCAGTGGCCCAGCAACTTAGGGTCATAGCAGACGAAGAAGCAGCTGACGTCTTACTACTACAGGAACCATATACCCACTCAAAACGAGTGTGTGGATATCCGGCTGCATACAAAATAGTCCATGATGAGAGTGACACCCCTTGGGCTGCGGTTGTGGTGCGCAATCCCAATTATACTGTGACTAAAGTGACACAGCTTTGTGCACTCTGGGCGGCGTGTGCCCACATCTTAACGCCATTGGGCCAAATCTATGCTGTGGCCCTTTACAGCAGGCCGGGCGAGGACATCGCACCCATCACCAGGTACTTGCAGGCCTTGACCGACATGCTCCCTGATCAAAGGATCATAATTGGGGCAGATGTAAACTGCCGCTCACCAGCCTGGTATAGTCTGACCCCTGACAGGAGAGGTACCAGAAATGGACAGATTTTAGAGGACTTTCTCTCCAACTCCCGGTTCACTATCCTGAACAGACCACACCAGATGCCAACATTTTGTAATACCCTGTGGGAGGCGACTATTGATGTCACGTTGTCCACGGGAAACCTTGCAGGTTACGTTGATGATTGGATCGTCAGAGACTCGTGGACGACTTCCGACCACAGGGTGATTACCTGCCAAATCAGAAGATTATTAAACAGGCTACTGATACCTAAACAAACACTAAATCGCTTCGCCATCCGCTGGGCGAACTGGGAAAGGTTCAGAGAGGTTTTAATGCCCGCTGCAGCCCAACACCTGGAAACAACAAACCAGAATGGGGATCCAGACGTGAATCAAAAGAGGGTAACGGAAATAATATTTGCTGCGAGTGAAGCATCAATGAAGAGGAGAAATCCCAAACCGGGAGCAGTCCCGTGGTGGACTCACGAGATCCAGCAACTCAGAAGGGAGACCATGAGAAGAAGAAAACTCTTCCAACGGGCAAGACGCATATGGCCTGCTGCGGAGGTCCAGATACTAAAGGAGCGCTATAGAGAAGCAAGAAACAGATATACGGATGCGATAAACAAGAGCAAACAAAGAGCCTGGGAAAACTTGGCAGGCATAACAGGAAATAATGAGCCATGGGGGGTAGTCTATAGGATAATCACAAACAAACTCCCCAGGGGGGAAGTTATTTCTACCACATTGACACCACAGGGGAGCCAAACCACCACATGGCAACAGTCAATCACAAATATTCTGGGCACTATTTTCCCAGAGACTGCCATGCCTACTTCACCTGAACAGCATAGAATATGCCAAGAAAATGACATATACAGCACTGACTCCCGTGAACCACCGTTCACGTTAGATGACATCAAATCCGCAGCAAATCACTTAAGAAATAATAAGTGCCCTGGCCTCGACTATCTCCAACCGGAAATTGTCAAAAAAGTAACGGATCTGACCCCCGAACTCCTCCTAAATCTGTTTAACAACTGTTTGCATCAAGGCATCTTCCCAAGAAACTGGAAGACTGCGGGGCTGAAGCTGATCCCAAAAACACCCACGAAGCCTCCACAACAGCCAACCACTTACAGACCGATAGCTTTGCTACCAGTGATCAGCAAACTATTTGAGAGAATGCTATATACCCGAATTGACACACATTACAAGAGTGCTGAACTGCACATGTCTACCCAATTCGGCTTTAAGCCTGAGTCTTCGACAGTAGAGGCACTTAGACATCTGCTGCACGGTGTGGCCAGTTGCAACAGTAAATACTACCTAATCATCTCCATAGATTTTGCCGGGGCTTTCGACACCATTTGGTGGCCAAGTGTCCTGGCAAGGCTAAGGAGGGCCAACATTCCCTGCAATCTGTATCTCACTATCAAGTCTTACCTTACCGATAGGAGTATCAGTGTCGCGGCACCCTATGGTAGGGTAAACCGCCGTGTCTGCAGGGGTTGCCCCCGGGGTTCTGTCCTGGGGCCGCTGTTGTGGAACATTGTCTTGGATGAGTTCCTGGCCATGGACCTTGGTGACGTCCAAACCCAAGCTTTTGCCGACGACTTAATCTTGAAAATTGCTGCCGACAGTAGAACCCAGTTGGAGGTAAAAGCAAACCATGCCATCAGGATACTACAGGACTGGACCATCTTACACTGCCTAAAAATCTCACCAACTAAGACATCCTCAATCTTACTGAAAGGCTCCCTTGACCTGCACAGGCCGCCTCAAATAAAGGTGAACAACACCACAGTGAAACTCCAAAGCCAGCTTAAGTACCTGGGGGTGATATTAGATTGTAATCTTTCCTTCAAGCAGCATCTCATACATTTAAGAACAAAGATAAGGAAGTACTCTGCACTGTTAGCACGTGTGGTCCGTCGTGACTGGGGACTTAAACGTCGCGTGCTCTCCTTATATTATAAAACGACATTCCTACCAGCTATAACATACGCCTCTGCGGTTTGGTATCACAAGGCATCAACCGCCGTAAATAGACGCATAATCGACTCAATCCATAGAACTATCCTGTTAACCATTACCAGAGCCTGTAGCACCACTAGCACTGTTGCCCTACAGGTCTTGGCCGGAGCCCTTCCCCTTGATCTGGACATCATACGTACTGGAATAGCCTGTTATATAACCAAAGGAATGCCTTGCACCCACCAAGACTACACAGTGGATAACAATGCAACCCACAAGGCTGAAAAGAACAGGC
This sequence comes from Mastigoproctus giganteus, assembly GCF_048544385.1. Classification (NCBI taxonomy): domain Eukaryota; kingdom Metazoa; phylum Arthropoda; class Arachnida; order Uropygi; family Thelyphonidae; genus Mastigoproctus; species Mastigoproctus giganteus. The sequence goes on along the minus strand of NC_143576.1, from coordinate 127,919,062 downwards.
TGCAGACATACCTAAAAGAAACCTGGCAAGACCGCTGGACAAACACAACAAAAGGGAATATCACCAAAAAGTTCATCCTGGACGTAGACAGAGTATACCCCATTCTTCCAACCTGGCTGCAACCCGGACTTTACACGACCTACCTCCTTACGGGTCACGGGGCTTTCAATGCAAAGCTTACAGCATTGGGAATAGTGGAGGATCCACGTTGTACTTGCGGGGAACAAGAAAGCTGGGTGCACATTATGTTTCAGTGTGTCCAATACGAAGACCTTAGATGCAGACTAATAACTAGAGTTCACTATCTACCGAGGGATCTCGAGTCACATCTACTAGATACGCAAGAAGAATATTTAGCCTTAACTGATTTTGCCCAGGGATTATTTACCAGGCGCCAAACACTAACCGCCATATACAGAAGACCTTAACGGCAAACCTGCAAATAGCAGCGAGACGACATAGAGGAGCCAACTATAAAGACCTTGGACTGACTACAAAATGCACTGGGAAAGACAAGTGATAATAGATTGTCTAACTACAAGAGTCATGATTACCGCCAATGGAAGCGAAAAAACCTTTAAATAGTCGTGACATCAGAACAAAGTGCCCCAAGACCTTGCAGCTTAGACCAACTACAAAATGACAAAAGGTAGTGTAAGGACTAGCAAACATCACGGAAGGGATAAAACCCCATAATGACAACCAGTAGACTTGATTATGACCCCAAGATAATGACCAGAAAATAGGCCCCAAACCACATGCAGTCTGGAAGGATGACATCTCAGATTTAACCCCCTATTAGTGTCCCACCTAGATGAGACTCAATGGCCAGCTTTTTAGGGCCTGCAAACTGATGGAGACGACATCCGGTGGCACTCTCCCGCCGGAACAGCCTATTGGCGACCCAAATCCGCGCTCTCTTGAGCGGATTCAAACTCCTGGGAAGGAGAGGCTTGCCTCCCCAATTTTCTCACTCTGGTGGGGCACGGGCATGCCTCACCACCTACAGGGGCCATCTACTCTGTCGGCCCCTTATTTCCAATTTCTTCCCCCCTGTCTTCATCCTCCCCCCAAACTTTTGTCTTGCACAGCGTTTAGCCCTACATGTCAAAATCAAAAGAGAACATCAAAATTCTTGCCCGAACCTATTTCGTTTTTAAAACTCACTTTGACCGCACAGCCCCACGTCGCATACTATTAATACTAACTTGTTAAGTATCACTAATATCAACCTCGATTTATTTATTATTATTATTTATTTATTTTTTATTTTTTTTTATTTATTTATTTTTATTTTTTTTTTTTTTGGTCCTAGCCACTGAAATCCCAGGAAAGTAAGTGGCAAGACCAGCCAGAGTACAAATATTGGTAACACCCGGCCGGCCTCCCCGTGGCGGGTATTGGTAACGTCGGGTCTCATAGGGGCCCGGCGGCTAACAGGCCGGATGAACAACGGGCACAACAAACTACACAGTACATATCCCACACACTTTTAAATCTCTGGCTTGTCCGATACAGAGAACATACGCGGAGATGGGAGAAATCCCAGGTGCCGTCAGACCCCGAACATACCTAATACCTAATGCTTTTCGTCTCGTCCTTCTGCAACAAACTTTTGCCATAGTTGCCCTTACTGAAACCTGGTTACATCCACACGTACTTGACAGTGAAACTTCACCTCTCTCCTATTCTGTCTGTCATTTGGATCGGGACTCGAAGGGTGGTGGCGTTGCTATCTTTACCCATCACTTGGACAAAGTGCTGAATTTCACTAAACATTGTTCCATTGAAGGTATCTCTTCATTAGTTAATCATGCAGGAAAGCTTCTCCTGCTTATGCTTTTTTTACCTTGCCCCCCCAGTTTCTTTAGCCACCATTCATCAATTAGAGGATATTATAAATCTTTTTTAAACCTCCGAAAGCAATACCAATTATTCTGGGTTATTTTAATGTCCCAACCCCAAAAAAAAAAAAAAAAGTGCAGCCATTATCAACCCACTGCAGGATGGAAGCCTCCTCAACAATTCATGCTGAGGGAAATGGACCATAATCTGCCACGCTGGTCCAGTGCGGGTTGGCAGATCGACCGTATTCAGCAGTCAGGGGCTTGAACCCCGGTCTACTCAAAGAGCGTGTGCTACTGCACTCCCGCTCCTGACCACTTGGCTACGGAGGCCTATTTTGACCCGAATCGTTCACCAAATTGACTGGCGAAGCAATTTTGGAGCCTTTGGCTTAGTAATGCCCTAACTGAAATCTATAACTTTCCCACCCGGAACCTCCTCTTACCTTGATTTAGTTTTTACTCACGAATCAATTCTCTTCTCAGTTTCTAAGCGTAATAATTTCATCCGATCAGATCACTTCTCTGTTGTCGTAGATTCCAATCCAGAATTTTGAATCGATCAATCAATACGTTGATTACCTGTACTTAATCGTCCATTCTGAATTTCTGAGTTCACTCCCATCAAATTCTCTTCCACTAATCGTAGTCACTTCCCTCACTGGACGTCGAACAAGCTTGTGTATTTAATTCGTCGCAAAAATTACCTCCACAAAAGGTATTTAAAACTCAAAATTAACTTTAGCTACTTTTCCTTTTCTTTCCTTAGACGCCATGTTAAGAGAATTACTAAATCTCAATATTCTCATTATCTTCACTCAGTTGAAACCGAACTTAACTCGGAATATCAATTCGAGACCATTGTGGTCCTATTTCAAACGGCTATCGAGATCTAGAATTCCTATGCTAATTAATGATTCAAAGATCTCTATCAACTGTCCTCTTGGCATTGCTAATATTTTTGCTACGCACTTTTCGAAACATTGTTCTTCTGAACAGACCGTTTGAATATAATAGTAATGACAGTTTTGATAGATTAGTTCTCATTACTGATGACGTCCAGTCAGCCATTTCTCGGCTTAAAGATTTCACTTCTCCTGGTACCGATACCCTCCCTGCTCTTTTCTTCAAGAAAAGTGTTCGTCTTTAGCTCCAGTTCTTACAAATCTCTTCAATTACTGCTTTCTTCATGGCTGTTACCCTTCATCGTTCAAAGAGGCTTACATCATCTCGATTTATAAAAAACAGGGTGATAAAGCTAAGCTAAACCTAAATCTAATAACTACCGACCTATTATTATACTGAATACAATTGCGAAAATTTTTGTAGTCCAACTTTATAAATATCTTAGTTCCTATCTTCACCCTTTTATTAATAATCATCAGTATGCTTCCCCCCCCCCCCCCAGGAAATCAATTGTTTCAAATCTTGCCTTGTTTTCTCATTTCCTACAAACTAATTTGGACAAAGGAAATCAAATTGATTCGCTTTTCCTTGATATTTCACATGCATTTGACTCTGTCCACATCAATCTTTTGCTGTTCCAGCTGTCATCTTATGGTCTACGATCCCCTTTACTATATTTGCTTGATTTACTGCTTAGAAATCGTAAACTATCCGTAATAATTGATTGTACTTCATCAACTCCGTTTACTGTTTCGCAAGGTGTTCCTCAAAGCTTACCATTGGGCCCGGTCTTCTTTATTGTTTATACTAATGATCTGTCAACCTTATTTCAGTCCATTAATTGTTGAGTGGCAACTCTATGCAGATGATATTAAACTTTACAAAGTTATTTGTTCTTCAACTGACAGCGATGAACTCCAGTCCTGTCTTGATTCCCTTTCGCTCTGGCTCAATAAAAATTTGTTTCTAAACAACGTTAAAATGTAAATTATGTCGCTTTCGCTCGAATCACGTAGTTAGACCCTCCGTCCTTACTGACTATTATATTGGAAACTCTTTAATTGCAAGTACTGATACGTTCAAGGATTTAGGTGTGTCCTATTTTGATCTGACCTTCATCCCTCTTCCCACGTTGATCATGTAATATCTCACCCTTCTAAACTTCTTGGATTAATCAAGCGTTCTTCCTCTGTTTTCAAGAGTAACAACAGTTATAATTCTTCTCTACAAGGAGTTTATACTTTCCATTTTTGATTATTGTGATATTATGTAGTCCCCACAGCAGGAATATCTTTCTCAGACTTGAGAGAATTCAAATTAAATTCTTATGTTATCGAAATCGTGTTGCCTTTCACCGTCGAAATTATGGAGCTCTTTGTGGTCGCTTCAGAATCATTCCTCTTCACTCTAGGCGACAACTCCATCGGGCTTTTTTTGTCTCCAATATCATAAACTCTGTTATCGATTCTCCATCTAATACCTTTTGCTATACCCCGTTTGAATTCTCGTTAAAAATTAATTTCTCACTGCCTGTTCCTCGTACTTATCACTTACTTTTTAGTCCTCTGTTTCGTTTCCTTCAGTTATTGAATAATTACAATATTGGTTTTACTCTTTATCTATCTATCTATCTATAAGAATTTGCTCTTTACTCTGTTTTCTTAATGTAAATTTTGTATATATTTTAATTCTAGTTTTGTATTGATTATTACTGTTTTGTATTTTCTGTAACTCCTGGCGTTCTCACCTTTATTTTAGGGTCTGTGTGCCCTGTGTGTGAGAAACGGGTATGTATATAAATAAATAAAAAATCCAGAGGGTGTAATGCGTATATCCTCCACTACAGCCCTGGTCGCAGCTGCTTAACGGGAAAGAATTCTTTTAAGAGGCCTTTCACTCATTTTTCCCCGTGATCTCCTTAAGAACATATCATCAGTCATTATCGCAATGTCGTCTGGAGTCCGTGAAGTTAGCCTTCCTGTTCTTTTCCTATCGGTGACGCAACCGGTTGCCATTAACTTCTAATGGCAATTTTTTTTTTTTTTTTTTTACGTCCAGTGTTGCACGGATTCCACGCTTAGCCTTCCACCACCTTTTGAATTTTTATAACAAATCCCCAAACCTCATAGCAAGTTGCAATCTCTCTTGCACACTTCAAACTGGAGGCATGATACCTGTAAAATTTCTGTAAAGGAAACATTAATTTTATAAATCTCAAGGAATAATGATAACAACACAACTACACACGTACATTGATGTTACAATCCACCGCATCCCACAAACGTTCAATTGGATTGATGTCGGAGGGAATTTCAGGCCTGACGTACCCCAGTGGTCAGGAGCGAGAGTGCATAGCACGCGTTCCTTGAGTGGACCGGGGTTCACGCCCGTGACTACTAAATACGATAAATATTTGTATTGACGATTTATTGTAAACTCTACTGACTTGGTTGTCGTGCCGGAGTATAAACAGAAAAAATTTAAAAAATTAATTTGGTGGCCCGGGAAGCACACGAAATGCTTGGCCATGACTGTTCCTGCACAAATGGGGGACTTTTTTTTTTTTTTTTTTTTTTTTTTGATTTGATAGTTGTTGGCGCATCGGCTTCTGTGGCCATATTGCACCTCCCAAGGTTTTTGCAGTACTTTGATCCAAGCCCGAGGCGGGAATCGAACCCGCGACCTTTGGGTTGCCGGGCAGGTACTTTACCCACTCGGCTAGCCCGGTCGGCTTGGGGACTTGTGATGAGGGGCGTTGTCCTATTAAAGGAGTTCAGTGCCATCTGGATACACGGTCACAATGTAAGGTAGAACTTGGTCCAAAAATGTGCTCAAGTAGGATCTGTTCCGTGAGGATGAGGGGACCCAGTAATGTCCATGAAAACATTCCCTAAACGATGCCGTCGTCGTCGGCCTGTTTTCGTCCAACAGTGCAGTCTGGTTGCAGCTATTCATCTGCTCGCTGTAGAATACGCACCTGACCATGGGCACGATAGAGCTGGAACCTTGAATCATCAGACCAGGCGACTCTTTTCTAATCGTCCAATATCCAGGAACGGTATTCCTGTGCACACTGCAGGTGGAGGTGTTGTTGATGGTCGTTCACTATAATGCCATGAACAAGTCGCCTACTCCGTAGGCCTGTCCGCAAGAGCGTCCGTTGGATGGTGTGCTCGGAAATATTTCTCTGCGCGGCCTTGTTATAGTCTGCCTTTAATTGAGGGATTGTGAGCCTTTTGTCCCGGACAGTACGTGCCAACCGCCATTCACCTCGACTGTCAATCAGTGGTGATCTTGCCGTCCCGGCAAGTTGGGCAGTTGTGTGCCCCTCTTTGGACCATTCTTTCCACACCTTCACTAAGCTCGCCCTCGAACAGCCTACAATGCCTGCGGTTCCTGAGATGTTGGCTCCCGCCTTCCTAGCATCGCAAATCAGTCCCCACTTAAACTCCGCCATGTCTTTCCCTTTTATCACTGCACGAGCTTCGTACTAACAAACTGACAGGCACTACTTATGTCGCCACTATGTATGCTTCGCCGGTCGGTGATCCGTCCGGCGAAGATATTCCACAGCATCCGTCGGTGATGCTGTTGAATATGCCCACTCGTGGAAACAAGGGGTGATCATAATGTTTTAGTTCATGAGTGTATTCCACTGCTGGAGTTACAGGCTTATTTAGACAATATTCAAGTCCCACCAGCCATATATTACATCATTCTGGTTCTCAAAAACTCGTTAGGTATTCTTCATATACGTAACAAGGTATTTCTTCATCAAGAGGTAGAATTCATCAAAAATAGTACAGCCTCTCCAGGCCCTAAAAAGGAGGCCATCGTCATTATAAATGAATGAATGAAATATACTAACACACGAATTTTTGCCTAATTAATTAAGTTTATTAACCCTAAAGTAGAAATAAATTTCACCTAGGCAAAACCCTAAATCTAAGCCAAGCCCGAATACAATTAGTCAAAGTTTGGGAACCACTTCGGGTACTGTTTTCAAGGAAACCAACCTGTTGTAAATGATGCCATTTGTCATTAGCTACCTTACTCATGTTTATCTGATTGAAAGAGTCTTTCTCAAGTTCATCCGCCTTTGGACTGTTCAGCTACCTTTTTGGTACGCCGTTTCTACATTTACGGCACAGAAAAACTCCCAAATAAATAAAACGTGTAGTTTACGATATGCCGGGCTAGCCGGGTGGGTAAAGTGCCTGCCTGCCTGGCAACCCAAAGGTCGCGGGTTCGATTCCTGCCTCGGGCTTGGACCAAAGTACTGCAAAAAAACCTTGGGAGGTGCACTATGGCCACAGAAGCCTATGCGCCAACAACTACCAAAAAAAAAAAAAAAAAAAAAAAAAAAACGATATGCCGTCCTAGAAGTACTTTAGTCAATAAACTTACTTAATTAGCCAAAAATTACATGTTGCTTTATTTATTTATATTACTTAGTCTCACGTTTATCTTTCACACAAACTACTAGGCCATTATCTGTCTCCAAAAAAGACAAGAGGATTCGTATATCGAAATCAGACAACAGTAACAACCATGGTCATTAAGATAAGTACATTCCCAAGATGCAATCATATGAGAATCCGGTAAAAAAAAAAAAAAAAAAAAACCTACAAACAAGCTGGAAAAGAAAATCAAAACCTAGCTTGACAACATATTCAATGAGAAGACGATTGTTAGTCAAGTAATCTGAGGTCGATGACGCGGGACTGCAGCATACGCATGAGAGCTTAAAAGGGTTCGAGCCCACAAGGCTGCTAAATAATGATTTGTATTCTTGTCAAAATGATTAGTTGTGCTGGAGTATAAGCAGAATTTCTTTTTCTGTGAAGTATACTGTACTCCACTTAATACCTTTTTTATAAAATGATCATGCTTCATGAAAATGTACTTTATATAATTACCACAATACGGACGATACGCTGACGCATCGTGGCCTGAGTTTGCTTTCCCTCACCCAAAATTTGCTTTTTGAATGAGCTCAAAATAATCAAATAATAATAATGATCACAATTTTATTTTCTAAGACTCATTAACTAACATTTCCAAGAAATTCTAAGATTAAATTGTTCTGATAATATTTAGTTCTCAAATGGCCATTAGAAAGTAAACGACCTTCAAGAGTTTCTTTGAAACTGTCATCAGCCATAAACACTAGGTCTCTGTAATCACAGTCTTCGGTTCTGTCAGTAACCCGAAGACAAAAATCATCTCCCCTTACCCCACTCGTCGTCTAAAAGGACAAGAATTTTATACATCCCCACTTCCAAATACCCCTACACACACACACACACACACACACACACACACACACACACACACACACACACACACACACACACACACCACGGCCGTAAAAACTGGCCTCCACCCGACCATTTATTGAGGAACCACCTATGTCCCGACCTCCAATTCGTCAAGTGTCCCTGTGCGTTCCTTTCTTCTCTTAACACTTGGACAGCAGCCATCGATCACACCACCATGTTGCCACCAAGGTCACCTGACGGTGGGACAGGGCGAAGCACGCTTGACGAAAATGGATATGAAGGAAACCAGCGTCGACCTGCAGTGTCAGAGGTCGTCTCCATCATCGCTAAAGTTGTCCACATGACCTGAGAGAAAGAACCAAGCCAGCAATCCTAGACGGGTCATAGACGTCATGTCTGCACCTCTCTATCTACATCAGCATCTCATCCAAGGATTTTCTCTCACGCATCTAGTACAAGGAGCAGTAATTAAACAGAAAAGCATACTTCTCAGTGTTAGGTATAATGTGTAATATACAATACTGTATTTGCAATGCAAAATTAAACATTTGTTTAATTTTGCATTAAAGTATTGAGGCTTTTGTTCTCAGTAATAATTGTTAAATGTAAGTTGTAATTGAAAACGCATTTCGCTATTTTCAGTTTGAGGTACACTGTTACGTTTACAAAATGGAATTTTCACGAGACAGAAAGCGTGGAGGGTGTTAAAAAATTACGTTTTCACGTGTTGAAATATAATTAATACAGAAATTAATAATGTAAATTATTATACAAAATTTCAAGAAGTACTTAAAAATGCACCAGGGGTTGTTCGAAATTAGAACATGATTTACACAGTTTATAAACATAATATAATTAATCAGTTAATTGACTGGTTAGTGTGTTAAACTCACCATACCATTTCCGGTAGGAGTCCATGCAATTTCTGCTATGATCTGCTAACTCTTCCAGTTCTGCCTTATATGCAGTTATGACACAGCTTAACAGTACAGCCAGCTTCGATTCTACGAGCCCGGATATAACCTCTTAGGTAGCACAGTTGGTATAATTACCGTCCTCTACACACGGTCTGGAAAAGACCCGAGTTCGAATCCGTTAATGACGCGAGGAATTTTTATGGGTCATTTCACAATGCGGCTGAGTTATTCGGTCTCAGGGAGGATAGAAGGTTTTCCCTCCCAAAAATTCTGTTTTTTTTTTTTTTTTTGTCCAGCAAACAGCAAATCGACCACAGAACACATGAAATTTATAGAAATATTACATACGACTCGATATGACTTAAGATGCTGATGCGCCTAAAACCAACAAAGCACGATATTAATGTTTTCCGCGATTTTACACATTTTTATCGTTCGGTCTCAAGAAAAAAATAAAGTGAAATTTTTATTGAAATCACGTTACTGTTTGCTTTGTCTTCTCAGTGGCGAGAGTAGTTGTTTGTGTTCATTACAGGAGTAAATATGGAACGGTAAAGCAATTTGTTTGTTCCGTTAGTCCACTAGGTGATGCTTTGATGGAACGACATCAACTAGCTACCAACATTTTATCAATTTCATAAGACTGTATATTATAATCACAGGCAACACTAGAGGAACCGGCACACTATGCAAAATATCGATGCGACAAGAAAAATGTCCAACAAACCAACTAATCACTCAGACTGAACTTTCATTGGTAGCTCTCATTCTTCCTAATAGCTCCATAGTGTTTGTTTCTGTGTTTCTCATCTCGTTGGCAGGGAATTTGAATTGAGTTCCGTAACGTTTTAAGATTACTTTAAAATATTTGTAATATATATTTTAAAGATTAAATAATTTAAAACTTAATTTAATTAACTGTGTATTTTAATTATCAATATAGTTAGGTAAATAAACATACATTGTTTTTTTTTTCACGTTATGCTTTGTTTATAATATGTTTTATTTTCGTGAAGAGTATTTTGTGTGATTTGCAAGTAGTTCGTTAGAAGTTTCTGAAATACTTTTTTCACCGTGATATTAAAACGGTTCAGAAGCACTGGCAGAGACTTCTCACCCTATTCGGTTATTTAATTTTGAAAAAAATAATTAAATATTAAATTGTATAAAATACCAATTGGCGAGCTGAAATTTTTTGAGAGTTGCAAAATTTTTTCCCATAGAACTTCGACAAGTGGAGTTTTTCGGGGGAAAAAAATGAATAGGAGCTAGAAACAAATGGGAGTATCTGTCGGTCGGTGCATATAAAGTACTAAGGGAAGACATTCATCATAGGTCAAAAGAGGATGGAATAAAACTAATGAATTCAATAAGCAGTTAATCTTGCTGGGACAGGACACAAATCTAGATTAATGGAGGTTAAGTAATCTTTCTTTCACACTGTCAAGTGGGTGGCTCACTGGAGAATAGTGCTTTCAAATGTCTCGTTCTCTGAACGTCCTTCAACAACCACTATCTTCACAGAAACCTAACAACTGATATTCCCACTGACGGGTTCACCAGGTTAAAGCGAAAACTTGTTTATTGCTGTGCGAGTGCTTGAAGAATGCCAACTTCTGTACAAGCAGCCCTTACGCTTCTTGCATTGCTCTCACAACACTAGGAATACATTTGAAAAGTATTTCGTAACCAGCCCTTTACACAATAATAGCCTTTATCAAAATGGAGTACTGTACTTAATTAGGGACTGTATTGGGGACTGACTTGCGGTCTAAGATATATCCGTAAAAATAGGCTTTCTTTTCATCAACATTTTGTTGCATCTTAATCATGGAACTGATCAATTCCCATTTTCTTCGTTAAACTAAAATGACCGAGTTCGTTCAGTTCGGATTAGATAGCTACCCATTTTTTGTATTTGGTATGCAAGTTGATGTTTGAATTGTTAGTTATTTTGATCCTATCGTACATTAATACGACTGTATGTTTCATCAGATTGCGATCATGAATAGAATACCCTTGCATACTTTACTTTCCTCTGTATTAGCGGGACGAACCAGCTCTTATGAGGTGCTTGCAGTTTCTTGTAGATCCAATTAAAAACGTGTGCCACGTACTTTTGTTGAATACAGGGTGCATTACTATGCTGATATGGCTGGCTCCCTACATCTGCAGTTATTCAGTTGAGACATCCAAACGTAGTGATTCCGGAAAAATTGCTTTATTTGAACAGCGTTTCAAAAGATGATATTGTGTTCAATCAAACCAGAGCTTTGTACATCGCTTTATCCCGAAGGACTTTCCGAGATTTATTTATTTACCCTATTTGAAGTATATAGCTTCATCCCGATACCACAGTATATGTTAATGGAATAGATAAAAATAAGTACTAACATATGAATAACAAGTACACAGCAGAATGGAATATATACAATAAATTAAGTGCGGTACAATAAATATAAAAATGACAACTGCTGGAGCTGCGGCAACCGTACGGTCAAGAAGTTCTCCATCAGCTGATAAGTTTGCTGAAAAATGGTAGTTCTGTAGGTTTTACTGGCACACAGTGTTCGATATCTATGCCCATCCGGTTCACAAGATTTACCGTATTGGACGGGAACATCCGTTATAGGCGTCCGAGATTTTCATAGTTTGAGCGCAGCGGCAACCCTTTGGCTGAGAGGAAGCGAAATAATTTCAACACAGCAAGGTTTGGTGTGTCTATTCTGAATGTAAGCAGTTTTTCCACGGTGATGATGTTGGTTCTGATTATGATTTATCTCTCAGGGTGTACAGTTACAGGTGGTATATAGAATGCTTCTTAAGATTGCGAAAGCTTTACTATGTGTCCTGTTTAGCCACCATAGGATCCGGTATTCCATACAAAGGAAGCACTTGGGTCTGTATATGATGCAAAAGACCAAACAACAGACACGTACAGAGCAACCGAGGAGACACATTTCAGGACATACTGCGTTTTGAGGCTTGGATGGTCTTTTTCAAGGTCTTTTCTTGCTGTTTGCAAAGTGCCGCGAAAAGGCGAGTTGTTCATCGCCCATAAAAATGTTCTTCGCGTCATCGACGGGATTCGAACCTGGGCCCTTTCCAACCAGTGTGGGGAGGACGGTGGCAATATCACTGTGTTACCCGCGCAGACACTTGACAGGAAGTCCATCTAGAAAGACTGATGTGATTTTTATTCTTTTTGTTTGAAAAAGTGATCTGGGTGAACTTTCTGCGATTTAACTCGAAGCCAATAGTTTGAGGTAGGTTACAAGGTCCGAAATCTGGTGCGTTGGCATTCTTGTGAGGTGGCGAACGTCTTGAGGTTGTCTGCATCATATATACGCAATAAAGTTCTTATGTAGCGACATGAAGGGGTCGATGGCTGTTGCAAAAACGGAAGCGGACAGGATACCTCTGTTTATGGTGTACTTGAAGCTATTGTTATCATACATCACAAGGATTTGTCTTCCTGTCAATAGCTGTCTCAAAATCTTGAGTATGGGTCTATAATTCTGAAATGATTCTCGGGGATTATAAGTAGGGAATTAATGGAGAGTCTCATATGGTAATTTGAAATCGAAAAAAAATTATATCCATTTGTCCTTTATTATTTAGAAAACGTTGGATTCTACAAAAGGTTTCAAGGAGGTATGAGATTGTTGATATGTTCTTTATAGCAGAGTGTAGGTAGCTGAGTCTGTTGCCAAAGCAATGCTCATTTATGTGTCCGAGGACGGATTTCTCTCAAGGAATTTTAATATATTGCATCTTATGGAGCTTGGTCTACATTCCTTACTGGAATTTTGTCCGTTGTTTTTTGGTATGGACTTTGCGGTATACTGCTTCCAAATTGAAGGTATAGTTGCAGACGCGTGAATCCTGTTGAAGGTAAGCAGGCAGGAAGGGATCTATTATTAATGGACTGCAAATTTTTAGCATGGATAAAGGAAATCCATCGGACCCGAGAGTGCATTTGCTTGGCAGGTTGTTTATTGATCTGACAAGATCCTTTTTGATCAGGCTGATAGAAGAAAGTGGAATTTTGTTATTTACGGGAAAAAATTCACCATCATAGCAGGGGCAATCGGAGGCCAACCCCAGAAAGCTGTGATCCTCTCAACCTAGAAGCGCGTTCAGGTCCAAAGAGAGAGCAGTCAACACCTGACTTGGGAATAATTCTCTTTGACCTGGCAAGCACTCTCCCATAAGAGTGCGTCGACGAGCTTGTCTTTTAGCGCGTATGAAGGCCTTCGTATCTCTTGCTTTTTTGTATTTGGAGTTATCATAAAATAAAATAAAATAAAAAATCTGTTTATACTCCGGGACGACCAAACGGTCAGAGGAGTTCACAAGATAAGACAGAATACAAGAAACAGCACCGTATTCAGTAGTCATGGGCTTGAACCCCGGTCACTCAAGGCACGTGTACTTATGCACCCGCGCGCCTGACCACTAGGCTACGGCTGCCTTGGATCGGAGGTTTCTGTAAAAGACCGAAGGCCCGTTGCTTGGCTGTTTAAAAAGGTTTCAGGTTTTTTGTGAACAGAGGTTTGGTTCACTGAGAGGTTTTGATCTTTTTCGAAGTCCCCGCCAACGCAATTGCTCTGAGATGTTATGTTTCCTCAATGGAGCCTTAGGAGATCGCTCTCCAGTCCACTGAGTTTAGCATTCTTATGATTGTATCGGGCTTTATGAACTTTGTTGCCTTCTCAACCTTCGAAGAAGGTTGAGAAGGCAACCTTCGAAGAAATTGGGTTGGTTTGTTTATCCTTGTTGCTGTTGTAGTTTCCAAGGGTTTATAGGATGATAGTGGAATGATCGGAAGAAAGATTTTGTCCGTACTGTGGAAGTTAAATCAAGATTTTTGAGTTCTCCTAGGTGGGGTGTGAAGTATGGTCAATCCGAAGGATAGCGTGAAGGGTTCAAACTCGTCCCTGGCTCCCCTGCATAGAGGAATCAGTATGTTGAAGTCTCCTGCTATTATAGTTGGAAGTGAATGCTTCATATACCGTGATGTCCAGTATGACAGCTCTGTTCTCGTGTCGTGTGTGTGTGTTCTGGCGGGAGGTAGATGAATCCGATTTGGTTTTACCGATATTTATATGAACACATGATGTTCAAACCTTCGTAGGTCTCAGATTCGCTTTTACTGGTATGCTGTATTTTTATGCTCTTGTGTGAGCAAATAAGAACGTCTCCTCCTCGCTTATGAGTGCTCTCAATTAAGGCGACGTTGTAGGCCGCACACCCACTAAGATGTGCAATCTGCTTTTTGGAGATGAGCCAAGTTTGGACGAGGCATAAAAAGGTAAAATACTCAAGCATAAGGAAATTCTGAAGCAAATGAAGCATATTTCCGATACTTCGAACGTTCTGGAAGAAAACAGTTTGGGCCTCTGTTGAATTTCTCCATGACGCCGTGTTTTTTAGTTGCTATCTTTTTCTGGTATTGTAATGAGTATCTACATCTTGGAATATTTTTTTCTGAAGTCACATAGAACTGCTGGTTCTATGTGACTTCAAATGAGGAGTATGATGAGTGTTTGGTCCGGTCCGCATTTGCGTTATGTATCTGTAATCCAATTCTTTTCAATATAAGAATTTGAAGATCAGAGACTGTCGTGTTAAGATCTAGCCTGGTCACAAATATTCTTTCCGATCCAGGTGTGGCTTTTAGCTGAAAGTGACAGTCAGTTCCGTTTATAACTTTCGTGTCTTGCTGGAAGCGAGGCATTTCTTTACGAAAATCTATGGTTATCAGCAGACAGGTTCTGTACTGTGACGGCTGGATTGTTGATATCGGTGACCGTTTGTGGTCTACGGTTTTTCGGGGTTTTGCGCGATCCTCTATGGCTTCTTAAAAAAAAAAAAAAAGGTTGTCTCTGTTCGTTGTAAAACAAATAAATAATCATTAGCATTGGTATTAAAATAGCATAATTATGGAGGAAAGCGCTTATTTCACATCTAAAAAACCCTCATTTTTCCCATTATCAAAAAGTCTTCATCCAATTCTTATTTCAAATTTGCGAATCTCTCCGCCTCAACCACTCTTCCAGACCTCCTTGTTGTGAAATTAATCTACATTTCACAACACGCTACCAGATGTAGACTTCATAAAGTTTCGTTTACTGTTCTTACCTTTTATAGTTGTCTTTTGGTTCTTGTCGACTCACCGGTGAGAATATTTCTCCTTCATTCATTTTACATTCACCCCCTTTCCCCCTCAGAATCTTATACACTTCATTCAAACTCCTAACGTACTAGATGTTAGGCTTTGAAGACATCTTCTAAGAAGTTCCTCATAGGGATAATGCTTAGCGTTCTTCACCTATGTAGTCGGTCTGCTTTGCACCTTCTTATCCATATCTTTCTTTAGATATATAACATCTCTACGAGTTCTATACTTAAAACAAAGATGTGGAAACAATATTTCAAGCGTGGTCGCAATTGGAATACTGTTTCTTCTTATAGAGAGATAATTATCTCTCTCTCCACTTGCAAAAGTGGCGCACTAAGGCCATAGTTGCCGATGCGCCTAAGAAATCTCTAAATAAACTTGCAAAATTCCGGTAAATCATTGAACACCATGTGCTCTTTTCGCTGCCTGCTTACACTGAATGTTGATCTTCATGGTGGTTCTGTATTGTAATCACAACTCTTTCTTTTCGTGGACATCGTTAATTTCTGTTCTCTCTAATCTGTAAACTATCCTGGGTTTCTGTTTCTTAAGTGCAATACTTTGCATTTGGTAGCATTAAACTTTAGCTGCCATTTTTCAGCCCATTCTTGTATATTTATTGTAGATTTGTACTTCACGGCAGACGATATCTCTTTCTTTTTTTTTTTTTATTTACTGTTATTAAGTCTTCTTTACGATGTTATAGCTGTATATAACGCTCATTCAGCTGTGTGTGTGTGTGTGTAAGTTTTATATGTGATAAATAACTCCAGATGTCCTATTTTTGTTTTATTATGCTTACTAGACACATTGTATATAGTGACATCCGATGAATGTTACGCTGTCATTAATATACTTATGGAGACCTATAATAAATCTAAGCATAATTAAGCGTAAGGCAAAGTTTTAAAAAATTAAACTTTATTTGAAATAAATGGGTGCACACACGAATATATCACGCCCAAAAAATACACAGAATTTCCTGAGAGATCATTCAAAGTATAACCTGCTTGGTAAGGAGCAGTAATCGTTATACCTAAAAGGAACAGCTTAGAAGGCTGAGAGTTAGACCCTCTTAGGGGAGGGGTTGACTGAAAGGATTAAAATCGCGGAATGAATCGTGTGTGCATTACTTTAAACCCAGATCAAAAGAGGTGCATCATTGAAATGGAAGCATTCTGATTCAAAGTCAAGGCTGTTCCATCAGCAGGAATGGTAATGGTGATTGTCATGGCTCTCCATGTGCATTTTCAAAAGCCTGGAGATGAATGCTGCATCATTTTGCACACTTCTAAAAGAACTCGGGGATTCAATTCATAGAAAATGGCCTGAGCTGTTGAAATGTGGTATTGCTGTTATATGAAAATCCAAAACTGCATACTACATTTGCACTTCTTGACTATCCTCCCTGACATTGTTCCTAGAAATAACTTTGTTGTTTGGCCCACTTTAACAACAGCTTGGTGGCTTATGACGAAATCAAGTCGTCACACGTCACTCCTAGGTCGGTGTATGAGCTGACTTTCTTAACCTGTGCTCCATTAATAGATAATTTGACTTGATTTTTTATCTTCTTATTAGTTTGTTGTCAGTTGTGCTGATTTGTCCAATTCCATACAGCTTAGCGTTGGCGTGGAAATTGACGTCGGACTCAAGAGATCCTTCGTTAGAGACAACAAAATATTTTATATCGTCGGCATAAGAAATAAAATTCTGATTCTGCGCTAGAAAAGGCTCCAGGGCGACAGCGAATCTGATAAAACACCTCCCTGAGGAATGTCCCAAGTGAGGGTGTATTCTGCACGGAATTCTTGGTGTTGTACAATTAGGTGCCTTGGCTTCAAAATGGTCTTGATGATCTGAAATAGTTTGCCCTCAATGCGAAAATAAACTTTCAATATATTTTAAAGTGCAGGTAACGACACATTATCGAAAGCTGACTTTATGTCAAGGAATATGATGTCAATTTGGGTTTTTTTCACTTAATGCGTACTGCATTCTGAAGAGTCTCCAACAAATTAGTAGTAGTGGCCTGTGCGCAAAACACTGTTGGGTTAAAGCAGGAAGGATGATTTTTCGCAAAGAGTTTTAAAAGAGAACAACTGATAGATATAGGTCGAAAGTCTGAAGAGGCCTTAGGGTTCTTCTTTTTTGGCACCAGCCGCACAAAGTAGTGATTCCATCTCTTTGGGGGTGGGGAGGCGCCTCCGTAGCCAGGTGGGAAGGAGCAGCAGTGCATAGCACACGCTTCTTGATTAGACCGGGGTTCGAGCCCGTCACCACCAAATACGGAGGATGCGGAAAGGTCAGGGACTGACCACTGCATATTCCCGGAGCAACATGGCCTTAGTTGCTAATGCTCCTAAAAACCAAATAACAACAACAATAACAACCATCTCTTGGGTGGGGGGGAGACCTCATCTTTCAGGATGTTTTGGAAAATATGCAACGACACATCAACAAAATAGGTGCTGCATATTTTTAAAATAAAGATAGGGAACCCTTCGGGGCCGATCGTAAGGAATTAATAGCATTGATGAGATCCTCTCTAGAAATAGTGACTGCGGATAAAGCATTCCCACAAACGCTAAAATATGTCGTTCTAAAATATGTTGTGCCATGTTCTCCAGCTGATATCCTTTGACATTTTTTGCTTTACTTTCAACTGGCAGCGTTTCAAAGCACTTCTTAGCCCAGTGTCTGAATGTGGTTTCTTCCATTTCAAATTTAGTATCCTTTTTGCTCACGATTCTTTTTAAATGTCGAAACCTTCTAATAACTTCTTCGTAGCGTGCATGTCGTTTCTTTTTTCAAGAAAATGGCTCTTTTTTTTTTTTTTTTTTTTTTATCTCATAGTCCGTGAGGTCTTCATTAAATCCTGAATTTCTCCATTTTCTGTAAGCCTTTTGCTTGGCCACAAACGCTTGTTTTAAAATACTTGTTGAACACCACTGTTTAGTTTTGTCGGTGCCCCTTACCTCTTTTGAGGCACCCAGGTCAGCAATAAATAAGAGCTTTCTCAATCAAGTTGGTAGCTTCCACCGGTTTATTGTATGGAACATTCCAGTTGTAGGTCTTGTGATGTTTTAAAATAATCTCAGGTCTAATGAACTTAAGAGAGTATATCTTCTTGGTTTGACGAGTTTGCTCATCGATGCGTTGCTCACCTGCACTATTGGATAGGGAAATTTCACAACACATTGGGTTGTGATCTGACTGGAATTTAGTTTGAAGGGTGACATTTTTTATGTTTATCAGATTATGATATAATAATTCCAAATGCTGTTCTCTCCTAGTCGGAAGCATATCAAGTAGGGTCAGTCATAAGGTTTGGAGGGTTGCATCAAGGTATTCTTTAGCATGATCGTGTCTTGGGCTAGGCATATTAAAGTCGCCAGTTACAATCATGGGAATATCACTGCCAAGATTCTCTGAAATCCACACAAGAAGCTCGGTCCTGGTGTCCGGACTGTGTTCCGGCGGATAGATAAGGCAGACTTGGATTTTTTGAGCCTTCCTCTTGAAAGACGCGGATATGGCTTCAAAGTTTTCAGACTGACTTGGTTTAATTCTTGTAGGATGAAGACTTTCGTGATAAAGGATTGCAACTCCTCCACCCCGCTTATCTTTTCTGCTGTTCCCGATAAATCTGTAACTAGAGGATTGTACCAGCAGATCCAGTTGCCTGTTATGATTTAGCCAAGTCTCCACTATACACGCGGCGCCTCCGTAGCCAGGTGGGCAGGAGCAGCGATGCGTAGCACATGCTTCTTGATTAGACCGGGGTTCGAGCCCGTGAGCCACCAAATACGGAGGATGCGGAAAGGTCAGGGAATGACCACCGCATATCCCCGGAGCAATATGGCCTTAGTTGCTAATGCTCCTAAAAACCAAATAACAACAACCACTATACACAAAGTCATTCTTCAAGGAGTAGGCAGGTCTGCAATGTGTGCAGTGTGTTAACAACACTTCTAACGTTCTGAATAAAATAGCAGATGGTCTGGCACTCTCCAGAAGGGGCATTCTTTTGCTTTAGTGGCTATATAGGTTGATGCGTACTACTGGTTCTCTGCACGTATGAGGTGTTCTTTTCTCGATATCTTTTAACTAGTGCACCCAGTGGCTAGTTGTTGTATTCAAGGATTAGATTTAGGTCATCAGGGGAACATGTGAGCACAAATAACGCATAAGAAGGATGCCTTGTTTACAGCTGTATTACTTCTGTGTGGACTCCGAATTCTTGACCAAACGTGGCGTTTATGTCATTCGCCTGCGTGTTCAGGGCAAGCCTAGTAACAGACTTTCTCTCGGGTTCTAACGGCTGTAATATTGAACCTCCTTACCAATTGGCCATCTGCTGGGAGGTATGCGCTGTATCTACATTAAAATTGTATTTCGGAGATTGTGTAGAGGGATAAGAGTTATTATTCCGGATCTGGCTATTGTGTACATTTGTTTTGGAAGATGCTCGTAGGTTGTAGCCTTCGACAGCCTCTAATTCTTCTTTCTTCCATGAGTCTTCTGAGATAAGGTTTTCCTTGTATTCCCGTTTGATGTTATTTCCGCATATGTGAGCCTGGGATACTTTTCAGGGAATACCCTATCAGCCTCACATGTGGCCGGAGAATAAGAGCTAGATAGGTCCTGTGGTAAGGGAGATGGGGAGGCTCGGGTAGGTGCCTTAGATCCTTAGTGCATATACTCTACCAGGGGCTGTTGATCATGATTATCTGTCACCGGTGGTTGTTCGATAAATCCTCAAGTCTCTGTTTCGCTGATAGGCAGTGACGGGAGTGATATTTAACACGGCATCTTTTGGTCTATGTCCCACTACGTTCAGCATTAATAGCCGAGAAGAGGGTATGAGCCTGGGCATCCTATCCGCTTCTATGGAGTATAGCGCCATCCTCTTCACGTCCAGGCTCCGCGGTTTGAGGCACTCGCGGTATTGTTTGGTAATCTGGCTTACCCCATAGCATCATACAGCTTTTCAGGTCAGTCATCTGGCCTCTTACTGAGCAAATTTCCTGTTTTCTTTCTTCGTTCTGTGCGCGGAGTTCTTGGTTGATAATGAGAAGGGTGGATAAGCACTCGAAAATTCGGGGAAATTTTTCTTCTAAATTATGCATGTATTCGTCGGCCTGGATTGCAGCGGGTTTAAGAAATTTCCCAAATACTTCATCTGTTACGTTTTTGAACATATGATTCATATCACTGAGAAGGCAGTGTTCGCCTGAGTAGCCATAGTTTTAGGTGGGTTTGCCTGTGAGCTGACAGGGGGATTTGCATGAAAACAGCCTCGAGACAAGTATCACAATCAAGGACGTTTAAAATATCAGAATCGAGTAGAGTTCCTGAGGAGCTCGTGTGTTTCCGATTACCATCCTTTAGACAGTCATTTGTTCGTTCATGGCCATAATTATTATGATCTTTCTGGTCTTGTCTATTTTCTAAATTATTACTCTTCCATTGTTTCCGAAGTCACTGTGTTGTGCATCAGCTGTGGGGTGAGAGGTCGGCATAGCCACTTCCTCCGATGTGTTGCATTCTTCGGTCGGCGCATTTCTTTCTCCCTGCCGGTGGGGGGGGGGGAAATCAGGCCTCTGATTGGAGGTTCTCGCAACTCCTGTCTGTTTACTCTTTAAGCAACATTTTCCCAGGAACCTTTTCATCTTGTTGAGCGAGAAGCTTGAGTATCCTGAGCATAACTGGCATATTCTGTCTTAATTTACTGCAAAGTAGGGTTTCATCTGCGGAATTATTGCAGAGATCACATATGCTAGGAGTTACTGCGGTTGTCATGTTTAAGGACTGGTCCGGTGGTTAAGGTTGCAACAAGGTAAGAATGCAGGGAACGGTTTCGTATTTCCGCTCCAAATTTAAATTTATACACACTATCCAAATTAATGCACACTAAAACTGTCCAACGTTCAGTTTTTTAGCAGAAATGTCATAAAATCTCAGGCACTGTAATCGGCTGATACGTATTTTCCTAAGTAAACAGCATATTCCTCGTGGGAACGGGGGTTATTCTTCAAAGGGATAGTGAAATGAAGGTTAATCTCTGCTGCAGGTGCACGAACACAGTGTCTTGGTTCGCACGTTCACCCTTCAGACAATTATCCCAATTGCTATTGTACGTTACAGGGTTATCATGTTGAAAGAATGCGAGCTTCCGTATAGAGAATTTAGAAACAAAACGATAGTATCTTTTCTTGTAATGGTTCCTGTATCCTGAAACTGCTTACATAAAAAGAAAAAAAAAAAAAAAATACTATTTATTAAGGTCGCTCGGAAAGTTATTTCATCTATCCACATTGTATTGTGTCTGTAAATTGGGTGTGTTCTCTGATCGATTTGCCTGCTTTTCTGGACGAAACACCCGGATTCCGTGGGAATGCCTGTGACTGACTAACTCAGTCACGGCTTGAAAAAAAGCCCATAAAAGTTCCTTGCGTCATCGACGGGATTCGAACCCGGGCCTTTTCCACTCGGTGTGGAGAGGACTGTGACGATACCACTCTGCTACCGCGCAGATTAAACTGCCGAGACGACACTGCGTGACACATTAAGCCAACGTGCCACCTCCACCTGCTACTGCCTGGCTTCAAATCGTCCAACAGCCCGCCATCTGAAAGAATCGTCTAAACTATGATGATTGGACATCCTGAGTACTAGTGATGTGGCTATCCTACTGAGCAACCAAAAAAAAAAAAAAAAACGGGAATGAAGTTATGTGATCGCAACCCGTATTTTTATAGGCATGAATAATGTTCATGAATACTTGTGGCTCTGTAAGGTGGTATATCGATTTCAATTGGATACTCGGAATTTGTATGCCAAGGATGCCTATCATATCAAATATTCTTCTTCGGCGACACTGTTCACAATAAAATATTTCTTTCTGTTAATTTTGTCGAACATTGTAGGTAACGTTCCTGTATTCTCTACATATTATACACATCTGTGATTCTGTGTGGTCAGTTAGTGATGTATTGTATTAAAATAGGTTTCCATGTTAACAGGATTGTGTATTACATTATACAGTGCCTGTGATGTCTTTCAGAAACCACATTCAGGGATGAGAACATTGTTTCAAAGCATTACTTTGGAAAAAACCTGTAGCCATTTAGAGGTCTGGGTGGCAGCGAACATAACTGTACTTAATGGTCGTCTGTTTGAAAAGAGATTTTATGCCACCCTTACTTATATTTAACCCGTCAAAATTAAGAAATCATAAGTATCTTCACAAAGAAAATGATAATAAGAATAATCTCTTTAGTCGTCTCTTATATGCAATGCACACATTGTACCCACGAACGGACTGTACCTATGGCTGGGATCAACAGAAACGTTGATATTTATGCTGGGCTATTTAAATACGAAAATAAAGGCATTTTCTGTTTATACGTTGGGACAACACATGGTCAGAGACTAAGAGGAGTTTTTTAAGAGAGAATTCAAGAACATTACCGTATTTAGCAGTCACTTGAGCTTGAAAACCACGTTCAGTTCAAACGTGTACTACTGTATTCCTGCCTAAGCACTCGGCTACATCAGGCTTAGATGTGATATTTATCATATAAAAATATTAGAATATGAGAAGAGGCAACTAAAGCTACGACATGTGTCAGTATAATTTTTGCGTACCATTTGTGAACCTATTTAGTCTGTTTACCTGTTTTATGGGATGGAAAAGCCGATGTTTCACGATGGAAATCATGCACCCTCCCTCCTCTCCTTTTTTTTTTTTTTTATGAAAACCCCAAACACGAAAGGTATCAAAACCTATAGTACTTAGTACCGTGCATGGGTTGAAGGAGAAGTATGGGGGGGGGGGGTGCCGGAAACTTTTTGCTCTAGAGACTAAACATGGGTTTCACCACTTCAAGCCTCCAATAAGCAAAGTGGTGGCATTTCACCGGTTGATGAAAGTCATCTACCACCTGAGATCAACTAACTCCACCAGGATGGGAAAAAAAGCCAATAAACGTTCTCCCATCCAGATAAGAAGTATTTCTCAATTTATAACCGACATTGGAAATTGCGTACAGGATTTTTTTATGGACGGAGAGATCGACGCTGTCCAATACGACGCAACGTGAAAAGGAGAAATGCTAATGCCGGTATCGTCATGTATGCCATTTAAAGGTTATATGTAGATTTGTTTTGTTGGGGTTGGAACTGTTTTGCTCAACTTCCATGTTATTATTAAAATAGATACCTGTAATGGATGTTTTGGAAGGTAGTGAACTTTTCTATTTGTATACCAATGGCTATTTTTCAGTATGTCAGTGTCAAAATTCAGTATCTGGCTGCGAGTTCATGGTTGCTGTTGTAGAGGTTTTAGGCGCATCAGCAACTTAGGCCATATTGCACCGTATATAATTTGTATGTAAACTGCGTGTGTTCTGTGGTCGATTTGCTGTTTTCTGTCAAAAAAAAAACCCATCTACACTTGCCTGAGATCGACGAACTCAGCCACGTTTTGAAAGAGATCCATAAAAATTACTCGCGTCATTGACGGGATTCGAAACTTCATGGAATCATGAAGATATAGAGTTCCGTAAATCGGTCAGGTCGAGCCAGTCCTACGCCAGAAGTCTGCAGTCCGTCCTTACAGTTGGGAGGCACGTTATAAGAATAATCATCGTTGCTATTCTGGCTACAAAGTGACGCACGCCACTGACCAGCTGCGTTCCTTTCGGTCTTTGATACCAAATTAATTGACGGCAAATCCTGGACTCTCGCGATCATTTACCCTTTTGGGTAACATAGAATGTTTTAACTGTGGAGCAAAGCAGCCAGTGAAATCGGATTTCGAAGTTTCAGCGGCTTTAATTGTGAACATGAATTGGAAAGCAAACGTACATTCTGCCCTTTGTGTGTTGAATAATGAATCAACTCTCTCCGATCTGTCGATTACTGCATGATGATGCGCTAAAACTTGACAGGCTCCTTTCCATATTGTTGCCCTTCAGGAACAAATGTGAAATATTGACTTTAATACAGTTGTTTGCTAACCTTATGTGATGGTGACTCTAGGTCACAGTAAATATGTCGAATGTGTGGCTAGTTTATGAAGCGCTACCACGTACTTTGCCCAAAATTTCCGAACAGGATTTCAGTGGTGTTTATTATAAGACAGTAATCTATCATTGATTAAGTGGTATTCACTTTGTTCTGTCTTCATTGTTTTTGTACTGGAGTCGTGTGGAATACTTACTGCCAACTCATCTTAGATTTTGGAGTTTGATTAGTGCCTGTTTTTAGGCTGGTTAACATATGTGTTGTTTGTTTTTTTTTTTTTTTTTGTTTTTGGTAGTTGTTGGCGCATAGGCTTCTGTGGCCATAATGCACCTCCCAAGGTTTTTGCAGTACTTTGATCTAAGCCCGAGGCGGGAATTGAACCCGCGACCTTTGGGTTGCCAGGCAGGCACTTTACCCACCCAGCTAGCCCGGTCGGCACATATGTGTAATACACCTATTGTCTTCACCATGTCCGTCCGTCCGCATATAACTAATTACTTGTAATAAAATCCATTTTGTACGTGATGTATTACATTCCTAGTGGATGGATTTTCATGCAATTTTATATTTGGGAAATATTTGTCTAGTCAACCTGAATTTCATTAAAATTGATCAATAGAAATTTGGATCCGGCAGTTATTATTTCTTTGTTTGTCCATCTAATACTCGACTTCCAATGGATAGATTTTTCATAAAATTTTATATTTCGGTCTTTTAGAATGAATTGTATAGCCTTTCCAAATTTCGTTAAAACCAGACTAATAGAAAACCATTTATTTATTTATTTCTGATACATGTCACATACGCCTGCGTTTCCCAAACAGGGGTCCGCGAAACGTTCAGAAGGTATCAAGTAATATGTGCTTATTTTCTTAAAAATATATACTGATAGATTCGCAAAGAATTTCGTTATAGAACATTACTTATTTTCGATACGATTAGTATGTATAATTGTTGTACATATTTCAAATTATTAATTCTGCGTATAGCAAATTGATGATAAATAAAGTTATTATTATTATATATACATAATACCATTCCATAATGATTAAATTAAACACTTTTTTAATACTGTGTCGTAATACAGCAAGTTTTGCTTATAAGGTACTATTATAATTTGTACATAATTAAAATTAACGACCGGAAATTAAAAAGAAATAGTGTTTGCACCACGAGAAACAATGAACGCAAAATACCTCATAATGGCGTACTGCATTCTGTGGTAAGCAGGAAGCTACGCAAGGACGTTAAACGCAGACACGCCATACAAGATGGAGGGGGGGGACCTAAAAGAAAGATAAAGAGAGTCATAGGCATTACTTCATCGGGGAACATCCGCACTTCTATGTTACCAAAGTCTTCTTGCGTGATTTAACATCTCACTGTCTGAACTAAATGATTATTAATGTATAATGAAGTTTATCAATGAGCATAGTCTTCAAATGTCTGGCATAATGATGATGACAGAATCATTTTCATGAATACTGTACTTAGAGAAATAACACGCATGCTTAGGGCTTCAACCAGTTTTTACTTTTTATTAAACAAAAGTCTAATAAATAAGCAATATTCGAATTAGCACTCCTGTGGCCCTCGCGCGTAGCACAGTAGATGCAATCACCCTCCACCTTATAACTATATGGAAAATGTTCAGGTTCGAATCCCGTCAATGAATGACACTAGGAATGTCTTTGGATTTTTTTTTTTATTTATTATTATTATTTTATTTATTTTTTTTTTTTTTTTTCATAACGTGACTGAGTTAGTCGGGCTGAGGCGAGGAGTGCATGGTTTTTCGTCCAGCGAAACGGGCAAAATACTGACAATATACTGACGCCACAAAACATTTAGTAATGTTTAATAAACAAGTAGTAAATGTTTAGTAAATGTCTTACATTTAGTAAATAGTTCATTGTATAACTATATATTTTCCGTGAGAATATTGTTCCAGTTCCGTCACAGATTGGAGATTCCTTTGTATGTACGGAGCTCACTCGATCCTTCAATGAACGCTTCGTTAGCCAATCTCAAACCGAAAGACTAAGACCCCCACCACGCGTTATTTTTGGTATTTTATAGCTCGCATAGTATGCAAATCGACCTATGAACACACAATGGAAGAGTCAGCTATTCAATACAGAAGATTACGGAACCCTTGTGAACCAAGGTATGATATCGATTATGTATCTAAAGTAGTTGTTTCTCACAATGAAGTCTCTCAAATACTTCGTGCCTACACTGAAGCATAAGTTCTGACACTAATACAAATCCACTTGTGCACACATATGTCTCCCAGCAGTCATCCTTCCAACAATCGTGACCTAAAGCCCTTTTGGAAGTGACATTAATGGTCAAGGAGCCAACTTCTCACAAAGATAGTTTTGTAAATAGAAGGGATGCCCAGAGGGCTCGTCCCACTCACGGAACCAGGACCCTACTTACACTTCTCGGTGCCCGAGGCGCTAAGCTCTTGCAGGGCCCCCCCCCCTTTAAAGATACCAGAGTAAAAAAAAAATATTTTACCGATCTGTAAACAAAAATGCTGCAATACTGCGAAATATAAAGAACAGTACTGAACTAAACACTGTGTCGCAACAGCCCGTGAGGGTATGATGACCAGTCGTACGGCTTTGGCGGGTAATCACATGGTCAGCAAATCGACTTCCATCGCCGTGTTTCTGGCTTTCGAGACTAGCGTCCGCTGCCCTTCCACAAGTAGCTCCTCATTTCACATCACGATGAATACCATAAATTTTGGCTCCCCACCGGAATCGAACCCGGGCCGCCTGCACCGAAGACGTGAGCGTCAGCACTGAGCTACGGGGGAGCCGAACAACAATAAATAATACAAATTAAAAATTTGAGATTACCGAGTCCATGCGAGGCGCCCCTCTATGGCGAGGCCCGAGGCTAGCGCCTCATACGTTAAATTAATCTAAATTCTTTGAGGAACAAATAGGAATCAAGATGACTGTAAACCTTTGAAAACAAGTTATTCCTCATATGCCTCATTCACTATTACTTGTGGCAAACGTGATGAACTAAAGATACCGGCATATGGCCATCAGTAACACTAATAAAAATGTACAGGGAACGGATCTCTTCATCCTACCGCATGAGATCGACTACAACGCAGGGATAGCAACCACTGTCAGCCTCATGCCAACCTGACCAAACAATTCCCCTTAAATGCATCTACCAAAATGTATGCAGTATCAGCAATAAACTACACCCTCTACAAATCATCATATGAATATCAGTTCATTTGCTTGATCGAAACCTGGTTATCCCACGGATGGTAACCAGATTTAATAGGTCAGCCTCTCGCTTACCTCATCCTCCTCCTTAATTCCAGGGACAGCAGACGCAAGGTGGTGTTGTGTTACTGTACTCAACCAATTATAAACAGTCTAGATTCCAGGTGACCAATCATCATCATCAGCCATTTTCAATCCACTGCAGGATGAAGGCCTTTCCAGTTCCTTCTGTTTTGAGCACTGGCCATCCATTTACTACCCGAAAACTCATGAATTTCATTTATCCATCTCCGCCTTTGTCTTCCAGGTTTTCTTCTAGTTCCTCTTGGGTACCATTCTGTTATTTTCTTAGTCCATCTGTCATCATGTCTTCGAGCTATGTGTCCTGCCCAAGACCATTTTAGTTCTTTAGTTTTGATAAGAATGTCCTTTACTTGAGTTTGCTGCCTAATCCATGTGTTTCTCTTCTTATCTAACAGTCTGATTTCCAATATAATTCGTTCCATTCTTCGCTGTGTAGTTCTCAGCTTCTCTTCCATTCTTTTGGTGAGTGCCCAAGTTTGACTTCCATAAGTCATGGTAGGGAGTATACAAATTTGTGCATTGGTTCATTATTTTACGTTTCAGACACACTGGGATATTGCTCTTCAGTATGTGACTATATTTCCTGAATGCTATCCATCCAAAATTTATTCTTCTCTTGACTTCCAGCCATTTATCATTATTACAGCTAATAACTTGTCCCAGATAAGTATGAAGTATATTGAGGGTCTAGCGGCTCCTGGGATTTCTCCCATCTCCGCGAATGTTCTATGTATCGGTGACAGTACCCTGTCAAAGCCAGAGATTTAGAAGTGTGTGGGTCATGAGTAGTGTTATATGTTGTGCCCATTGTTTATCCGGCTTATTGGCCGCCAGGCCCCTAATGGGACCAGACGTTGTCCATACCTCGCCACGTGGAGGCTAGCCGGGTGTTACCATTGAGTCAATTGTACTCTGGCTGGTCCTGCCACTTACTTTCCTGGGATTTTAGTGGCTAGGACCTAAAATAAAATTGGAACGACCGCGGTTGATTTTAAATCACTTACATTAAAGCACTAATATGGGGTTGACGCTGAAAGCCTGTTTCTGAAGTGCCTAAAAGGTTGGGCGAAATTTTTTGGTGTATTTAAATTTGGACGTGTAGGGCTATACGCTGTGCAAGAAAAAGTGCTGGGAGGGGAGAATGAAGGCTGGTGGGTGAAATAGGAAGAAGAGGGTCGATAGGGTAGGTGACCCCCAATTGTTCAGTGAGGCATGCCCATGCCCCACCAGAGGGAAGAAATGGTGTGGCAGGGAAGAGAGGCGACAGCAAGCCGTCACCTCCCACCCCTGCCGGGTGTGGGAGTAAAAGAATTGCACTGCACAAGAGAGTGCAGAGCCAATATGGCTCCGTTGAGGCAGCAACTTGGAGTTCTCTATCTTCGTTGGTCTTCTCTGTCATTGGTAGCCATATTTTTCCTCAGCTATGAACACTGGTCAGGTCCATTGTTGGTCTGTTAGCTATGGCTGTGGTTCTCTTCATCATGGGAAGATCCGCAGCTCCATGGGGTTATTCTTGCGATCGCTGGTTTTAGATGATTAGTAGTAAGCAGGTTCCTGGGCGAGGTTCTCCTTGAGTCCTCTCCACGCATGTTCTGTGTTTTTTTTTTTTTTTTTTTTTAAACCTTCTGTAGATGGCTATCAATGTTTTACGCCTACCAAATAGTTTTTGGGCATATTCCTTTAGCTCCCTGTATTCCTCAAGTGAGTCCAATAGATGTGATTCCAAGTTCTTGGGGAGGTAGTGTATTGCAGTGATCAGTCTGCACCTGAGGTCCTCATAATGGGTGCAATCATACATAATGTGCTCCCAGCACTCAAGCTCCCCACAGGCACATCTCGGATCCACCTCAATCCCCAGCGCTGCCAGTCAATAAATAGGTGGTGTATAAGCCAGGTTGAAACCAAGTTGGGGGACTGGGGTACATCCTGTCGATGTTCGGAATGAATTTCCTGGTGATATTTCCCTTATTTGAGTTAGCCCAGCGCTCCTGCCAAACTTGCATCAGGTGTTTTTGCAGCCTTGTCTTTTCATTTTTTTGTGGTGCATTAACGTCCACAGTATAGCCATGGTATGTACAAGGTATTCCTTTCTCTATGTGGTAGTTCATTCCCCTACGCATGATCTCTAAGTCAAGGGGAAGAGCTCCGGCCAAGACCTGCAGCGCGTGGGTACTGGTTGTCCTACAAGCACGTGTAACTGTCAGTAGGATTGTTCTTTGCGTTGCATCAAGGATGCGTCGGTTTACTACAGTTCCTGTTTTGGAAAACCATATTGCTGAGGCGTAAGTGATGATCGGTAGGAAGGTTGTTTTATAAAACAATGACGGGGTGCGTTGGTTTAACCCCCAGTCCCGCCTGACGATCCTAGCCACCAATCCAGAGTATCTTTTGATTTTGGCTCTGATATAAGTTAGATGGTGTTTAAAAGTAAGATTACCATCCAGTATAACTCCTAAATATTTTAACTGGGTCACTAATTTTATTGTGATAGGTCCCACCTTTATTTGTGGCGGTCTACGTATATCAAGCTTGCCTTTTAGCAGGACGGAGGACGTCTTTGTTGTTGATATCGTCAGGCAGTGGGTTCTGGTCCAGTTTTGCAATATCAGCATTGCCTGATTGGCCTTTTCCTCTAGCTGGGCCCGGCTATCTGCAGCAATGGTGAGGACCAAATCATCAGCAAAGGCCTGGGAGCGCACATCACCAAGGTGCAAAGCCAAGAACCCATCCAAAACCATATTCCACAGGAGCGGCCCCAGAACAGAACCCTGGGGACAGCCCCTGTGGACATCACGATTCACTCTACCATAAGGTGCTTCCACGATGATGCGTCTCTCGGAGAGATAAGACCTAATTATGGAATATAAGTTGATCGGCACATGTGCCAGCCTTAGTCTTGCCAGTACGCTCGGCCACCAAATGGTGTCGAACGCCCCAGCGAAGTCAACAGAGATGGCTAGAAGATATTTATTATTGCAGTTTGCTGCTATATGACTCCACCTTTTCAATTACTGCTCTTTCAATCTTTATTTCCCTTTCTGTGGCATACTTGTTCATCATTACTTTTTGTTTTAGCCATATTCATCTTTAGTCCAAAATCCTTACTAACTGTGCATAACTGATTAAGATTTTCTTCTAATTCTTTGGGATCGTGGCTTATGACCACAATGTCATCTGCAAATCGTAAATGGTTTAGGTACTCTCCATTCACATTGACTCCTTTCTGCGACCAGTCTAATCTTCTGAAAGCTTCCTCAAGGGCAGCAGTAAACAGCTTCGGAGATATTGTGTCTCCTTGTCGAACTCCTTTCTCGATTTTAAATTTCCTACTATCTTTGTCTAGTCTAATAAAGGAGGTAGCATTCTCATATATTTTCTTCAAAATCATAATATGTGGGGTATCTATGCCTTGTCTTTCCAGTGCCCGAAACATTGCCTTATGCTGTATGGAGTCAAATGCCTTTTCATAATCCACAAATGCCAGGCATAATGGTGTTTTATATTCATTTGCTTTCTCCATTAGCTGTGATCCATAGTTGAGAATCCTGTCCTAAAGCCAGCTTGCTCTTTCGGTTGATTCTCATCAAGTATTCTTTCTAATCTGTTAGTAATGACCCTTGTGAACAACTTGTAGATGTGGGATAACAAGCTAATTGGTCTATAATTTCTGATTTATCTCCTTTCTTATGCAGTGGAATAATGCTTAGGCGTCACACCTTTTCTAATGCACTTTGTGAAGAACCTTGCCAGTTTTTGTGTTGTCTCTTCCTCCCAATTTTAACAACTCTACAGTAACTTGATCTTCCCCCGGGGTTTTCTGATTCTTCATTTTCTTCAATGCATGTTCTACCTCATCAGGAAGAATATCGGGTATATCGTATGTGTTGCTACTTTGCAATCCATCTTCCCCACTGCTGGCATCATTCCCTCGCTCCTTGTATAATTCTCTATAGTAGTCTTCTGCTATTTGAATTATGTGTTCTCTGCTGTTTATAAGTACACCATCGCTATTCTTCAGTTTCAGTATCATTTGTCTTTCTGTATTACTGCTAATGGTGCTGATTTAAATCCTTTGTTTTCCCTTAATGCTTGTTCTACTTTTCTTGTGTTAATTGATCTGATTGTGGTGACCTGATTATCTGATTGGTGGTGACCAATCAGATAACCTTGAAGCCCTATGTGCCACATTCAGAAAGGATGCCATACAGCTACAAATTTATCTTGTACGTCTACCCCCCCCCCTCCCCGACCATATAGAAGATTCACGAAGTGAACGTCTAGAATGGATAGCAGCCATCTAAGCTGCCCAATATCCCGACCTTCATTATAGGCGATTTTAACATGCCTATGCCTAGACATGATGAGGCCACTGAAGGTAAGATCTCAACAGTTATTGGGACATTTGTCCTATTTCAGCAGATCACACCTCCTACAAAGTGAAACCAGATGATGGATCTATTATTTCACAATCTCCCACACCTTAGTTTGACCATTGAACACCACAGATCCCCTTCTGATCACTCTTCCATCGCGTTTGGGTTCCACGTTGCTAACTACTCAAACGCTGGCGAAGCATTCGGAAATGAAGTGATGACGAAAACAGTATATTATTATTATTATTATTATTATTATTATCTGTTTATTTCACAAAATAAAACCACCCCGTTATGGCGAAGTGCCAGGAGGGTGCTAATTACATAACATGGTACGAGATACCGGCAATGGGTTACATATACTGACACGTAGTCTCGTCCCGAAATATTATATATATATTTGTATTTAATATATAATTAAACATAAATAATTCTGCATATACATTATGCAATTATACATTTATAAGTCAGTAATTCCATGTATAAATTATATATTTATACAATTGCTAGAGAGGGCATGTTTCTAGCACCCCGCAAGCCTAAGCTTATAAATTATTATTTTTCTTAAAGAAGAAAGTTTAGCTTATGATGCATTAAACACAGTTTCTTTTACTCAGAACTTTTTGATATGTTGTCACATTACAGCTGATTCATATTTTGGTAAGTCTATAACAATTCTGGAAGATCTCCTTCCGGTACGTTGCGTCATCACAGAGTTTTTCTGCATCTATCTGAAGAGAGTTAAATATTTTTGCTGTATTTGACGGGAAGAATCTTCGTAGGCTACTAAGATTGTTGAGAATTGGACGAAGTGGTAGATTTACCTCTCCGCAATGTCTAGCTTTGGCACACGGTTTAGCTAGAATACTATTAAGGGCTGGCATGGCAATCTGCCTGTGAGCATTTGTATATTCCCGTTGATTGTCCGCTGCATCCAGGGTGTGATGCTGAGGTTTGAGTAGAGGATGGACCTTGAGATAGTAAAAGGGTGGCCAGCAACTCTGTTAAGTCATCTCAAGAGCCAGTACTCGATCCCAAGGATAGATATATAATGTGAATCAGAAGCTGAGGACCAAATTTGAGACGCACACATTGGAATCGGAAG